>NC_137026.1:24023144-24389185 GCF_032717465.1 Coenobita brevimanus
GGGTGTGAGTGCAGTATCTCCTTAACCCCTGCCAACAGATTTCACCCAAATTTTTGTCAGTGATACAGCAGGAAAGGCCGATGAACAGATTAGGTGAGCAAGGTCAAGGAGTCGAAGGTCAAGGTCTTCTGGGGCACACTTAGCTTCATCTTTAGTCCCATTCCAGCCCTCAATGAACTCTGTCTTGGAGGTTGTATGATGAGTGCATGCGCAAGGCATGGCGGAGGCATACCGAGCGATTATCACATTGTGCTGATAGCTCTGGGCGTGAGTTCTCGGCGTTTCATTTTATTTTTAAGCACCGTAATATGAGTTTTTAAGCTTATGAAATACTCTTTAATTTACTAAACTGTCCAAGACCTGGTCATCACTGTCTTGAGCCAGGCCACCGTAGGAGAGAAGCTTCTCACTCTATTCCCATGATTCTGATTTCCATACGTATTCCTCAAGTCAGGAAGTGAGTTTGGATCACCATCCTTCTTGAACAGCGTTTCATTGATCTATAGGCTTCCACCACCACCATCACCACCACAGCCGACATGAGAAAACAGATTGGCGGAATGAAGCTAGTGAGAGATGCAAGGGAGGATAATAAGGTGACTGCTTGTGATGCAGGGCAGGGCAGGGCAGGTACAGAGAGGCAGGCATCCTCCGTGTTAGTGTTCTTGTTCATTTTTTAGTCTTCCTTCTTTCCTTCCTTCCTTTCTTCTTTCCTTCTTCCTCCGTCTGTGCTTCCACAGTCCATTCTTGTACTCCATATTTCCTCATGCTCCACTTAATCGCACTCTTCATCTCCTTTTTTCGTTTTTTTTTTGGGAGGATGAACGACGGAAAAGGGAACCAGAAAGGAGTAATAGAGGTATAGTGGGGCCTGAAGGAAAGGGTGAAGGGATAAAGAAAAGAGTGATGAATAAAACGAAGGATGAGGAGTGGAGAAAAGGAAAGTGGAATGAAGGGAAGGTGAGTTATGAAGAGAAGGATGAGAGATAAAGAGAAGGATGAGAGATAGAGAGGAAGGATGGAGGATGAAAGGAAGGTAATGGATTAAGGAAGGCTAAGTGATGAGGAGATGAATGAGGGAGGAAAAGAAAGGTAATGATGACAGGAGTAGGGAGGCAGAGCTAACTGAACTCACCTGTAATGAATAAGTTTCTTAACTATTACATCAGCCAATTCTTCTCCCTTTCACTCTTCCTTCCTCATCTCCTTCTTCACTTCGATCATATCCGCAATTTTCCTCTCAGCTTTACTCCCCACGTCACACTTGTATTTTTCCTTCTCACTTCTTCGTGCCATTAATCTCTGACCGCTTCTTCCTTCAAACACACTTCATTCTTTTTCCTTCCCTACCCCACAGTTACATCACCACTCTCCTTCTTCCTTCACCATTACATCACTCTTTCGTTCACAGTCACACTTGCCCTGGAGATAAGTTGTAGTGAGTAGTGCAAGAATAAAGACAGTACTGCCGCGAAGTATCAAGGACGGTAATGTGTGTAATAATTGATATCATCTCATTGTACATGTCCTATTTCACTCACTGTTATAACTCCCTTCCATAATGGCAAGTACTGAAGTAAATCTCTTGTAGATATTATGTGGATATTAATAATATTTCTTTTGTTTTTAACTCGTTTACATCTAAAATCGTCTTCACCATTATGGAGTCATTTGAAATTTTTTCCGGACGGCTGGTTTCACACCCTCCCCACCCTCTCCCTTATTATTGTATTGTTCACACCATGAATGTAAAGGGTTATCAACCACGTAATGCTGTATTCAAGCCTGTCATTCCAAATTTTAACAATGTTGTTGCTGCTTTCGATACATATTCATACTTAATATTTGAATGTTTTATTTTTCTGATAATTTCCCACTATTTAATGTCTTGTAGTCTTATGTGCAGAACGTATTCTGAGTAATTATATAATGTTCTAATATTTGTCTTATTTCCTCAGCAACAGATTACTTTCATTGTGAGATTCCACTCCTGACTCTTTTCATGTATTAAAAACAAGCTGACTGTATTGAGGAAGGTCATGGCCTGGCAAGCACTGAAACTGTATATACCACATGTACACTCATGCAGGCTGTATATACCACATCTGCAGACACACTGATGGTAGTGGCTACACATTGTCATACAGGTTACATGTATAAAGCCTCCTCCTCCTCCTCTCCTTATCCGTTGCTTTTTCCTCTTTTGTTTCACCATTTTTCTTTTTTATGTCTCTTCCCACCCATCATCATTCTCTCTCTCTTCTCTCTCTCTCTCTCTGCAATTGTTCATCTCTCTCTCTTGACAAAACCAACTCTTCCTAAGTGTCAGCTGAATTGGAAATCGAAAAATGAAAAGTTTTCCTTCCCATTGTCGAGTCTGTTTTCATTCAAACATTTTTTTTTCCCCTTAGGTTCACTACTTCCTCCTCTTCCACCTCCTACCTACTTCTCCTCGAACGTCCCATAAATGGACTGCATATGATCCTGACTTCTTTCAGAAATATATAAATGCTATTGTCGGGGTACCGGTCACTAAAGTTAAAGTTGACGATTGGGGATAAGACGTTAAGCGTAGTGAACTGATCTCTAATCCTCCCCCTCTCATGTCTTCTTCACCTCCATCTCCCCTCCCATGTTTGCAAGCGTGAGAAGAGAGAGTCTCAGTTTTCATATAAAGGCAATTTCTTCCTCTTTCCAACACAAGTCTTGGCACATGTCAGTATTAACCTCCCTATGAATCACGTCTCAATGATTGTCCCTGTGCTTCATCTCAAGTATTATCTCTGTGCTTCATCTCAAATATTATCCCAGTAGTTTCATCATAAGTGTTATCCTGTGCTCCATCTCAAGTCTTATCCCTGTGCCAACTTCATCTCCAGAAGTGTTACCCCTGTGCTCCATCTCAAGTGTTATCCCTGTGCTCCATTTCAAGAGGTGTTATCCCCTGTGCTTCAATTCTGAAGTGTTATCCCTGTGCTCCATCTCAAGTGTTATCTCTGCCTCTTCATCTCAAGTGTTATCCCTGTGATCCATCTCAAGTGTTATCCCCTGAACTTCATATCAAGTGTTCATCCCTGTGCTTCACTCTCAAAATGTTATCCTTTGTGCTTCATCTCAAGTGTTATCCCTGTGCTCCATCTCAAGTAAGTGTATCCCTGTGCTTCATTTCAAGTAAGGTATATCCCTGTGCTTCGTCTCAAGTGTTATCCCTGTAAGCTTCTGTCTCTAGAAGGTGTCATCCCTCTTTGTATCACCCCAGTGAGTTCTCTTGGTATTCATTCTGGCACGCACGACTTGACAGTTTCTCCTTCTCATCATGCAGCTGCCTTAGTTCACTCATGCTTCCATTCTTACCCTTTTAATTATTTTGTCAGTTTGACAGAGATGGCCTTGTTAGCATCACACTCAGCCTTTCCAAGTGCACTTGTTCTCCCTGTCTTCCTTAGGTGCCTCCATCATCTCGTCCCCCTGTTATTGGTATGTGTGCAATGCTCTCAGTCGTTGTCACCATTCGCCTTTCAAGTGTTTGTCGTCCTTCATGGTTGTGTCTCCATCACATATCTCTGTTATTGTCATGCATATGTTACGCTCCTAGTCATTGTCAATATTCAATTTCACACATGTTTATCGTCCTTCCTTGTTCAAGTGTCTCCATGCCGTCCCTGTTATGTATGCTTTCCGCTCACCTATAGTAGGCACATTAAGTGATTGGTCTATCCGTCCCAGTGATTGCGTGCGATGCGTGCGTTTGTAACACAATTGTGGGCACTGATATCTCATTGAACCCTAATGACGGATTTCCGCCAAACATTTGCCAGTGATTTAGGATGAGGGAGGTGATGAACTGATGAAAGGTTAGCTATTGGTCAAGGGGTCAAGGGTCAGAGTCATGTGGGGTCAACTTGGGTTATCATTATGGGCGCTATATCCCCTGAACTCCTCAACGGATTCTGACCAAACTTTTGTCAGGGATACAGTATGCTGGGAAGGGGTCAAAGGTCTAGGTAATATAAGGTTGACATAGTTTATCCTTGTAGGCATACGTCCGTAACACTATTATGGGCATAAATTTCTACTGAACTGCTAAACAAATTTCGACCAAACTTGCAGAATGTGGGTCATTGATGCGTTGTGAGGAGATGAATTTGTTGGGTCACCTAGGTCAAGAGGCCAGAGGTCAAAGATTGGGTCAACGCAGATTATTCTTGTGGTTGCAATATATCCTGAACCAACCAAAGTTTTGTTAATGATACAGTATGAAGGGATGGTGAATTAAGTACGTCAACAAGGTCATGGAGGTTGTGTGAGGTAGTCAGCGTACAGGAAGCTTTGTGGAAGCATATCTTTTTCCTGGCGGCGACGCTTTGCACCAACAACTCAGGGCCCGAATTTCTCAATGTTTCGTTATAATGTATGTTGTGTTTCAGTCATTTTCCAACATTTTGCACACTGCACCATATTTTTTTTACCTTGCCAGTCTGTGTGAATTTTCAGCGGCAATGTCAAAGAATTATCTTCCACGTTCCTAATGTGTTTTTCTTTTTCTTTTCTTTTTCTTTTTTTTTGTACATGTCATTCAAAGTGTGTATAAACTAACAATGATGGGTTTTTCTACTATTGCAGGTAAGAGCTGAGTGGATATCAGTGAAGGATTTACACTTGACATGTGTGAGTATGATTTTTATTGTTTTTGCATACCAGTGAAATCATTCCCATCCAGTAAATCGCACAGTGGTACAACATAGGACAAAAAGCGCGAGATTATTCAATGCAGGGAAGTTTTTAACCCCTTAACTGTTTCTGGGTGCTCACTTTTGTGAATCTGTGTTATTTTGAATTCTCCTAGGCTTTCAAGTGGTGGCTTGTATCATCTATCAAAGGTACTGCCAGTGTCCAATAATAGTCCAGCGCTCCTAATGTCATCTCTGTACTACCATCCATTGTTGACAATTTAGCCATTTTTCCCCATTCTTGACTCACCTCCTTACACTCCCCTCCATTACCCTCTCCTCTCGCCACTGCCCGGCCACGCTGCTCTAAGCAAATCTTCCCTGAAATTTTCCACTGATTTCATCCATTGGAAATAAGCCCTATGCCCTATCATCTTATACAAAATAATATATACAAAAAAAAAAGAAATAAGGTAAGTGATAGTACCATACACCTAGGAATTGGCTAATTATCACCCTACTACACCTCACATGCAATTGTTCGCTAATTTTCCCAGGTAATTTCCCCTTAAAATATGCTGTATAATCTATTCTCGTAATAAAAATATATATAAGAAAGGAAGGGAGAAGCTCTAAATGATATTTACATTCACCTGGAAATACCTAATTTTTTTATGTATTGTCAAGATTTCCTACCAGTCATTTCTATAGCATATAAATTAGCAGCTGTCACCCTACCTGACACTGTCAACCCTTGCCTGCTCATTTACGCCGCGTCATTCAGTTCCTTGTCGTCCTCTGAGGTGAAATCATGTCAGCATATCGCCCCACCATTTCCTCCACTTCATGCGCCTGTTGCAAAGAGGCCCTGTGACCTCTACCCCTAGAAAAACTCATGTGGGAAGCAGTAAAGGACTAAGTTGACTCAGCAGTGAGAATGTGGAACTGGCAGAATTATCTATGATAATGATGGATAGTGAACTTTGATCAGCTTCAGGTGAATCGTGTAAACCAGAGCCTGGGGAGGAAATCGTGACAGAGAACTCCAAGTACGAGTGCTTCAATGTCCCAGAAGTTATCCCCAGCCTTCTAAGGGAAGGAGCCCTTAGTGCAGCAAGGGAAGGAGTTTGGGAAAGAGTGAAAAAGAGGCCTGGGTTAGGCCCCGGAATAATGGCCCTGTAAATGACCTTGTGCCCGCCATGAGTCCTGGAGGTGAATCACCTCCCCATTCTCCCCAGCCCAGCCACTTCTCACTAATTTCTTCCTCCTCTTCAGCGGAATTCTCTCCCTGGAGTACTTCGTCACGGAGATCATCCACCATCACGTACAGTGAAGGCAGTGGCCATAGGGGAAGTGGTAAATCCCTGACTCGTAAAAAAATACAGTAGCAACTAGAGTAAGGGCTATATGGTGTTTCTACACGGCAATAACCTAGGGTCAGTCACAGTGACCTTGAAACAGCCCAGTCATGCTCTGTTGTGCCACCCTCCACCCTCACCCACCCTACACCGCTACGACAGGAGGGAACCTTGGACGCCTTCATGTGGATGAAAGGTTCCGATTTCATCCCTGAACAACTCCATTTTGACAAGAGTTCCTCAGGGATACAGCCTGTCTTCACTCGTGATGCGGATGCTGAGGTTTGTGGACTTCCTTTTGGTCTTCCTCGATGATGAAGTCATGCAGCACAAATGTGATGAGACAAACAGGTACGAGTCACAACGTGCTGCAAGTGGTGCAGGTACAACAAAGATGCAACAGTGGACCATGCTTGGAGGTGCAGCTGTATGTGCTCTTCTCCCTCATGCTTCTCATGCCACATTCAAAGAAGCATGAGTTGGAAAGATTACTGGTCCATGGACTCCCTTACTACCGTCGTGCCCACCTTCAATAAGTACATGGCCAGAGAATCGCTTCTGGAACATCAAGTGGGAAACCTGCACTTCACCAACAACGATGTACCTTCCCCAGACTGACTCCACTCTGAAAGATCTGGAGATTCTGAGAACAGAATGAAGGATAAATTCTATGTCATTCTTCCACCCATTTCAGAAGTGTTGTCATAGACGAATCCTTGGTTTTGTTCAGAGGACGTCTTAGGTTTGTACAGGCACATTCCAAGCAAACGTCATTGCTTTGGAATCAAGTTCTTTGTACTGTGTACCACGACTGTAAGACAGGGTACATCCTTGACTTCATCATCTATTCCAGCCAGCACTGTCGATCTGGACAAAACACACCCCTTGGCTTCTCAGGCTGTGGTAGTGAAAGTGCTCCTTGAAAGATATTTGGGAGGGAATCATGTGCTGCATACTGACAACTACTATACAGCACCGAAACTTGCTAAATACCTTTACAGAGCACGGTCATTGAAAGCTCCTGCGGCACTGTGAAGAGCAATCGTGCCCAGCAACTTCCCCCAAATTCCCCGAGGCAGGAAACTCGCAGCAAGGAGACGTGCACCTACGCAAGTCTGAGAAGATGCTACAGCAATGCGGTGGCATGAACCAAGGAAGGGTCGTGCACATGCTCACCACCGTACACAAGGGGGAACTGAAAGACAGTAGGAAGGTCGACTGGTAGAGACAGAGGCGAACCTGTGAGGAAACCTGATGCTCTCATCGACTATAATATCAACATGCAGCTGGTGGACAAGTCCGACATGGAAGATTGGAGAGATCGGACTGCTCTCCCAGGAAGAATACTAGGTGGTACAGGAAAAGTTTACCTGCATCTCATTGACATGACGATGCTGAACGCCTTTCATCCTGTACAAGATGAAGGTAAAGCCACCCAAGTCCTTCTCCCTGAGGTTGTTCGCCTGGACTTGTGTTCAGCAGCTATTGAGAGATATGGTGTGGTGACAGCAGCAGTTCCTAAAGCACCATTCTGTTAGACTTCCTGACAGACTTAGAGCAGACTGGCATACACAGGATCGGTGCACAGACTGGTGCAAATGCCTGCCACACATAACGAAGAAGGAAGGCTGCGGCCTGCAGGTGCCAGGTGTGTGCACATACCACCAGACGCACACCTGAGCTACAAACGCACCTCTTGGCAGTTGCGCTGAGTGCACAGGTTTCCCTCTGCATTACCTACTTCTTTGAATTACCACAGCCTGAAGCAGCTCTAAAAGTGCAAGTGGAAAATCCTTAGATAATGTGTAAATAATGTGTAAATATGCATGAGTGAAAGCAATGGATGTAAATATGATTGAACAGTGTAATAGTTTTATAAGTTACTGCAAGTGACAGTGCATAACATAGTGTAGAAGTAAAATAGAAGTGTAAATATTGAAAAATACAATAGAAAATGTAAATAGAAAATGTAAATAATTAGTAATATAAGTATATGAGTACAAATACTTGAAGTTATGACAGTGAAAGTGAAACCATGGCTCTCTACGTATTTTTAACTGAAAGAAGAAATGTTGAATGCTTAGCAGTGTTAATAAACTACTATTACTGAAGGAAACTTATGGATAAAATACTGCAGATATATAGAAGTGTTGTAAAATAATAGGAATATAAAGTGTGAGTGTTTTTTATGAGATAATAAATGACAGAATACCAAAGCGGGGAACGAGGACGGGTTGGAAGCTCGTATGCGCTCGTAATTTACATTGCTTTCTTACAGTGTTTTTTTTGGGAGTATGGATTCCAAACTATTTGAAAATCATAGAATAGTGTTTCTAGTGACATTATCAGGCTGTGGTAATCATATTACTGGATGTCGGGAAGTTAGTAAAGTGGAGACTTAGTTACCCAACTTAGCAGGAAGTCTCCACAAGTCCTACGGTTGTCGACGAAGGCTCAACAAACATCCCAGGAGAAAGCTGAAGGTATATGCCATAAGCATATAGAATTATAATGTTCTAGGGCTAATAACTGATTTTTGGTAAATATTTTAAAAAGTCGGAGTCGGAGCGCGAATATCCCCGCAGGACGAGCTTGCTTGCTGGATTATTGGCTAAAACATCCCCGTGGTGTAGGGGTTAATGCATACGATTATTACATATTGTGTCCTCAGTACAGATGTGGTGGTGTATATAGCTAGAATTGTTGTATTATGTGAGGGTTCTGGGTGCCAGTAACGAAGAGTGAATCTCCATCCGATGAAGTTCAACATTTTCAACAAACATAAGTCTTTTGATATCTCTTTGCATTTTGTCTCGTGCATCATGCTGTCTTCTGCTCCTTCCTCATGTCTCTTAGGTGTTCGTTCACCCATGTTTCCCTCCTTTTCACTGGGGGTCTGCGCCTTCTTATTTCCCTACCTTCTTTTTTATAATTCTAAAGGCGCGCCTCGATGGCTGCCATCACTCTGCTTCCTCCTCTCTTCTTACTTTACTTTCTCTTGTCTGTTTCACAACTTTATAACTCCCATTCTGTGCTTTGTTCCAGTTCTCCCTCTTATTGACTGTTAATTCATTTTGCCCACACTTCGGTCAGTCACACCAACTATATCCTCACATTCACTAGAGCTGGAATACTGAAAGGAAAAACTTCGATGACTTTCAGTTGATGGTTGTCTGGAAGAATCCTCTCCGGTCCGGTTTAGTTAGTTGGTTGTTTCCCAGCAAGCCCGTTCCGGTAATTCATTTTGGTAAGGCCATTCTTGCAATATCTGATGCTCTTGGAACGAGGAGAGGGTGGCAGGTATGAAAAAATGATGACGTCACGGGAATATTCTGAGTATATTCTCATTCCAGTTCAGTCCGTATGGTAAATTCAGCCTTTCATTCTAATGAACCCAGTCCAGTTGCTGCTTTGCTTTTCATTCCATTTATCCACCCTACTACTTCATTTTCATTTATCCTTGACACACCTACACTCAAACCAGCTCTTCTTAGTTTTGATTTCACTCTGTCAAGTCCACGTCTACTTCCACTGCAATTATGTTTTGATGCAAACACACTGGCGCCCAGCCAAAGCTCTCATACCCCACACACACTCACATACTCCTCTAGACACACACACACACACACACACACACACACACACACACACACACACACACAAACACACACACACACACACACACACACACACACACACACACAAGATTTTTTCTCAATATTTCTCCACTTACGATATATCCTTGTGTCTATTTGTATCTTCCACATTACTATTTTTTTTTCCTCACTCCCACACTCCACTCTCGCTTTATAAACCCCTTTCTCCTATTTACTTCTTTGTTGGCTCCATCTAGATTTCACTGTAATTACTGTTTCCTCCTTTCTTCCACCCTCCATCTCTTCAGTCATCCCAATTGTATCTTTTTCTCTGTATGTTTATTTTTTCTTCTCCACCCGTGCATAGAAGCCTCCAGCACCGCTATACCACAATTTTCAAAACAGACGTGGCCTTAGATTCGATAAAGCCAGCCCCGGAGTGGGGGAGGCAGGAGGAGGAGGGTGGGGAGGGAAGAGCGGGGGAAAGAACTAGGAAGTGCAGCCGGAGGAAGGGTGAGAGAGAGAAGAGAGGAGGAGAGTGAGAGAAGGCAGAGTTAGGGAGAGGGAGGAAAGGCAAGAGAGAGTGGAAAAGGTGGAGAGGAATGGAGGAATGTGGTGGTGAGAGGGAGAGACACTGAGTGGTAGTATGATTGAGACGGGAGTGGTGGTGTGGTGGTGTAATGAGAGATGAGCAGGAATGGTGGTGTGGTGGCGAGTGTGGCGGGAGTGGTGGTATGGTGGGTCGAGTGAGGCAGGAGTGGTGGTGTGGTGGTGAGTGAGGTAGGAGTGGTGATGTGATGATGAGTGAGGCAGGGAGTGGTACTTCGAGTGAGGCTGGAGTGGTCACCATGAGTGATGCGGGAGTGATGGTGTAGTTGTAGAGTGAGGGCTGGAATGGTGGTGAGAGTGGGAGGCAGGAGGCGGATGGCGTGGTGGTGAGAGTGAGGAAGGAAGCATTATTATCCTCAGAATGCACTCACATCACTATCCATTCATCCCTGCCTCACTCCCTGCCTCTCTCGCATTGCTCTTCCGGCTTCCTCCCATTTCACTTGCTAGGAATCCTTTTTTTCTTTGGGTTGGTTGTTGACAAAAGATTTTCTTTTAATGTGATTAATAGCCCATTGATCATCTTCACCACATCCTTTCTGTCCTTTTGTGACTTTAGCCTCGTCTGTCTGCCTAATATTTCATTTCTCTGCTTTTCTCTCTTACACTTCTTTCCTTCTTCTTCTACCTTGTGATTTAATCAACTTATTCTCTCGTAGTCATCTGCTTTATCCTTGTCATACTCCTCCTGTAAATAGTTTATCCGTTCTTTGTCTCTTCTTTCCCTCTGCTATATTTCACACTTCTCATCCTCTTGATTGATATATCTTTCTTTGAGATTTTTTCCCTCACAGCTTTGTGTGACTGTCGTCTCTATATCAGGACTAATTTATCCTTCACTCACTTTCCTACATTTTGCCACCTTTAAACTCCGCCATATTTCACTCTCTTCTCCTCCTAACTGATTTAACTTTCTCACTGTACTCTTTCTGTGGTTCTCTCTTGTCATTGTCTTCTAATTTTCCCTGTACTGGTATCATATTTTTCTCTTTCCTCCAGTGTTGATTTCCACAGTAGTTTCCTACTGCATGGCTGTATTTGTGCCATATTTACACTATCCTTTGTTTTTCGTCGTTGGTTTTCCTCCTGATCTAGTCCTTGTTTTCTTTGGTCTGTTAACCTCTTGCTTCTTCACTAATTCAGCGTCTCACCTATGTTTTAAAACACGTTTTCTCTCTCTCTCTCTCTCTCTCTCTCGCATCTACAAGTACGCTGGAGCAGAACTCCTGCCACATGTTAATTTTTCAGTATATCCACAGCAATTTTGCATGTTAAAACTTATTCCCGTTCATTTTTCTTCCAGAAATTTTTATTTCATGTATTAAATATCCAGTCATCTTCCTACCCTAATTCCTTTAAATTAGTTTTTTTCCTTTTCACTGCAGTAAGCCACTCAGAGCTTTAGTAATATTTACTAATATCCTTTTCATATACATGCATTAGATGACCCAGGTCCTTTTGTTCTCAGTGCAGTCGTTAACTCACCTCTTCTCTTTGTTTATATTCAACTCATACTACTTTGATTTTCAGTCCTTTGGCTTTTTTTTTTTTTTTTTTGGGGGGGGGGGGCTTCTTTGGCTTTGGGAAACCCCTACTTATTTAGTTTTCCCTTTGCCTTCTCAGCCTGACATAAAATCTGACACACAGCCTTGCTTAACCACAGCTCTTGACAGATCTCATAAGTTACCTTGGCCCATTGTGGAATCGTCCTCAGTTTTGTAGTTCCTTTATCCTGTCTGATACGGATCATATTAAGGAAGGAGATAATTTCCAATACAAATCCCATTTCTGGTACAGCACAGATCTTATAAGAAATTTGTAGCACAGGTGATGGTCGTTGAGATCCTCAGTTTCCTTCACCACGGTACAGGTGTGACATCAATATTCAGAGTAATACACTGTACCTAATACATGATGGTGGCAGATTCTGTAAGCTTATACGGCCTAGGTAAATGTTGTTTCGGTTTAGATATTGATGATTAAAGGAACAATATGGAGATGTTTTCGTTTTCTTTTAGATTTTATAAAATACGGTCAACTTCGTCTTTAACTTACTCGTGTAACTTATTAGCTGGCTTGGGCTTAGTGCCTTGGCAGAGAATCGTGCCTTTGACTTGAATACAGAATTTTTCCCTTTGCTTTTTGATCAACTCAAGATAATGCCAGGCTTCTGTAGTGATTAATTAGCCTAATAGATCTATACTCATATCAGTCTTATATCGAGAGAGAGAGAGAGAGAGAGAGAGAGAGCATAGGGAAACATCAAGTATGAGATGGTAAGTGAGAAGGGATTTCATCCCCTTGGCAATTGTGTGTTGTAAAAGAGTATCTGGAGTCGTTATAAAATTGTCGTACATGCTGATGCACGAAATAATGCCACAGCACAAATCATTGACTCTGTCCTTAACAACAGCAGGAGCCCAGTTTGATGTAAATGGTGATAGTATGTAGCCCGTTCACCAAGAGAAGTCTTCCCTGATCTGGGTAAAATACGAGTACCTGACGGTTACTGGAGATAACGTCTCTTTAACAGGGAAAATCTCCCTAAAGTTTAACCATGTCGACTAGCGTTGTCAAGAAAGTATTACCTGAGGCATCGTAGCGAATGCATTAAAGCTGCAGTGAGAGGAGGTGGTGCTGCGATGGGGTGGAGCCTTTTGTTTGTGAGTGGCAACTTGATGATGTGTGTGTATTGTTGTCGCTGGTGAGCCACATGGCCATGACCAAGATTCCCACCTCGTCTGGATACTTATATCTATACGGACGCAGCCGGTTTTGTAAGTGCACATAACATATGGCTAGAATTTGGTTTGTTTGGCTTAATGTGTCGGAAAAGAATTAACCTTTAATTTGTAGTACCACCAGCTTTCCACATGGATATTGTTAGCTGTAGTCATTGCCATCCAGACCACACTGTAGCTCGACCAATGAGATCACAGAATGACTTGTACCAGTATACATTAGTTCTGCGTGTACTTTTACTTGCCGGTCTCCGTGTAAATGCACCCCAAACATTCCAAGCCAGTGTGAGTCTGCAAAACTCTACCCACCCCGCCACCCTCATTTAACGAACAAAAGCCGTCACAGGAGCACAAAAATGACCAAAGCACCTCCTCAGAGTACAGTGGTCTAGACCAGATTCGGAACACCAGCTGCTGGACCTTCAGTGATTGTTTGTGTAATGTTTCGTTAACAACACATTAGGATTCAGTTTTGATACGCACACACGTACATACATATATACATATATAGGATAGATCTGGTACACACAGACACATACATACATAATTATATAGGATTGTTTTGATAGACATAGTTTGAAACATGCATAATACATTCATACATTCATACACATACTCGTACATACAGTACATACATGCATAGCATAGTTTTCATACATACGTACTTATATGCATATATACGTAAATGCATGCATACGTGTATGCATGCATGCATAGGATAATTTTGATACATACATACTTACATACGTATATGCATACGTACATAAATACATACATACATCCATACATGCATGCATGCAAGATAATTTTGATACGGTACATACATACATACATACATACATCCATATGTAAATACATACGGATTCAAGGTATATTGTATAGTTGATGTTGTTTCCTGACCAAATTCTTATTCTTCCCCAGTCCGGGACCTGGTCTGGCCAGTTGGCCAATGGCCAGTGTTACGGAACAGAGAAAGATAACGTACACTTTAAGTGAGAATACTAAAAAATCACTACTGTCCCGTAAAGTTCCAGGTTCAAAACAAAAGAGTTAGATAAAATTACAAGTTAAAGTTTAATGCACAAACTAACAACAAAACATTCAGGACTCATAAGGATAATGTAATGGCAAAAACAGGTTAAATATATGGTTAACTGCAATAGCCTCTATTAACACGAAATTAGCAAGAGTAAATTTATCTAAGTCAGCCCTGATAAAATGAGATACCAGATAATACTCAGTGAATGCCAGATAAATAATTACAGATACAAACTATTATCAAAAATGACTGACATAAAGAACCCTACATGAATTACAAAAACTTCACTAGGCCTACAAATTAAACTTATGCTATACAGTACAAGAAAAAATGCAACAACACTTATACTCAAATTACACACAGCTGCTAGATGTTTGGAGATTTCTTGAGCACTCACAATAATAATATCTGTACAGGGGAGGACAGAGATGTGAACAAAATGAGGAGCAGATCTAAGTGGCAATGATGCAGAGACTGAGCTCATTATATAGGGGCCAGCAGAGCCTGATACAACTTGTAAGAAGGACGCGCAAATGAAGCCATGGGGACAGAGAGCTGAAAATCCCGCAAAGTATAACAGAGAGAACGACTTACTCTACTATAACGGTAGAAGGGGGGGACTGAGGCAGAACACGCTCGTGATCAAACATGCAGCATACTGTGCGTTAAAATTACACAAAGGATGATGAAATCATAGGCTATGTAACACCTCCCCACAAAGAAAAAAAGAAATTTACAAAGGAAATTTCTTATTACTCTAAAACAATCTGTACATGGCATTACAGACCATGCAAAGGTCTTTCCTAATGTTACAAAACATGAGATCTCCCTAGCACGTTCAGTCATAGGTACTTGCCAGTATCCCTTTAACAAATCAAACTTACTTATGTACCTAGCCTTTCCGATCTTGTCTATGCAATCTTCCACGCGAGGGAGAGGGTAAGTGTCTGTTTTGGTTATCTGATTAACACGTCTGTAGTCGATGCAAAGCCGCTGTGACCCACCTGGCTTAGGGACTAGAGTGACAGGAGAACTCCACTCGCCTGGACAGAGCTCAATCATCTTGTGGTCCAACAGGTAGCCAAGCTCCTTCTGGATGAGAGGAACTTGCACTGGGTTCACACGGTAAGGAGGCAATTTAATTGGCTTTGCGTCTCCAACATCGACATCATGCATCAACACAGTGGTTCTTCCTGGAGTAGCACGGAACACTTGCGGGTACTCCTGCAGTAATGCCGAAAACTCCTGCCTTTCCTTGGGAGGTAGATGAGAAAGCTTAGTCTGGAGATCATTCATGATATCAGGATTCTTCCCCAAACTATCACTCAGGCTCATACTGCATGGGAGAGCTTCACTTGCAGACTCGGGTGGAACAGCTACAGTGCAGACTGGATTATTTTCGTCCCGCCTGTGATATAACTTTAGCATGTTGAGGTGACATAGTTGCTTGCTCATTCTACGATCTGGTGTGGCGATGACATAGTTGACATCACTGAGTTTCTTCTCCACGAAATAAGGACCACTAAACTTGGCTTGAAGAGGTTGCCCATGAACTGGTAGCAGAATCAAAACCTGATCTCCTGGCTGAAAGTGGCGTAACCTGGACTTCTTATCATACCAAGTCTTCATCTTCTCCTGAGCAGCTCCTAAATTCTCTCTCGCCAGCTGTAAAGCAGTGGACAGCCGTTCTTTGAACTTCATCACATACTCCAGCAGGTTGACGTCATCTTCCTCCGACAGCCAGCATTCCTTGAGTAACTTAAGGGGTCCTCTTACTTCATGGCCAAACAGTAGTTCAAAAGGTGAGAAGCCCAGTGATTCATTTGGAGATTCTCTTGCAGCAAACACAACGAATGGAAGACCTTTATCCCAGTCTTTCTGATGTTCCAAACAGTATTTCTTGAGCATCGATTTGAGTGTTTGATGATATCTCTCCAACGCTCCTTGGGTCTGGGGATGGTAAGCTGAAGACGTGATCTGGGTGATGCCCAACTCTTTCAGAGACTGCTTGAAAACATTTGACATGAAATTACTTCCCCGGTCTGACTGTACCTCCTTGGGCAGACCAAACTTTGTGAAGAACCCTAGCATTTCCTTAACCACGTTCTTTGCTGAGATGTTTCTATGTGGAATGGCTTCAGGATAACGAGTAGCCATATCAATCAGGGTCAACACATAAGAAAATCCTGAAGAAGTCTTAGGAAGAGGGCCCACAATATCCACCAACACACGGGTGAAAAGGCGCCTCAAAAGGAGGAATGGGAACTAGAGGTGCAACCTTTTCGGTCTGATTACACTTCCCCACAACTTGACAGGTGTGACAAGACTTACAATACCAGGAAACATCCCTGAAGATACCTGGCCAGTAGAAGTGTTTCAAAATGCGTGCCACAGTCTTCCTCACTCCAAGGTGTCCTGCCAAACTGGAATCATGAGCCACTCGAATGATATCCTGCCTACAAACACGAGGGATGACAACTTGATGTACAACCTCCCATTCACAGTCGGCTGATGCTGTTGGGGTCTCCACTTCCTCATAAGTACTCCTGACTTTACATAATAACAAGTAGAAGCACCGGCTGACTCTTCTTCACTGTAAGCAGAGTTAGCTAGACCTTTCAACTCAGGGTCAGCAACCTGCAACTCAACCAACTCTTGACGAGACAAATTATCAACACTACGGGGTACTGCCTCATCTGGTGAGTGGTCCAAATTAGCAAGAAAAGTGTCAGCTAGGATAACATCATCATCATCATTATCCTCTAAATCACCAGTAACTTTAGACTTAGCCCTAGTGACAGCACATGCAGGGAACACATCAGGGACATCACAATCCTGGGCCGCAGCCATTGGCTCACTAGACAACTGAGGAGCTGGACACACTTGGCTTCCACCAATATCATTTCCAAGTAAGAAAGTTACACCTGACATTGGGAGTGTCTCAACCAACCCAACCATAACAGAACCATTAACAAAACCAGACTCTAAATTCACTCTGCACAGAGGGACAGAGAAGTAATTATTCCCTACACCTTGTAAGATTACAGTTTCATTAGAGGAATTAACATTAGAGCCTAGAACACTGGTCAGCATAAGGGATTGGCAAGCACCTGTATCACGATATATTTGGACTGATTTCCTGTCATTACTGTCCAGAGGACTGACAAAACCATCAGAAAGGAAATTAGCACATGAACTCTTGAGAGTGTCACCCACGTTACTGCTCAAAAGAGGAGCTCCATCATGAGAATTTAAGTTACCCCTCAAAGCAGGTTCAGTTAACTCAGTTAAAGAATTCTGGGAACTCTCAAGAGTGGACACTAGACCAATTGACTGAATATTTAAAGACTCCTTTTTGTTCACATCACGCTGTCTCCTGAAACATCTCTCCGTAGTATGACCAAGCTTACTACAATAAGTACATTTACTTTTCTGAAATCTAGAGGTGAAGCTGGTATTTACTTCCTGAGAAACATCATCCTTATTCTCTTTCCTGTTACCTGTACTCTGAGTAGAGGCAACGTACTTACTCTCAGCTTTCCCTTTTTCTTTAGAATATCTCTTGTGAGTGAGAACATACTCATCAGCTAAAACTGCAGCATCAGACAAATTATCTATTCTTTTCTCATCAAGATATAGGCTTACATGTTTACTAATACATCTTTTGAAGTCCTCCAGCAAAATCATCTGCTTAAATTTGTCAAAATCAGAATCCACATTCTTAGAATTTAACCACTGCTCTAACAGATCTTCTTTGATTTTTGCATACTCAACATGGGATTGCTTATCTTGCTTGTAAGTTGTCCTAAATTTTACTCTATAGGCTTCAGGAACAAGCTCATAGGCCTTAAGAATCAAGCTCTTAACTACATCATAATTATCAGACTGATCCTGAGGCAAAGATGCATAAGTTACTTGAGCTTTACCGGTGAGAACAGTTTGAAGGAGTACTGGCCAATACTCCTTAGGCCAATTAAAACCTGTAGCTACCCTCTCAAACAACTGAAAATACTTTGTTAAATCAGATTCATTAAAAGGAGGGACAAGTTTAACATTTTTAGCCACATCAAAATCATCAGAGCTAGATGATCCAATTCCACCTTGTTTCATGCGATCCTAATGGTCTGCCTGAATCCTAGCAAGTTCAACTTGTGCGTGAATCTCAGCCTCCTTAGCCTGTGCTTGAAATTCAGCTTCCTTCACACGAGCCTCCTGCAGGGCTAGCTGTAACTTAGCTAATTCAATCTGCGTTTGCTCATTTCGAGGAGTTACATTAAACAAGCTTTCATTAATCATGTCAACAATTTGATCTTTAGAATGATGAGAGCGAACAGCAATTCCCAATTGTTGAGCAACAATCTTAAGTTCATTCTTTGTTCTGTTTTCTATATCACACACTGTTTGCACATTTGACAAAAAAATCTTTGGCTTCATCAAGTGTAGAAATAGTAGACATAATTAATAAGTAACAGTCACAAAATATCAAGCAATATCCTTATGATAATATCCTGAATATCCTGATATGAGGTCGCCAAATTTATGTTACGGAACAGAGAAAGATAACGTACACTTTAAGTGAGAATACTAAAAATCACTACTGTCCCGTAAAGTTCCAGGTTCAAAACAAAAGAGTTAGATAAAATTACAAGTTAAAGTTTAATGCACAAACTAACAACAAAACATTCAGGACTCATAAGGATAATGTAATGGCAAAAACAGGTTAAATATATGGTTAACTGCAATAGCCTCTATTAACACGAAATTAGCAAGAGTAAATTTATCTAAGTCAGCCCTGATAAAATGAGATACCAGATAATACTCAGTGAATGCCAGATAAATAATTACAGATACAAACTATTATCAAAAATGACTGACATAAAGAACCCTACATGAATTACAAAAACTTCACTAGGCCTACAAATTAAACTTATGCTATACAGTACAAGAAAAAATGCAACAACACTTATACTCAAATTACACACAGCTGCTAGATGTTTGGAGATTTCTTGAGCACTCACAATAATAATATCTGTACAGGGGAGGACAGAGATGTGAACAAAATGAGGAGCAGATCTAAGTGGCAATGATGCAGAGACTGAGCTCATTATATAGTGTGTGTGTGCCAGCAGAGCCTGATACAACTTGTAAGAAGGACGTTAGCCAAAATGAAGCCATGGGGACAGAGAGCTGAAAATCCCGCAAAGTATAACAGAGAGAACAACTTACTCTACTATAACGGTAGAAGGGGGGGACTGAGGCAGAACACGCTCGTGATCAAACATGCAGCATACTGTGCGTTAAAATTACACAAAGGATGATGAAGTCATAGGCTATGTAACACCAGGGATAATATACAGTTGTAGCGAGTGGTAATACTTGTGTACCCAGATCCTCCAGTACTTCCTCGTTTCTGCCACTTTCTTCTTACCTCTGCCTCCATCACCACGTTCCGCCACACCAACTCTTCTCAAGTGTCATTACTTTCTTGCGTTGAAGTTCTTCCTACTAACTTCTTCTTGGAACTCATTTCCTTCCTCCTGGCCTGGCAGCGCAGCCGATGTTACTGGGTTGGTTGAATGGCTGCACACACTGACTGTCTGTGGACACCACCCACGGATTTGTACCAAGTTTGTTTCCAACATTATTTGATACTGTGACTGTAGTATTGTTTTTGTTATCAATCTTATACAAATGCAGGAACAGAAAGGTCGTTAGCATGTGAGCCTCATATTAATACTTAATTTCTGTTTTTCCTGTCGTCTTCTCCCCTTTCCTATTTTCTCTTGCGGCATATCGTCAGTGCTTTCCTATAATGTGTAAACCCATTTGGCTTGTCATTCAGTGTTAGCCTAAATCACTTAGATAGTCACAACTTATGTCTCTACCATTGCCTCTTACTGTTTTTCCCATCTTTTTGTCACCTTTTTATTAATCTTCTATCCATTTCTGGTACCTCAGCACTGAGTGACAAATATAATCATTTCCTGTATATAACTCTGGAAGCCATTTATGACGGGGTGATGTGGAGCCTACTATGGTGTCCCTGTTAACTGGATGGAGAGACGCAAGTGTGGCGACCATCTGAGGACCAAACCTCCACACTTTTACCCCCGTCTCACCGTGGGGAGGCAGTGTCAGCCGCCGGGGGACATCAGGTCACTACAGGGGAAGGCCGGGGCAGTTGTTTGCTTGTGTTTGATGTGTTTGCTCGGCCAGACAGACCGAAGTGACGGAACAACAACAGTAGCTGCTGCTGCTGCCGTTGGTGTCGGCGGCGGTGATGGGGTTGGTGGTAGATTCTCGACTACCGAAAAAAAAAAATAATAAATAATTGTTTTGAGAAGCTGTGATGCAAGGGCCAGCAGGGAGTGTTGTGTAGCTACTGCCATATGTGTTCTTAGTGTGTGTGTGTGTGTGTGTGTGTGTGTGTGTGTGTGTGTGTGTGTGTGTGTGTGTGTGTGTGCTATTTGTATGATATTATTTTCCGCATCAGTTAAGCAATTCTGTGTTAATTAAGAAACTGAGGTGGATGCTAAGGACAGAACAAGGAGAGAAAGAGAAGAGAAAGAGGACATAATGAGAAAGGCAATGAGGAGAGAGGAGTGAGGGAAGATAGAGACAGAGACACAGAGATGAGGAGGGAAAGGACTCCGTATGGAACATAAGATTAACACATATCACCCATGTGTGTGTGTGTGTGTGTGTGTGTGTGTGTGTGTGAGAGAGAGAGAGAGAGAGAGAGAGAGAGAGAGAGTGAAGATAAAATTAATTCCAATTAGAGGCAGAGGTAGGGAGGTAATGGAATGGTTGTGGAGACGGCAATAGAACCAAGTAATTCTTTGTATTGAGGGTGGAGGTGTTTCCTGTTGCTAATGGACCAGGATTAAAAGCCTCTTACATAAAAAGTTCTCTGCCTACCAGTGAATTATTGATGGTGGTGGAGAGAATGCCAGGAAAAAAGTGAATAGCTAAGGGTACTTTTCTAGGCTTAAGTTAGGCTACGTAGAAACGTAAGAAAAGAGAATAACAAACAGATATGTGTCCAGAGTTCTTATTCCCATTCCACTTGATCCTTTTAGAACTGGTTATTTTTTAATGTTTTCTGACCATTAATATTGAAATAAGGCTGGATGACCTTTGAGGAGAGAGTCCAGTGGTCTGTTGTCTATTTCCACCTTTAGTCGCCATTAACATTTAGTTTGCAGTTTACCGTATACTATGTACTTTTTCCCTCTCCTTCCTTATCTCACTTTCTTTGGTCTCTTTTGTACTCCTTCCCTTTCTCTCCCCGTTTTACTCTCTATACTTCTCCCTTGTCTCTCCCCTTTTGGTCTTTTTCCTTCTGCCCTTCCATTTCCTTTGCTTCATTTCTTTCTCCCCCCCCCTTTCTTACCGCATTGCCCAGCACTGTCCACTGAAACCATTCAGTAAAGGCAGACTTTACTCATTTACCAGAAGACCCGCCGACATGTCGTAAAAATACCCCTGCTAATACCAATACACCAGTCCTGTATGAGACAGCCCTAGCATGTATTCAGTATGGACGGTGGGTGTTAGCGCCGAAGTGGTGACATGTAGAGGTGTACGGTACGTAGGAGGACTACTGGGCCTTGAGTGCAGGCTGTGAAGCCTATGCCAGAGTCGGTCACATAAAAAAAAAAAAAAAAAAATCTACTCACCCTACCAATTACGGTCTCTTAGACTTTCATGGATACTTGAATTTCTCCAGAATTTATGACCCCAGGAAGATGGTGTCAGTGAAATATATTGCATTCTTTTGTCTCCCTTCTCAGTTTTCTCCTCCCTCATATCCAGTCTCTCTTCCCCACGCTTAATATTCTTTTCCCCCACCCCTCCCCACTTCCTTCCTATATACTACTGCCCCAGCTGTCACTTCATCATCCTTGCCATCACTTCATCATCCTCGCCATCACAAGTGCATAATTGATCATGTTTTCATAAATTTCACTTTCCTTGTTGGTTCCTGCCTCGTTATATTCACCTCCCTCTCCTCCACCGTTTAATCCAACAAGTCGTCTCGCTTCCTGCCTCCCTCACTCTCTCCCTCCTGCCAATCCTCGCCCACTGATTGCTCCCTAATGGCTGCCCTCGCTCCTCTCCGCTTTTTCTGTCCTTGCCTCCTTCTCCATTCATCTCTTTTTAGCTTCGGATTTACTTCCATTCTTCTTGTTCTTCGCCTTATTTCCCAGTCTCCTCTCCCTCTTGTATTTCCTGTGCCTTTTCCCTCAGTCGACCACTTTGTGTAATCTTTCTTTATTATATCCTCTCTCTCTTTGCAAATTAATATTCCCTTTTTTGTTTTGTGTATCTCCTCCACCAGTTTATTATTTCCTTTCCCAGTCTCTCCATTATTTCCAACCCTTCCTCCCTTTGTTATCTACGAGGTTTCTCTCTCCTCTATTAATTCTAGTGACCCTACCCTCACCGCCTTGTTTAATTCTTCGTCCCTGTTTCCTCCCTTGCCTTCCCTGTTTACCTATCCCTCCCCGTTCCCCCTGCCGTCCCAGTGTACCTCAGCATCCTCTGTTTCCACCCCTCCCTTCCCAGTTTACCTCTCCCACCCTGTTTCCTTCCTTGCCTTTCCAGGTTACCTCTGCTCTCCCTCTCACCGTCCCCTGCCTTTCCCATATTACGCATATACTACCTCTCCACCACTTTACACCAGACTGCCTCCCTGCCTCACCCCACCCCTCCATCCTTTCAAGACAGGCATATTATTTCCTTGTGTTGGTCATTGGTTGTATTGGGGTGTTCAGATGAATCTACTGTGGATGTATCACAGAGTAAATGCCTGGATGCCCTTTGTCGAGGTCAATCTTCACAGAATTCGCGTCAAACTATAGATACATAGATAAACAGACATGTAGGTTAGTTTTTCTTAGTTTAGTGATGGCGCTTTACTGCTGGAAGTGAACGAGTAGATAGACCTTTATCGACTGACAAATATTGGAACGATAGGCAATTTTCCTTTTATTTTACTTTTTTCCTCCTCGTCCTCACCTCGCAAGTTACCTCCGGGAATTATTATTTCTCTTTTTTGTACCGTTGTTTAATATTCATTATTTAGTGAACAATGAAGTATGAAAAATAATTCTCTAAGGAAGAAATACGGGAAGCCTCTTTTAACGAGAATTTGTTGTTCCAAAGATGTGACGGTGTAGATTTTACCATAACAAGTGTCAACATTGTACCAGAACTGTGAACCTGTTATCTTTCAGTGCCATAGCCAGCGGGTACTATACTGTGTTGTTGACTGGGTGAGGGGAGGGGAGGCGTGCAATTAAATGGATAAGTGGGGGAGTGGGTGGAAAATGAAGGTGAGAGGGTGGGTGTGAGTGAGAGCTGGGGAGGTGAGGGGATGGGTTTGTGCGGGAGGTGGGGCGGGGAGTGTGCGTGAGAGGTGGGGAGGTGGATGTGAATGTGAGCTGAGAGGTGAGGGAATGGGTGTGAGTGAGAGCTGTGGAGGGGAGAAATTGTGCTTGTGATATGGGAAGGGAAACGGCTAAGTGTGAGAGTAAGGAGGTGGGAAGGCAGAATGAATGGGTGGCGGAGGAGAGGGGAACAATTTTGTGGTTGGAAGTGAGGGGATGGGTTGGGTGTGTGGGCGGGAGGGGATCTAGATTTGTAAGTAGGATAGGGGGGAGACTGGGTGTGCGGGTGATGAAGGGGACTGGATGGTGTGGATGTGTGGGAGGGGAAAGGGTTAGTTTTGTAGGTTGGTTAGGGAGAGACTGGGTGTGCGGTTGAGGGAGGAAGGGAGGGGTTGGGTGTGTGGACGGGGGAGGAGACTGGGAATTGAAGGCGAATTCTAAGGAATCAGAAATTTCATTAGGACGGAAGTGATGAATATTGTGCTGGAAATGGAGGTGGAGGCAAATATGAGTCGACTTTATTAAACATTGCAACTTAAAAGTGTACATTCGGTCACTTTAATGTAAACTAGATCTTCACAAGGTGGCTCTTGGTGCCTATAGTCTTTGTGTTGGTATTAACATACAAATCAAGTTAGCCTGTGATATGCTGATGTGTCTGGCTTGAAAATCTAACTATGTACTAAAAGTATTCAACCATCGAAAAGAGGAGTTTATCATCTGCTATACACTGTGTCGTATCAGTCAAGAGATTGTTCGCTTTTGTTGAAACCACTTGTAGAGAAGATATGTCAAAGTTTGTTGCAGGATTCAAGATTTCCCTGTTAGAACCGATCCGAGTTTAAGACTGAAAATAATTTTGTACTTTGTAGTCACAGATCATCATTTGCGACACCATTGTTCACATATTAATGTATATTCGATGTTATATAGTCCAGTCGGGTGGTGTCCCTAAAATGGAAAGGAGAGAGAGAGAGAGAGAGAGAGAGAGAGAGAGAGAGAGACAGACAGACAGACAGACAGACAGACAGAGACAGACAGACAGACAGACAGGCAGACAGATCCTACTTTCTGTTTTAATGGTGTGAAGTGAATAGGACTTAAATTACCTTTACAATAGTGTGTTGAAAAGAAATATCCAGAGCCTGTGTAAAATTGTCCTGCACAAGGCAGTACTACTGTATTGCTTGTAGACTCCCAACCCTCCCAGTAACGACAGCAGTTCTTTGAGCCCAAATTTATGCAAATGGAGACAGCTTCTATCCCGCTCAATGAAGTCCGTCCTGAACGTAGTAACTTATCTGTCGGTAGCGAGAGTAAGAAAGTAACCGTTCTAAGGTGTTACTGGAGATGGTTTTTAATACGTTGGCAAAGATAGACGTGATCACAGTGAATGTGGGAGGAGAGGTGGTGCTGTG
The DNA here is from genome assembly GCF_032717465.1 of Coenobita brevimanus. Taxonomy (NCBI): domain Eukaryota; kingdom Metazoa; phylum Arthropoda; class Malacostraca; order Decapoda; family Coenobitidae; genus Coenobita; species Coenobita brevimanus. The sequence goes on from NC_137026.1 coordinate 24,047,968, forward strand.
ACGGAGCAGAGAAATTGGGTCACGTTTGGTATTGTTCTAGGGTGTATTGTTTTCCACAGTGAAGCCTTTTGTTTGTGAGTGGCACCTTGGTCAAGAAGTCTTTGTCTAGTTGTAGGTCCGCGTGTGCACATTGTTGTCCCTGGTGAGCCAAACTTTATCTAACACCTTGGCCAAGTTTAGGTTAATGTTACAAGAATTAAACTTAAATTGTAGTAGTACCAGCTGTACAGTTAGTTGTTAAGTTGTTGTGATCTTCGTCTTGACCACACTGTAACGCGGCGCCTACAGTAAAATTACAGTTATCCACAACAACCTCTGCCTGCTCTGTTTGCTGTCCAAAAGTCTGAAGATATTTAATGCATTATAGAATTTTCGTGATATTATGGCAAGTGTGCGGGCGCTTCACTTCATCTGTGCTGACCAGCTGGAGTTGACAGCAAGGAAGGAGGTGTCATGAGGGGCCAGAGAGACAGGAGTAAAAACTGAGATTGCTCTGTGATACTCTTGTGGTATATATCCTTTTTATTATTAATGGTTATGTCATTATTTTATCCTCCCCTACCTCTAATCCTCTCTTGACGCCTTTTATTCTGGTACGTCCCTCATCAACCCCTGACCTTTCCTAAGCTTTCACCCGCCCGGTTCCCCAGTATATATATATATATATATATATATATATATATATATATATATATATATATATATATATATATATATATATATATATATATATATATATATATATAATATATATATATATAATATATATATATATATATATATATATATATATATATATATATATATATATATATATATATATATATATATATATATATATATATATATATATAATATATATATATATATATATATATATATATATATATATATATATATATATATATATATATATATATATATATATATATATATATGCCAGTCATTAACCCATTGGATCCCAGAGTCCCTGGGCGAGTCACTGCACTGGGAGGGTACTAAGCGTACCGCCCTCCGCCTATCGGCTCATAGTCACGAAGCTCATAGGTCCCTACCCGTGGGTTCCCTACTTTATTAATATTTGAGAATTCCCAGTTCTGTCCAATACTCTGGACTCTGTGCTCCAATGGGACATATATATATCAATCTATCTCTCTATTGCCAGACGCCTCAATCCCGTTTGGGGTGGCCACAAACAAATCGCTCCATGTCGCCCTGTCTCCCGCCATTTCACTGCCCTGCTCCCAACACACACACCCCTCTCTCATATACCTCTCCACCCCATCCCTCCATCTCATCCTCGGCCTCCCCCTCCCTCTTCCCCCCTCCACCTCACTCACATACACTCTCTTCGTCAGTCTTTCATCCTCCATCCTCTCCATATGGCCAAACCACCTCAGTGTGTTCCTCATAACGCTTCCTATCACATCCACATCCACACCACAACGCTCCTTTATATCCTCATTCGTCAGCCTGTCTCACCATGTGACTCCACAGGCTCCTCTTTAATAACTCATTTCCACTGCTCTCCACTCCTTGACTTGTGTCCTTCCAACAACGTCCAAGCTTCACTTCCATACGTTAGAGTTGGTATCACAATCCTGTCATGTAGTAACTTTTTCACTTCCATGCTCACTTCCCTGTTTCTTATCACTGCTTTCAAAGAACCAGCAAGCTTTCTTCCCTGCTGTACCCTTTCAAGCACTTCACCCTCCAAACCTCCATCCTTACTCATCACACTACCCAAGTACTTAAACGTACTCACATTTTCCAATTCCTCACCATCCAACCTCGCTGTACATTCACTGACCACCTCTCTCAAAGACCATCACTTTACTCTTCCCTAAATTCACCTTTAGATTCCGTTTCTTACACACTCTCTCAAACTCATCCACCAAGCCTTGCAGCTCCCCTTCGTCTTCACTCAACAACACAGTATCATCTGCAAACAACAGTACAGGGAGTTTCCAAACACTATCCTCTCTCATCAGGGCCACTCCAACATCCACTACCCTACCTTGTACCTCTTTTATTACCCCATCCATGTACAGATTGAACAACCATGGAGACACGACACATCCCTGTTTCAACCCAACTTTCAAAGAGAAAAATTCACTTAGTTCACCATCCACACGCAATGCAGCCTTCGCACCATCGTACATACTCTTCACAGCATTCAGCAACTTCCCATCTACTCCATATATTCTTAACACTTTCCACAATCCTTGTCTATCCACCCTGTCATATGCTTTCTCCAAATCCATGAAAGCCGCATACAACTGCTTTCCCTTCTATAGAAACTTTTCCACTAAAGATATAAGAATCAATATCTGATCTACACTACCTCTTCCCTTCCTAAAGCCTTCCTGTTCTTCTTCAACTAATTTCTCTGTTTTTTCTCTAACTTTGTCAATAAGTATCCTACCATACACTTTTCCTATTATACTAAGAAGACAAATGCTCCTATGATTACCATACACTTCTTTTTCCCCATATCCTTTGTACAAGGGAATAATTATACCTGACTTCCAATCCTCTGGGACTCTACCTTCCTCCCAGGCCAATCTACACATCTTCCACATCCATTCTACTACTATCTCTCCCCCATGCTTCAGCATTTCACCACACACTCCATCAATTCCTGGGGCTTTCCCCAGGAACTGTATATATATATATATATATATAGATATATATATATATATATATATATATAGATATATAAAGAGGAGATAGATAGATATAACCGCCGACATGTCGTAAAAATACCCCCGCTAATACCAATACACCAGTCCTGTATGAGACAGCCCTAGCATGTATTCAATATGGACGGTGGGTGTTAGCGCCGAAGTGGTGACATGTAGAGGTGTATGGTATGTAGGAGGACTACTGGGCCTTGATAGCAGGCTGTGAAGCCTATGCCCAGAGTCGGACACAAAAAAAAAAAAAAAAAAAAAAAAAATATATAGATATATATACATCCAAATCCTATGTAGCGTAGGAGCCCGGGGCTAGGCAAGTTTGTCCTGACATTTAAGATTAGAGTGATCAGCTTCACTCATCCCTGAGTGATGTTACATGAGCAATGGCACCAACCATCCCTTGGATATAAACCTTCACTGGCTCAGTCCAATTGGAGCGCTGCAATTACCCACTCAACCACCAGGCCCCATAATTTAGTTATATGGTTACCACCCAGCATAGTAAATGGTTTCCTGGTGTAAAGGAAACCATTCGGCTTGTCACTCAATGTAGAGTCACCCATAGGCAGAAAGAGCGGGAAAGAATGAAGAAAAGAAAGACAAAAGAAGGAGTGTAAAGTCACCCGTAGGCAGAAGGACGAGGAAAGAAGGAAGTAAGGAAAGGCTGAAGAGGAAGGAAGGAAAGCAGGGAGGAGAGGAAAGGGCAGACACCCGAGAGCAGCACTACATCGAGTCGATGGTGAGCGCTCCCCACCTGTAGAGAGAGTATATAATTTGAGCAGTGTTCTCTCCCTCTTTTTTCAGCCAGTATTTTTAATGTCGTACATTGCGTTATTCTCGACACTATTTATATTTTCCATACTAGTTCCCATGAAAGTCCTGCCCCTCTCCCTTTATGTTGTCAGTATTGAAGGCGGGGTGGGATGGGGTTGGTGGAGGACTAAATCAAGGGTAGTACGGTGGTGAGGTGTGGTCTGGGGGTGGAGCGACTGTTGTATGGTGTACGAGAAGAGTGGTGTGATTGTGACGGCACTGGTATGGTGTGGTGTGGTGTAGTGTGGTATGGGAATGATGAGGCTGTGGTATGGTGTAATGTGTTATGGTACGGTGTCAGTATGCTGGGGCTGTGTTGTGGTGTGGCGTAGTGTGATGTGTGGCATGGTGTGGTGTGGTGTGGTCTGATGTGCCTGCAGTGCAAAACAACAGGACAATGGACGTTCCTAAAAGACTTATATCCTTCATTTTTCGTATCTTTCTCCCTCAGTGTGCCTGTTGTTTGAAGTGAGTGTGGGGTCAGGGCATCATCAGTCAGGCGGTACACTGCTGCTGGAAACTAAAGTGTAATGGCGGTGGCAGCGGACTTTTTCGAGTTCTATATTGATATGATTGGTACCGGTATGAGAAAGTTTGTCCATTCTCTATGCCTAGTTTATTCTCTCCTCTTTCTTTCTCTAACCCCTTACAAGTAGTAGAATATCATCCATCCTCACTGGTCCTCAACTACCACCAGCAGCCGCCACCACCGCCATGCTCATACTGCCAGGGTACATGAGGCAGGATGAGGATCAGAGTACACACCCAAGGATGGGATGAGCTCTAGAATTTAATGTCGGTAATAAGAACAAAATATTACACAGGGAGGACTTATCTCGTATGGTCAAAAACTTTTAGTGGATGAAAGTGAATCATGTTATCGAGAAAATGTGCAGGTTTTGTGATGATGGGAGAATGGGTAATGGATGCAGGAATGGAGGGAGGGAGTGAAGTAGGCAAATGGTCTCAAAGAAATAACCTTTCAGTTAAAGATCATATGAACGAGAGGCTCTCAGTTTATTGTTTCAGCTCAGGACCCAACTCACCCATGTAACTTCATGCTACATCAACCACCTCCACAAAGAAATGAAAATGAACAACTGCCCTACGCTACATAGAGCATCTCTGCAACACTCCACCCATCCAACCACACTTCACAAACACATTCATTAGCACATAGTTACCACAGCCATCAAAACCTCCAACCAAATAGCATCCTTCATGAGCCTCCACCAGACACACAACCATCAGAAACTACCCTACCCAGAGAGACACGAGTACATCTAGCCAGACTGCCATCCAGTTTGTTGAAGTAAATTTATGGTAACGTCATTAGGGGATCACCCCATTAAAGCTTCGTTTGATGATGATGGTGTTAGGATAGTTACGGCGTAATGAACTCATCTCTTTACCTCTCTTTCTTGTCCTTCTTTCTTCCCTTCCTGTGCCCTCTTCTATGATGCAAGCGTGGGAAGAACGACAGGTGCTTTCGCATCGTAAACATTTCTATTTCTGTTGGTCACAAGCCTCGGTCTGTATCAGTGGTATCCCTGTGCTGCATCTCAGGTGTTATCTCTGATCGCCCCAGTGAGTTCCATTGGTGTTTATTCTGACACACACACGACTGCAGGATTTCTCTTAACATCCTATTGCCGCCTTGGGTCAGACATTCTCTCACTGTCACATTTAAGCGTCCACAAGTTTAATAAAAGTGATATTGATATCCGTCTTTCAAGTTCTGTTACTTGTTTTCTTTGTTTTCCCTTCCTTTTAAGGCTTAATTCAGCGTCAGTCATGATAAACGTGCATCAGCCTAACATATTTTTCTCTCTCTTCCAGGTAAGAACTGACTGGATGTCAGTGAAAATATCACTCTTGGTATGTGAGTATGATATTCACCGTTTATGTAATATTACGGTGCAGTCACTCCCGCCCAGCAATGAACATGTTGGTACAACTTGGGACTAGAATTTATTAGGATGGAATGAAGACATTGTTATGGAAATAATTTACTGTCTGGCGTGAAGGAGAGAGAGAGAGAGAGAGAGAGGTAGCAACGTAGCATAAGTATCTGAGTTCAGCGTCAGATGTATCAGTGTTAGGTTTGCGTGGGTGTAGTCTAGAAGTACTGTACTTGTAGGTGGATCAGTGTTACCAGTGTGCTTTTCCATACCCTCATGTTCACTACTGTATATTCTTCTACCATTCATTTTTCCTATCCTTGTTTCTCGTCCCTCCCGCCCATCACCAACACCCACACCCATGTGCACCAGCACCCATACCCTCGCATGTCCACCAGCACCCATACCCTCCTATGTTCCCTCCCATGTTCAAACACACCCATACCCTCCCATGTTCACCTATACCACCATTCACACCTTGTACATCAGCACCCATATCATCGTACACCAGCACCCTTACCGTTTCATGTTTACCCCCATCAACATCCACACTCTCGTGCACAAACACCCATATCCTCATATCCTCCCACACCATTCTCTCTCTCTCTCTCTCTCTCTCTCTCTCTCTCTCTCTCTCTCTCTCTCTTTCTCTCTTTCTCTCTCCTGCGTCCTTATCTGTGGTATTTACAACTCTTGTATAACAGCGTGACAGTACCCCAAAGTGAATTGTAATATTTAAGTATACTCATATTGTTATCATCCTCTTACCCCTGATATTATCACCTGCACACTCTGGTTTTACAGGGATTAACTTGGTGAAACACTGCAACAGTAATCCACAGCTTCTGTACAACTGCTATCGCATAGTTACATAGAACTTACGTGCACATGGTCCCTCCTCAGTCACGAGCTGTTCTCACTTGGTGTGTAGTAAGATACCACTGGTGGTCATCGTCCTTTAATGTAATGTAACCAAAGATTCATCACATATCTTTGAGTTGGCATGAACAGTACCACATAATGTCGTCTTCTGCCTGTTGTTTTATCTAAACAAAACGGATGACAAACGGAAAGACAGGAGTGCAAACCTAAATTCTGTTCATCTTTTGTGGCTACGGCACTATCATTTCTATAAATGATACAGAACTGATAGAAAGTTCTGATTGTGCTATGGTCCTCTGAAATAATTTGACAAACTTTGTTCCATTCATCCGTGGGTCAACGAAGAAAAATTCTTAATTTCTTGATTATCCTCCCATCATTTTTTTATTCCCGGGAAAATTTACTTTATTGCAGGTTAGATAAATTTTCGGATTAGCCTTTGACATCTATTCAGCCTGTCAGTAACACTGAACAAGCCAAGAGTCTGTCGTATATCATTATTAAATAATATTACCCTGTGTGAAATGATTTACTGTGATGGACCTAATGAACTTAACTGAATTGTACTAAAAATAGCCTGAATTGCCCAAAATTGGCTTGAGTAGATGCTATGGAGGAAAAGTGTTGAAATGTGCTGTGTTGTGTTGTGTTCTGATGCATTGTGTTATGTTGTGTTGCATCGTGAGAGTCCTGGTTGACAGAACCAACAGACCAGGTGAAGGAGTCCATCAATGTAACGGGTTGGGTGGAAAGTTGGCTGTTAAATAATACAGTATGGTCCTGTTTGTTTCGTCTAGTGTGTGTCTGGTTGGAGGGAATGCTGGTGGAGTGTTTAAGTTGATACTCATATTATATTGTGTGATGGACAGTGTTTATGTAGAACACTGGCAGAAGGTAGGATAGTGTAGTGTGCGTTCGAAATATCACGTAGCAGTTGTATGAGTTATGTCAGCAGAATAATATGGTTTGGGGAATGGAGGTTCCTAACCAGTTAATGCCTTCCCTCACCACTTCTCCTGTCTCCTTTTCTTCTTTCTTTCTACTCACTTCCGTCTTTGCCTCTCTCTCTCCTCTCTGCCTTCCTTCCCCTAGATCTTTTTTCCTTCATCCTTCCTCCCTTTCCGTATCTGTCTCTTGCTTCTCGTCTTTTCCCATTTGCCTACATCTTCTCATTTGTTTATATCGTACTGTGCCTCCTCCACATCTCCTCAGTCTTTGTCATTTGCACTTCTTTCAACCTACATATCCCCACACTCTCCCATTTCTGTCTGTTCATCGTACTTATCCTATCTTCTTCTTCGGAGTGAAGAAGTTAAAGTTATTCCTAGGAATTAATACTGATTTTTTTTTTCACCCTCTCATTTCTCCCATGATACCCAGGCCATGTATTTCCTCAGCATCGTCTACCACTGTCTGTCACCTCACTGAATTATCTTGATGAAGTTCACTGATACAATACCCACCACCAGGACTTTAAAATTTCACAAAATTTAGTGACTTTATCATGACATGAACAGAGTGTCATGTAAAATTCTTCTATGAAGACCACCGTCCTCTTCCCACAGCAATGTAGATGTTCGTTATCAACTTGTTTTAAAACTCTACTTTCTGCTTCCACGTTACTGCATAGGTGAATGAAATATAATCCCTGAAGACGACTGACATCATCAGAACTTCCGCCATCAGTTGATAATAATGAGGCATTATAGGACCCCCACGTTGAATATATATAACACAAGAATATATAATTACTCTCCCGTGCTTTAGTGCAGTTGTTTGAGAATGAATTAGCTATAGGAGCTACCTAACATTAAAATGTCGTCATGACTGGATCACCGTCAATAACTATTAACTGTGCTGTGCCGGTGGGGGAGTGGGGGAGAACTTACTGAATGACTACTGCTGAGGCAGACTGCATTGGATGATTGGGTAGGTATATGGGTTGGTTGGTGGGTGAATGGGTGGGTGAATGTGGGAATGTGGGAAATAGATTTATTAGGGAATATATCCATAAGGTAAATTGGTCCATGGGTGAAATAGGTTCGTGTTGAAAATTATGTCCATTGAGGAGTTGGAACGTTTGGGGAATGGAGCCCAAGTAGGAATACAGGTCCAGTGGGTAGGAACAGGTTCATGAGGAAAAGAAATCCATGAGGGAAAAAGGGCCACAGAAGAAAATTGGTTCACATCGGGATTTGATGCTTCCCCATGCATAGAAAATAGGTTCATGGGGAAAGGTCTAAGGGGGACGATAAGGCCATGGAGGGAAAACAGGTTAGTGGAGAATTTATGTCCATGATGGGAAACAGGTACATGGACAAAAATTGGTTCATGGTAAAAAATGGGTCCATGATGAAAATAGGTCCATGGAGAAGCTGATCAATAGAAAAAAATAGGTCTTTGAGGAAAATATGTCCATTCGGGAAAAGAGTTCCACGGGGTAAATTGGTCCAAAGATACATGAGGCAAAAATAGGTTCATGGGAAAATAGGTCAGTGGAGGAAATTGGTCAATGCCAGGATGGGTCAGTGGGCGAGAATAGGTGAGTGGAGGGTTTAGCACCAAGGAGTGTAGCCAGAGACGGGTAGATGTAGCAGTTCACTACTGCATTACTTACTTCCACCAGCGGAACTAGGAGGAGGTTGTGTATTCACCCTTGTTTGTCTGTTTGTATGCAAGATATCTCAAATTGGTGGATTTCAGTTTAATTTTGTGCGTATGTGGGTCATGGGCCAACAACGAATTGATTAGATTTGAGTGGTGATCTCACTGGTCTGGTATAGGCGTTGGCGAAAGTATGAGCTCTGTGAGTGTTGTCTACTTTGACAACGTATGAGGCTGCCCTGCCGTGGCGATAGTAATAATAATCAAGTGGTCAAGTTGAGATGGCCATATAACTTCAAAAATGAAACACTGGGAGCCAAAGCAAGGTGGGTGAACCTCTGGCAGGTGAGGTGAATGAAATGAGGGGATGGGAGATGAACTGAGGTGAGGTTATTGAGGGAAGGTGAGATGAACTGGGGTAAGGTTAACGATACTGAGGAGACATGTTGTGAAGTGTGATTAGAAGGGCAGGCTGAGATGAAGTGAGGTCAGGTGAGGTTAGCGAGGCGAGGTGAAGTGAGGTGAGGTGAGGCAAGACGAGGAGAGGTGAGGTAAGGTAAGGTGACGTGAGTGAAGCGAGCGCCGTAACACGTAATCACAAGCCGACTTGGTCAGGACATCAGAGTGAAGCCGCAGCCTGGCCAGGACCTGGCAACCGGTGACCAGGGTGACCAGACTCATTGAGTGATAGGTGAAAGAAAATTCTTGGAAGCCACAGTAGAGTCATCTGGTCGAGTGCAGCACAGGGTGGGGAAGTCTCCAGAACGTCAGTAAAAAGGTTTTGATACAAAAATCACTGACAGCAGAATAAAAATGTGACTGTCATTGTGAAAGGACTCTTTTTGCCTCGGAACGGAAGTCAGTGACACTTGACCGATGATGTGAAAAGTCAGCGTAAAGAACATTGGCGCTGACCGTGCTGAGAAGCCCGATCGATCAATACGCCAGGGACGAAGCCTGACTGTTTGAGAGGCCGAGAGAGCCTGTGTTCACCACGATGAACCGTTAAGGCACACCAACAACAATAGCTGGTTCAGAGCTGCTGCAATCGTGTAAACCACGTTAACGTTCAGCATCAACTATATCACCATCACGTTAAAGATGACATTATTAATTAGTCTGACTGTAACAGTGATGATAGTTTCAGGGGTCCTATTTGGCAGTTGTCAGTGCCATCATATAATGACCAGCGTGACCCTAGGACCTGGTCTCGCAAGCTAACTTAGTGACCAGCCTAAAGACGTCATTTATATATTCTTGCTATTTGATAACGACTTCATTCAACTTAGGATAGATTTCACTACCAGAACGCTTTCCTAAGCAGAAAAAATTACTTTGTAGCTGCAAAAAACGAAATGAAAATGACGTCCCCAGGCTGACGGCGTGAATAGAGTAGAGGATGTTGTTATAGGGAGTCAAAAGACTTTGACAAGCACGGCAGTCAGTGATAGTGCTTTGCTGTCTCTAAGCTGTCATTTCTTGTTGACCATACCCGTTGCTGAAAAAGTTTTTTATCTGCAATTGTTTGTATCTTGTGTGGGCATAGCACGATAATGGTCTTTTCCTCATAATAGTGTAATATTTTATTTCAGATGATTCAACCTGGCTGTAGCAAAGCCTTTGATTGAGGATTGTCCATCTACACTAGGGTGATGATATACCTCTTCTGCAATTGCTACCACCACATTTATTAAACACTAAAGAGACCTGTCGCTGTGAAAAGATAAAGAGAAGAAAAGTGATGTACAGTGAAGCAGTGTGGATGACAAGGTGTGAAAGAACAGAAAGTATGTGATGAAAAAGCAAACCATTGTTGGTATTCTTATATAATATTTCCATCTAATGAATCCCATCAGTCTAGCAGTTTCAGTTATTACTTTGACACATTCCCTTCGTTTTACCTTCCTCCTCTCACCCCTCACCCATTAACCCTATTTCCTTTCTTTTACCACTCCATTTCGCTTAGTTTTACCTTCTTCCTCCCACCCCCACCCCAACTCTTTCTTTCAATCATTCTCATCCCTCTTAAGTCTCCTGAGTGGCAGCGGAATTAGAAATCGAAGATCCAAAGTTTTCCCCTCCTGTGTCAGGAGTTTTTTTCTTTAATAATTTTTTGTTTTATTTCCTCCTCTGCAGCCCACCTTCCCTTCCTTCCCCTTGCCCATAACCCCTCCTCCTCCTCCTCCTCCTCCTCCTCCACAGACGCCCCATTAACTGTTTATAATGTCATGCCGTAACTATTAGTTTATTTGATTACTTTCTCTTTCAGATTACTCAAACGGGTAGCTTATAGACAAAGTATTATAGAATGTGACTTTTCGTTTCCAGTGTTTCTTGTGAAATTTCCATGTCAGTTACTCCATGCTGCACGGTGGTTTTTCTCACTTTTTCCTGGAGGGTTTGGGGGTGGGGGGAGCCTTCTTGCTTTACTATCCTTACCCTTCAGCATGTAGAGTTAGATCTTGTAGTCATAGTTTTGTCTATAACAAGCAGCCTCGAAATGACCATAAGGTCTGTTGCTGTTTGCTTTCCTATGTAATCCTATGTAATCCTCCTCTTCCTCCTCCTCCTCCTCCTCCTCCTTCTCCTCCTCGTCGCCTTTCTTACTCCGGATATTAAAACGCAGACAGAAGATATACCAGCTTCATTACTCGTACCCCATCCTTCACCTCCCTGATGCTCGTTATCTTCACCCACAGACCTGCTTATCCTCTGTTAGGGTGTGGGTTGGGGCACGTATCACGCCTCAGCCTGAGGTGAGGGAAGTACTTGGGTGGCTTTCCTTACCTGATGTTGTTATATTTGTTCAGTCATGAATTCCTTTACCATAATAGGCTGGCACTGCACCCGTTGGCATTTCAGTTGGTACCCTTATATATATACTTTTCTTGTTAGTATAAAATTTTCCTTAAAATGTTTGTGTTTAAAACAGCATTTCTGCGAACCGTGCTGTGGTGTGCTCATGTATTAGACCAATCAGTCACCACTTTCCACACGAGTAGCCTCGTAACTCCTTGTCTTATGGGAGTCAGAATTGGTCTAGGAACTGCCCTCCAGTCTAATCCAACTCCCACTGTGAATGTGAAGGACCCTTGAACTGGCTTGGTTGCCAATCGTGTCCAGGGCACAGTGAAAATAGACAGACACGGATGCCCTTGTGGAATTGATGGACGAAACAGAGAGAGAGAGAGAGAGAGAGAGAGAGCGAGAGAGAGAGAGAGAGAGAGAGAGAGCGAGAGAGAGAGAGAGACCATTTGCCATGGGAGGAGGACTAGAAAGAAACAAAGTTACTGTAGTGGCAAGGAGTTATTTGGTAGATATGACTTGAGTGCTTTTGTTTACATACTTAATATGTGTAATACAGGGACACTCAGTGTGCAGTATATATATATAGCCAATATATAATGGCTGCCATGTAATCAAGAAACATATTTATACATACCGGTATCAGACGTGACACGTCTAGTACATGTGCAGCAAACATACACATACATACCATCCATGTTGTCATACACCTTATCTGCTTACAATTTAAGAAGAAACCACAAATACTTGTCCATCCATATGTCTGTCTCAGTCATGCCGGCATCGATCTTCATACCAGTACCTGTCTTTACCCACACGTTTCTCATAAATTGAAGGGACTGCCTCACATAATATACTCACATCATTAGCTAAGTAAATCGACTTGGTATCAGCCAGGATAATATTCTTAAATGAGGACATCACAGTGTAGGAGGTAATCTGGTTTGTTCAGTCACTTCCCTCCACCCCACCCCTTCACCCTCACCAGTACGCCCTCACCCTTATACTCTGTCTGCCTCCACCCTCATCCCTCTACAGTGTGTCTGTCCACCCTCACCCTTCTAGTCTGTCTGTCTCCATCCTTCCCCTCTAGCCTGCCTGCCTCCTCCCTAACCCCCCTTATCTGCCTACCTCTATCCTCAGCCGTTTAGTCTGCCTGCCTCTGCCCTCGCCCCTCTAATCTGCCTGCCTCCGCCCTCGCCCCTCTAATCTGCCTGCCTCCACCCTCACCCCTATAATCTGCCCGCCACCATCCTAACCCCTCTAATCTGCCTGCCTCCACCCTCACCCCTGTAGTCTGCCTCCCATCACCTTCATTTGTATTGTTCGAGCTCGCTTCGCTCGCTCGAACACCAAATTTAGTCACAGTTTGAACCCCCGACATATGTACCCGAGTGGAAGATTTATCGCACCAGCAAGAAATGGGGGCACAGGTCGGGAGGAAAACTCTGTAGTACAGTAGCGAACTTTTTTGGATATCTCAGCCAACTTTGAAGTTACAAGAAAAATAGACTCCGATTTGGAAATCGCATAAAATCCTCAATTACTTTCATTCATAGACAACCCGCAATTCCCAATAGCTTTTCCGTAAATCGAGGAAACGATTTTTTAAAAGGCAGATTAGGGTAACAGCCGGCTGCGCAAGAAACAACGGTCTAAGGCTGCGTGAGTAGCGCAGCAGTATTTTCCGACGATTGTTGAGAGCAACCAGGTTTTTTCCTTTTCAACACAAATTGATACTTTTCTCTTTGGCTTTTTGGAGAAATATTTGACTGAATCCGAGTTAGACTAATACAATACCCTGATTGACGAAAGAAACTCTGAATTTCTGATTTCTGATTCGAATCGGAGCCAACCGAGAGATTTGGAGAAAATAATTTTTGTGATTGAGGAAAAAGCAAAGTCATTATTAACCTGCTAGGTCCCAAGCCCTAGACTTAAAATTAATACAAGAGGAGTATTGGTTTTAGGAAGTGTGACTGAACATTTTTGGTGTAATCTAATAGGTTTTTGTTAGTATTTTCAGGTCAGGAAATCAGAGGAAGATGATGAGCCACATGAAACAATATTCAGCACTGCCTGACTTGCTCGCTCGAACATGTTCCACACTTTCAGTGTGGACGTCTATTACATGTTTAAGTTATACCTGACATATTAATGTTTTTGCAAACCCAGTGGCAGATATTTTTGTAGTGATGCAAGTGAATTTCTGCTGCTGCTATTATAGTCATAGGTCTTGCATCTAAGTTGTCTAGCGTTTGCGGCTTCCATTCCCCCCTCCCCTACATTCCTATCATTCCCCCCCTACATACCTATCATCTCCTACTCCCTACACTTCGTCACCCACACAGTTTACCATATATTCTTTTGTCTTCCTCTTTTAACTCATTAGGCCCTCCCGAGAATCCTCTCCTTCTTACCGACCATTCCCCACCTTACGTCACTCGAACCACCCTCATCTCATTCTCACTGTTTGTACCGTATTATCTGTCTTTTGCCAAAATGCCTTGGCTTCCTCTTCTCTCTCGTCTCCTGTATTTTTCCTTCCCTCTCTACATTCCTCCGTACTCCATTTCTGGAAATGCTTTTTACGTTCAACCCCTCAGGCAATCAGTCTGCCTCTCATTCTCATAATGGTCCCCTTATTCTATCTTTGTCCGTGCTGTCTTCCTGCTCTCGGACCCATCCATTCTCTCCCTCTTCCCTCATGGACATCTTCATTCCTGTACCCTGCATGGGACCCTCAAGCTACACCACTCTTTTCCTGTCTTCGTATTTTTGCCTTCTTTCCTCTCGTGTTAGTTACCCCGTCAAAATAGTTGGGCGGAGGTTATGTACTTAGGTCTGTTTCTGTTTATGTACAAGATTTCTCAGAAGTTTGTTATCGTATTTCAATGAAATCTGGTGGATAGATGGGGAATGAGTCACGGAGGAGTGTATAGATGTAGAGGTGGATCTGGAGCTGGAAACAGGAATAAATCACAAACTTTGTTGGCAGAGATATACTCCCTGTGAGATTGTGTAACAGGGTAGTCTAATACCCTAGAATTAATTGACTATTTGAGACCGTAATAGTATTATTATAGCAGGAAAGAGAAATATAAGCAGTAAATCATAAATTATAATGGTGATGGCGGAGGTATGTGCTCACTGAGTGTTTTTTAAGTTTCCTCTTGTGTCCTTTCCTCACCTCTGCTTCCTGTCCCTTCACCCGCCTCAGCACACACTTCTGCCTCAAAATTGATGTGTGATATTGTAGTTAATTTGTGGCTGCTTGCATGTTTCTTCTTCGTGTTGTCCTCTCCTTCACGTCTCCCCTCCAGCTTTCACTCAGCCACTCTCATTCTCACAGTCTCTCAGTGTATTATAATTTGTCATTTCTTTGTTCCAGGTGAGTGTGTCATGAGTGACCTTCCCAGCCCCGTCCTCCTGTGAGTATATGTGAGGTGGAGAGACAGTGTATGTGAGGTGGAGAGACAGTGTATGTGTGGTGGAGAGAAAGTGTATGTGAGGTGGAGAGACAGTGTATGTGAGGTGGAGAGACAGTGTATGTGCGGTGGAGAGAAAGTGTATGTGAGGTGGAGAGACAGTGTATGTGAGGTGGTGGGACAGTGTATGTGAGGTGGTGGGACAGTGTATGTGAGGTGGAGAGACACTGTATGTGCGGTGGAGAGACAGTGTATGTGAGGTGGAGAGACAGTGTATGTGAGGTGGAGAGATAGTGTACGTGAGGTGGAAAGACAGTGTACAGTATGTGAGGTGGAGAGACAGGGTGTCGGGTTGAGAGGCAGTGTATGTGAGGTGGAGAGATAGGGTGTCGGGTGGAGAGGCAGTGTATGTGAGGTTGAGAGACAGGGTGTCAGGCGGAGAGACAGTGTATGTGAGGTGAAGAGACTGGGTGTCGGGTGGAGAGGCAGTGTATGTGAGGTGGAGAGACACTGTATGTGAGGTGGAGAGACAGGGTGTCGGGTGGTGAGACAATGTATGTGAGGTGGAGAGACAGTGTGTCAGGTGGAGAGACAGTGTATGTGAGGTGGAGAGACAGGGTGTCGGGTGGAGAGGCAGTGTATGTGAGGTGGAGAGACAGTGTATGTGAGGTGGAGAGACTGTGTATGTGAGGTGGAAGGACTGTGCGTGAGGTGGAGAGACAGTGTATGTGAGGTGGAGAGACAGTGTATGTGAGGTGGAGAGACATTGTATGTGAGGTGGAAGGACTATGTGTGAGGTGCAGAACATTCTACTCCAAACATTCCATTCAGCAGCGGCAGTCGAACTGTACTGTGGGTATCATGTTGATGTGCTGCCACTCGTCGTCTCTCTCTCTCTCTCTCTCTCTCTCTCTCTCTCTCTCTCTCTCTCACACACACACACACACACACACACACACACACACACACACACACACACACACACACACACACACACACACACACACACACACACACACACACACACACACACACACACACACACACACACACACACACACACACACACACACACAACAACAACAATGCAATAACTTTAACCACTCGTTTTAACAATGGAGAATATTCTCATCGACGTTGGAGGCTTTCAGACATATCTTCCTTGGTGATATAATTTGTTTATTACAACTAAATGTTCTCTTAGTTATTTATGTACTTTATCATTGGCATTAAGTACATATATAACACTACAGAGCTTTTTAGTGTGCCACATGTAGAAATAAATTGGTAAGATGGTGCTTTTGAGTCTCCTTAACCAACAGTGTCACGATCCAGTGTGTCTAGGCGTCTTGAAGACAATGGGTATTGGATCTGATCTGCTTTGTTCGGCTGCTTTTAGGAGAAGACAGTTTTGCATCATTTGAGCCTTTGCAATAAGAATATAATGATGCAAACTGTTAGGGAGACTAGAGTGGTACTTTACTCTGAGTCTTTTCTCGCCCATGTACACCTCCCCTACACCTCAACTATGTTCCCACCTCCATCAATCCAGCTTACATTTTAGGTTCCTTATCTTTCCGTTCCCTCCGCCACCACCCTTGGTGCCTCGGATGGTCTACGTCTTAAAGAGAACTAAGAAATGAGGGCTCTGTAGGAAAGTTTAAGGTCATTGATATACCGGGTGGTGAGTTGATCTCGGGAGCTTGGGTGTGATGGGCCTACTTTCTCTCAGTTTTCGGCGGGAATGGCAGTGGAAATCCACCCATTCTGTGCCTACGAAGGAAGGTGTTATGGTAATTCTGTCGAACAACACAATGCTGTAAGCAGACTGGTACCTCCTATGACACTGGAGAGAGGAGGGGGAAGTGTTGTACTCTACACCTACTGTCTCGTCTGAAACTTCTACTCCGAACCCTGTGTGAACTATCCATGCTTACTGTCTCCTCTGGACGTACAACAGATCTCCGAACCCTGTGTGAACAATGCATACTCTTTGTTTCCTCTCGACCTGCTACATCTCTGCCCCCCATGTGAACAATACATACCCATCTCTTCTCCATAACTCTTGTTCCCTCCCAGTCTGCATCTTGCATTCTGTCCGTGACACCTGTACAGTGACCATACCCCTCCATCAAGGCTAGAAAGAGTACGGGGAAATCTGGCCTAAAGACAGCCCATTGGTTGGGTGGAGTCTTTGTGCTTGACCAATGAAGCTAGCATGACTACCCAAATCATCACAAGTACAATGAAGCTGCCACAAGACCAAGGGATTCAAAAAGGAGTAAAGGAATATTATGTGCAACGTGACTGGAAGGAAAGAGGCTGTGGCAGACAATCTCTAACCATCATTTTGTCACTGACGCATCAACAAAGGAATGAAGTGAATCATACCACACTCAGATCTGGTATGTGGCCACTGATATAGAGCCAAACCCAGCCTGTGACACCATACAGGCCTGGCCCCTGTCACCATACGGACCCGGCCTTTGCTACCGTTGAGACCCAGCCTTTGTTGTCTTAAAGGATCGGCCTCTGGCACTATACAGGAATGGGCTCTTCAACCATAAAGGCCTGAGCTCTGCTACCATACAGGCCCGGCCTCTACCACCATACAGGCCCGGCCTCTACCACCATACAGGCCCGGCCTCTACCACCATACAGGCCCGGCCTCTACCACCATACAGGCCTGGCCTCTGCCACCATAAAGGCCTGGCCACTACCGCCATACAGACCCGGCCTACGGCCATACAGAACCGGCCTCTGCCACTGTACAGGCCGGTCTCTGCCACCATATAGGTCTAGGATCTGCCACCACACAGGCCCGATCTCTGCCACCACACAGAACTTCTGCCACCAAGCTGGCTAGGCTTCTGCCACCCTTACCATTACTGAATAAAGGTCCTGATTCTGTCTTTCGTTTGCATGCAACCACGAGTTTCTCTATTGCAGTCTGTTCATGCATCCAGAAATGAAAGGATATTGAATTTAATTCTCTCTCACTTGACATCTCCATGAAGGACCGATTTTACCGAGTTCCTCCATACTTTTCATCCTTTTTTGTTAACAGGTTGGCTACGATTTTACTTAGCTTAGGATTTCTGCTCCACCGAATATTTCTATCGAGCACTGTTTTGGCTAAGAATTAAGACATGTTCCATTCTTTCCAGCTAACGCGTGGCGGCATTATTAATAAAAGAAAGCACTGCAGCCAAAGGGTTAATTATGTTTCCTGAACGGGTTAGGTAATCCGGCGTGCTAAAAGAGAAACAAAGTACTGGCATAGGAGGAAAGTAAGGAAAACATGATGAATGATGCATCAGGGACAAAGCGATTCCGAGATAAAGATGCGAGGTGTAGAAAGTAAAGGAAGGGTTTGGTAACTGCAGTGCGCGAAGATAGCGAAGGAAGGAGGGAGCTGGGGAGTGAAGGACTTCAAACATGGAAGCATAAATACTGGAAAGAAGACTGAAATATTGTGGGTAGAGACACAGAAACAGGGTTAGAAGGGGACACATATCGAGAGAGGTGATGGCAGGATAGGGAGGGAAAAAGGCAACGATATAGGGGGGCAGAAAAGGTTAAGGTGTGGGGGAGGGCAACAAGAAGCGGGAGAGAAGAGAAAGGGCAGGGGTGTGGGGGAGGTAGACAGGGACTGGAAGTGAGGAGGAAGGGCGGGGGTGTGAGGGAGGGAGACAGGGACTGGAAGTGAGGAGGAAGGGCCGGGGTGTGGGGGAGGTAGACAGGGACTGGAAGTGAGGAGGAAGGGCAGGGGTGTGGGGGAGGGAGACAGGGACTGGAAGTGAGGAGGAAGGGCGGGGGTGTGGGGCAGGGAGACAGGGACTGGAAGTGAGGAGGAAGGGCGGGGGTGTGGGGGAGGGAGACAGGGACTGGAAGTGAGGAGGAAGGGCGGGGGTGTGGGGCAGGGAGACAGGGAACGGCAAGGAAGAGGAGGGTGGTAATGGGTGGTCTCTTAGTGTAGATGGAGCTATAGGACTACGATGCTACCATCTCACTAGCGTTTTAGAGGGGAAGGGTTACTGCAGGGTTTCAGGTTTGTTAGGGCAGCCAGGTCTTCACTGGCCTAACTTCGCTGCTCACACAACACTGAGTTTAGAGTTTCTGAGTTTACCCTATTTGCTGCATCTAAGATTTAAAATCCTCAGGAAATACTATAACAGAAACCATGTGTTTCTTAGCCGAATTTCATTGTATGCAAAAATAATAAATCAAGTGAGAAGTAATAATGTAATAAATATCATTATCGCCGACATTTTCTAAGATAACGGCCAAAGGATGGGAATGTAAAAGTGACTCCCGGCCAAAAAATCATACAAAATGTCAGTAATAAATTCTGAAGCATAAAGATCCTCTATATAATGCACGCGGTCAGCTATATTACAGTAATTCCGATATTTCGTTCATCATCACGCTGTATTCTCCTTGCCCTTTCCACTCCTCCTCCATCTTGTTACACTCATTCTTTCGTTACGCTCCTCACTTCCTTATTTACCGTACTTTCTATCCATTTTCCTCCACGATATTGTGTGTGTGTGTGTGTGTGTGTGTAATTCACCGGGTCGGTCAGGATCACTTGATGGTCGTGATCGTCAGCTTTTACCCTCCCGGAAGGGAGCTGAGAGCTCATATAGTCCGATCTAAGGGCAAGGCTGTGACCTTCACACACGCACACACCCGTCCCCTTGCTCAAGGGGGACAGTAACCACCCACTTCGCCAGTGAAACTTTTCGCAACCTGAGCGAGGCGCGAACTCCCGTCCACCAGTTGGCAAGCGAGAACGTTACCACTGCACCAGTGTGTGTGTGTGTGTGTGTGTGTGTGTGTGTGTGTGTGTGATGTTCTCCACTTAATTTTTCAATGCAGGAAAGTGAAATGTTTTATTACTTTACTGAAAAAGATAAAAATGATGGTGGGAGGGTGATGGTACGGGGAGGGGGGGTGGCGACGTCAGAGAATTCGAGGGGAAGGGGAGAGGGGAGGGTAGAGGCTCGGGGATGAGTAGGATGGTGGGGTGGGGAGGGAAGGAAAATGTGGTGGGGTAAGGCGGAGAAGGATGATGATGTGGGTAGGGGAGTGGAGTGGTGCATGAGATAAGAAGAGGAAGTTGTTGGGATGGGAAGGAGAGGGGCGAGGTGCTGACGTATGGAGGGGAAGGATGGTGGGAAGAGGAGAGGAGGAGGGGAGAGGTGCTGGGTTAGGGAGAGGGACGGGTTGTAGGGTAGGGAGGAGTGAGGGGAGGTGATGGGGGTAAGGGCGGGAAAATGGTGGGGTGAGGAGTCGAGGAGAGAAGTGCTGGTGTAAGGAGGGAAAGGATGGTGGGATAGAGAATGGAGGGGAGAGGTGTTGTGGTCAGAAAGGGAATGGAGGGCGAGGTGGGAAGAAGAGAGGATATGTGTCGGGTTAAGGATGTTGTCATTTATGTACATGAAACACCTGTTTTCTTCCCCATTGTATTCATATCTAAGTCTCATCTTCCATAATCTTATACATGTACCACCCTCCCAATGTTTTCAACTTCATACATTTTATTTTTTGCCTCACCCTGTTTATAACAGTTCTTTTCTGATACCCTGCACACGAACCTTTGCTTGCCTTGCCCTGCAGTCGAGGCAGAGGCACGGCTACACTTCTGATGTAAAATCTTTTCCAGCTTCAGCTCACACATAGTAGACTTTCCTGGTTCACCCTACTCTTAACCTTCCTCCATTTTTTTCCCTAGTTGTACATGCTTTAATCTTATCACTTTTTCACCCTGTTATGAAATCATGTGGATAAACAAAATTACCAACATAAATTAATGACCATGAGGAAACATTGTATTTCACACGGTTTTTTCAAAGATTAGAATGAAGTCCAGTTAAATAAAAGGTGCCTGGATGCTGCAGAAAATATGGACCGAAAGAAATATTGACTTAAAAATTTACTTTAAAAATTTATGAAGACTCAGTCTGGTGTTCACTGGTTTTTACCAATGGAGGGTTTGAGGATAGGAATAATTTTGCAGCAGCCGTCATGTTCTGTTTCAGTGTTTGAAAGGATACACCACGGAAGAAAGGTTGCTGGTTCATTTGAAAGCAGTGATAAGAAATAGCGAAGTAAGTATAGACGTAAAAAGTCGCTGCATGACGGTATTGTGATCCGCACTCTAACGTATGGAAGTGGAGCTTGGACCTTGTTGGAAGGACGAAAGTCAAGAGTGAAGGCAGTGGAAATTAATCATTTGAAAGGAGCATGTGGAGTTACATGAAGAGAGACTGACAATGAGAAAGCGAAGGAGCGTTGTGGTGTGGATGTGGCTGTGATAAAAAGCGTTAGAAGTACATTGAGGTGGCTTGCCCATGTGGAGAGTATGGGCAGTGAGAGACTAACTAGGTGAGAGTATGCGAGTGAGCTGGAGGGGGGGGAGGGAGGAAGAGACCAAGGATAAGATGAAGAAATGCAATCGAGAGGCATAAGAGAGAGAGAGGGTTTATTTTTGAGGAAGGACAGCAAAATGGCAGGGGACATGTGGCCAACCCTTCCGGGGTTAAGGGGTCCGGCTATAGATAGATAGAAGTTCCATAATTTAAGTAGTCTTATAACTGATAGTGCCAGTGTTGGTGTTTTTAGTTACCTTTGCCCTGTCCTACCCTAGCCTGTCTTGGCCTGTCCTAACCTGCCCCCTCTGGCATTTTCCATTTCGGTCTCGTCCAGGAATCCCATTCCAGCTCTTCTTCCTGTTTTTCTTTACCTCCCTCACTGATCCTTTAATCCTCCAGCAGCCGCCATCGCTATTCTGCTGTTGGATGAGTATTAGATTCGATACAGGAGGCGGCGTGAGGGTGGTAGGGCGAAGGGGAGAGGGAGACAGGGTGAGAGAGAGAGAGAGAGAGAGAGAGAGAGAGAGGATGAAGGGGAGTGGGATGCTGGGGGAGGATTAGAGGGGGGGTAGGGTGAGGTGGGAAGAGAGAGAGAGAGAGATTTGTTTTATAAAGCACGTACTGTGCCATGTATTTTTTTTTTTCCTTTTTTGCTTCCCCTTTTCGCCTCCCGTATCTTAAGCTGTTCTGCCACCCTGCCTGCCTCAGCCTGGTGGGGTGGACTGGTGTCTCAAGCAGTATCAGGATTATTTGCCAGTGGCGCTGGATACCCTTGGATGTTCTGGCCCAGGGCGAGTCCCAAGAGGAGGTGTTGGTAGTGTGATGGGAGATTGGTGGCACTGTGGTGGCAGTGTGAAGGCAGGCTGTTGGCATGGTAATGAGAGGCCGTTGGCAGTGTGATGACTGGCTGGTAGCACTTTGGTGACAGTGTGAAGGCAAGCTGTTAGCATGGCAATGAGGGGCGGTTGGCAGTGTGATGGCTGGCTGGTAGCACTTTGGTGACAGTGTGAAGGCAAGCTGTTAGCATGGCAATGAGGGGCTGTTGGCAGTGTGATGACTGGCTGGTAGCACTTTGGTGACAGTGTGAAGGCAAGCTGTTAGCATGGCAATGAGGGGCTGTTGGCAGTGTGATGGCTGGCTGGTAGCACTTTGGTGACAGTGTGAAGGCAAGCTGTTAGCATGGCAATGAGGGGCTGTTGGCAGTGTGATGGCTGGCTGGTGGCAGTGTGGTTCATATATTTTGGTATTCAGATATACATATATTTTTTTTATGCGAGGAAGAAGGAACCAAAAGCCATGAACCTGCAGTAACAGTTCCCTCCAAGAAAAAAACAAAATACAAGAGAGTCAAATTCAAGATCCGATCATTTTGAGATGCCTGGACACACTCTTTCTGTATTGTACCCTGCGCAACAAATTAGTCGCCTCCCTTATGACCTTGGTCGCTCACATTCTGTAGTTTGTTTCTTTTAGACTTTATGCTGACTACTCGCCTCACAAGCTATTCATCTTCTCTTAGCATCCATTTTGTTTCATATATATATATATATATATATATATATATATATATATATATATATATATATATATATATATATATATTGTAACATAGCCTATGATTTCATCATCCTTTGTTTAATTTTAACGCACAGTATGCTGCATGTTTGATAACGATCTTGTTCTGCCTCAGTTCCCCCCTTCTACCGTTATAGTAGAGTAAGTCGACATCTCTGTTATACTTTGCGGGATTGTCATCTCTTTGTCCCCATGGCTTCATTTGCGCGTCCTCATTACAATTTGTATCAAGCTCTCCTGGCCCCTATATAATGAGCTCAGTCTCTGCATCATTGCCACTTAGATCTGCTCCTCATTTTGTTCACATCTCTGTCCTCCCCTGTACAGATATTATTATTGTGAGTGCTCAAGAAATCTCCAAACATCTAGCAGCTGTGTGTAATTTGAGTATAACTGTTGTTGCATTTTTTCTTGTACTGTGTAGCATGAGTTTAATTTGTAGGCTTAGTGAAGTTTTTGTAATTCATGTATGGATCTTTATGTCAGTCATTTTTGATAATAGTTTGTATCTGTAATTATTTATCTGGCATTCACTGAGTATTATCTGGTATCTCATTTCATCAGGGCTGACTTAGATAAATTTACTCTTGCTAATTTCGTGTTAATAGAGGCTATTGCAGTTAACCATATATTTAACCTGTTTTTGCCATTACATTATCCTTATGAGTCCTGAATGTTTTGTTGTTAATTTAAGCATTAAACTTTAACTTGTAATTTTACCTAACTCTTTTGTTTTGAACCTGGAACTTTACGGGACAGTAGTGATTTTTAGCATTCTCACTTAAAGTGCACATTATCTTTCTCTGTTCCGTAACATAAATTTGGCGACCTCATATCAGGATATTCAGGATATTATCATAAGGATATTGTTTGATATTTTGGGACTGTGATATATTCATGATGGCTACTATTTCTACACTTGATGAAGCCAAAGATTTTTTGTCAAATGTGCAAACAGTGTGTGATATAGAAAACAGAACAAAGAATGAACTTAAGCTTGTTGCTCAACAATTGGGAATTGCAGTTCACTCTCATCATTCTAAAGATCAAATTGTTGGCATGATTAATAAAAGCTTGTTTAATGTAACTCCTCCAAATGAGCAAACGCAGATTGAATTAGCTAAGTTACAGCTAGCCCTGCAGGAGGCTCGTGTGAAGGAAGCTGAATTTCAAGCACGTGCTAAGGAGGCTGAGTCTCAGGCTAAGGAGGCGGAATCTCAGGCTCGGATTCAAGAGGCACAGGTACAGGCTCAGGCACAAATTGAACTTGCCAGGATTCAGGCAGACCATGAGTATCGCATGAAACAAGGTGGAACTGGATCATCTAGCTCTGATGATTTTGATGTGGCTAAAAATGTTAAACTTGTCCCTCCTTTTAATGAATCTGATTTAACAAAGTATTTTCAGTTGTTTGAGAGGGTAGCTACAGGTTTTAATTGGCCTAAGGAGTATTGGCCAGTACTCCTTCAAACTGTTCTCACCGGTAAAGCTCAAGTAACTTATGCATCTTTGCCTCAGGATCAGTCTGATAATTATGATGTAGTTAAGAGCTTGATTCTTAAGGCCTATGAGCTTGTTCCTGAAGCCTATAGAGTAAAATTTAGGACAACTTACAAGCAAGATAAGCAATCCCATGTTGAGTATGCAAAAATCAAAGAAGATTTGTTGGAGCAGTGGTTAAATTCTAAGAATGTGGATTCTGATTTTGACAAATTTAAGCAGATGATTTTGCTGGAGGACTTCAAAAGGTGTATTTATAAAGATGTAAGCCTATATCTTGATGAGAAAAGAATAGATAATTTGTCTGATGCTGCAGTTTTAGCTGATGAGTATGTTCTCACTCACAAGAGATATTCTAGAGAAAAAGGGAAAGCTGAGAGTAAGTACGTTGCCTCTACTCAGAGTACAGGTAACAGGAAAGAGAATAAGGATGATGTTTCTCAGGAAGTAAATACCAGCTTCACCTCTAGATTTCAGAAAAGTAAATGTACTTATTGTAGTAAGCTTGGTCATACTACGGGGAGATGTTTCAGGAGACAGCGTGATGTGAACAAAAAGGAGTCTTTAAATATTCAGTCAATTGGTCTAGTGTCCACTCTTGAGAGTTCCCAGAATTCTTTAACTGAGTTAACTGAACCTGCTTTGAGGGGTAACTTAAATTCTCATGATGGAGCTCCTCTTTTGAGCAGTAACGTGGGTGACACTCTCAAGAGTTCATGTGCTAATTTCCTGTCTGATGGTTTTGTCAGTCCTCTGGACAGTAATGACAGGAAATCAGTTCAAATATATCGTGATACAGGTGCTTGCCAATCCCTTATGCTGACCAGTGTTCTAGGCTCTAATGTTAATTCCTCTGATGAAACTGTAATCTTACAAGGTGTAGGGAATAATTACTTCTCTGTCCCTCTGTGCAGAGTGAATTTAGAGTCTGGTTTTGTTAATGGTTCCGTTATGGTTGGGTTGGTTGAGACACTCCCAATGTCAGGTGTAACTTTCTTACTTGGAAATGATATTGGTGGAAGTCAAGTGTGTCCAGCTCCTCAGTTGTCTAGTGAGCCAGTGGCTGCGTCCCAGGATTGTGGTGTCCCTGATGTGTTCCCTGCATGTGCTGTCACTAGGGCTAAGTCTAAAGTTACTGGTGATTTAGAGGATAATGATGATGATGATGTTATCCTAGCTGACACTTTTCTTGCTAATTTGGACCACTCACCAGATGAGGCAGTACCCCGTAGTGTTGATAATTTGTCTCGTCAAGAGTTGGTTGAGTTGCAGGTTGCTGACCCTGAGTTGAAAGGTCTAGCTAACTCTGCTTACAGTGAAGAAGAGTCAGCCGGTGCTTCTACTTGTTATTATGTAAAGTCAGGAGTACTTATGAGGAAGTGGAGACCCCCAACAGCATCAGCCGACTGTGAATGGGAGGTTGTACATCAAGTTGTCATCCCTCGTGTTTGTAGGCAGGATATCATTAGAGTGGCTCATGATTCCAGTTTGGCAGGACACCTTGGAGTGAGGAAGACTGTGGCACGCATTTTGAAACACTTCTACTGGCCAGGTATCTTCAGGGATGTTTCCTGGTATTGTAAGTCTTGTCACACCTGTCAAGTTGTGGGGAAGTGTAATCAGACCGAAAAGGTTGCACCTCTAGTTCCCATTCCTCCTTTTGAGGCGCCTTTCACCCGTGTGTTGGTGGATATTGTGGGCCCTCTTCCTAAGACTTCTTCAGGATTTTCTTATGTGTTGACCATGATTGATATGGCTACTTGTTATCCTGAAGCCATTCCACTTAGAAAACATCTCAGCAAAGAACGTGGTTAAGGAAATGCTAGGGTTCTTCACAAAGTTTGGTCTGCCCAAGGAGGTACAGTCAGACCGAGGAAGTAATTTCATGTCAAATGTTTTCAAGCAGTCTCTGAAAGAGTTGGGCATCTCCCAGATCACGTCTTCAGCTTACCATCCCCAGACCCAAGGAGCGTTGGAGAGATATCATCAAACACTCAAATCGATGCTCAAGAAATACTGTTTGGAACATCAGAAAGACTGGGATAAAAGGTCTTCCATTCGTTGTGTTTGCTGCAAGAGAATCTCCAAATGAATCACTGGGCTTCTCACCTTTTGAACTACTGTTTGGCCATGAAGTAAGAGGACCCCTTAAGCTACTCAAGGAATGCTGGCTGTCGGAGGAAGATGACGTCAACCTGCTGGAGTATGTGATGAATTTCAAAGAACGGCTGTCCACTGCTTTACAGCTGGCGAGAGAGAATTTAGGAGCTGCTCAGGAGAAGATGAAGACTTGGTATGACAAGAAGTCCAGGTTACGCCACTTTCAGCCAGGAGATCAGGTTTTGATTCTGCTACCAGTTCATGGGCAACCTCTTCAAGCCAAGTTTAGTGGTCCTTATTTCGTGGAGAAGAAACTCAGTGATGTCAGCTATGTCATCGCCACACCAGATCGTAGAAAGAGCAAGCATCTATGTCACATCAACATGCTAAAGTTATATCACAGGCGGGACGAAAATAATCCAGTCTGCACTGTAGCTGTTCCACCCGAGTCTGCAAGTGAAGCTCTCCCATGCAGTATGAGCCTGAGTGATAGTTTGGGGAAGAATCCTGATATCATGAATGATCTCCAGACTAAGCTTTCTCATCTACCTCCCAAGGAAAGGCAGGAGTTTTCGGCATTACTGCAGGAGTACCCGCAAGTGTTCCGTGCTACTCCAGGAAGAACCACTGTGTTGATGCATGATGTCGATGTTGGAGACGCAAAGCCAATTAAATTGCCTCCTTACCGTGTGAACCCAGTGAAAGTTCCTCTCATCCAGAAGGAGCTTGGCTACCTGTTGGACCACAAGATGATTGAGCCCTGTCAGAGCGAGTGGAGTTCTCCTGTCACTCTAGTCCCTAAGCCAGGTGGGTCACAGAGGCTTTGCATCGACTACAGAAGTGTTAATCAGATAACCAAAACAGACACTTACCCTCTCCCTCGTGTGGAAGATTGCATAGACAAGATCGGAAAGGCTAGGTACATAAGTAAGTTTGATTTGTTAAAGGGATACTGGCAAGTACCTATGACTGAGCGTGCTAGGGAGATCTCATGTTTTGTACTATTAGGAAAGACTTTTGCATGGTCTGTAGTGCCATATACAGATTGTTTTAGAGTAATAAGAAATTTCCTTTGTAAATTTCTTTTTCTTTGTGGGGAGGTGTTACATAGCCTATGATTTCATCATCCTTTGTGTAATTTTAACGCACAGTATGCTGCATGTTTGATCACGAGCGTGTTCTGCCTCAGTTCCCCCTTCTACCGTTATAGTAGAGTAAGTCGACATCTCTGTTATACTTTGCGGGATTGTCATCTCTTTGTCCCCATGGCTTCATTTGCGCGTCCTCATTACAAGTTGTATCAAGCTCTCCTGGCCCCTATATAATGAGCTCAGTCTCTGCATCATTGCCACTTAGATCTGCTCCTCATTTTGTTCACATCTCTGTCCTCCCCTGTACAGATATTATTATTGTGAGTGCTCAAGAAATCTCCAAACATCTAGCAGCTGTGTGTAATTTGAGTATAACTGTTGTTGCATTTTTTCTTGTAATGTGTAGCATGAGTTTAATTTGTAGGCTTAGTGAAGTTTTTGTAATTCATGTATGGATCTTTATGTCAGTCATTTTTGATAATAGTTTGTATCTGTAATTATTTATCTGGCATTCACTGAGTATTATCTGGTATCTCATTTCATCAGGGCTGACTTAGATAAATTTACTCTTGCTAATTTCGTGTTAATAGAGGCTATTGCAGTTAACCATATATTTAACCTGTTTTTGCCATTACATTATCCTTATGAGTCCTGAATGTTTTGTTGTTAATTTAAGCATTAAACTTTAACTTGTAATTTTACCTAACTCTTTTGTTTTGAACCTGGAACTTTACGGGACAGTAGTGATTTTTAGCATTCTCACTTAAAGTGCACATTATCTTTCTCTGTTCCGTAACAATATATATATATATATATATATATATATATATATATATATATATTATTATATTTTTCTGTCCCGACATTACCCTCTGATAACTTTGTCTTTGCATTTACTTTCTTTTCCAGTTTTCCCTCTCTGCAGACTTGTTTCATTTTTCTTTCGCCCCTTTCTTTGCTCCTCTAACTCTTTCGCTAAGAGTTATTTCTCTCGGCTGAATACAGTCCCTTGGTGGTAGTCAGAATAAAATCGCAAATAGTCCTCAGAAAATGACAGATAACGTTTTTCCTTATTATTTTTCCTTTCCATTTTCTGTCACTGTCGCAGTCTCGCGTGACCTACATTCGTCTTGAACACCTTGTTTTACACGCAGCGTTTTGAATGACGTGAGCCATTCATCTTTTCTACACCTCTTCCACCATTTCCTGCACGATTTCTCTCCACTTCCCTCACACTTTCTGCAACGTTTTCTCTCCACCTCCGCCATCACCTGCAGTATTTATATCGCCCTCCTCCTCCACCTCCCCAAATATTCTCTTGCCCTCCTCTTCCGCTTCCTGTAATTTTATCTCTCCACCTTTTCCTCCTTTGCTATTATCTCTCTACCTCCTCCTCCCCTTCTACTGTCTTTCCACCCCCCCTCCTCTATTATTATCTCTCCACCTCCTCCTCCTCTGTTACCATCTCTCCACCTCCTCGTCCTCTGTTATTATCTCTCCACGCCTTCTTCCTCTGTTACCATCTCTCCACCTAGTCCTCCGTTATTATTATCTCTCCACCTCCTCTCTTCCTGTTACCATCTCTCCACCTAGTCCTCCGTTATTATTATCTCTCCACCTCCTCCTATATTATTATCTCTCCACCTCCTCCTATATTATTATCTCTCCACCTCCTCCTATATTATTATCTCTCCACCTTCTCCTCCTCCTCTGTTATTATCTCCCCACTTCCTCCTCCTCTGTTATTACCTCTCCACCTCCTCCTACTTTATTATTATCTCTCCATCTCCTCTTCCTCTATTATTATTTCTCCACCTCCTCCCGTGTTATCTCTTCACCTCCTCCTACACTGTTACTATCTCTCCATCTTCTCCACTTTTATTATCTCTCCACTTCCTCCTACTGTATTATTATCTCGCCATCTCCTCCTCTATTATTATTTCTCCACTTCCTCATCCTCTATTTTTTTTCTCTCCACCTCCTCCTCCTCCTCTGTTATTATCTCTCCACCTCCTCCTTCACCGCCTGCATTATAGTCTCTCTGCTTCCTGCTTCTCTTTCTGTACTCGTATTATTCTCTCTCCTCTTCCTCCATTGCTACTCTCCACTTCTTCCTCCGTCTCCATTATTTTCCCTCCACCTCCTTCTCCATCTCCTGCGTTTTTGTCTTTCCAGCACCAGATTATTCTACATATGATTTGGAATAAACAGTAAAATTGGAGGTGTTAGAAACTCATCCTTTACCCCTTCAGTACGATGTGCCTTGTTTATATTTTATTCTTATACCATATGATTTAATAAGCTGTACCTTGTGGGGAAATTATTCTGCTATGAAGGCTAGGAACATCTACATCATCATCATCTATACAACGATACTTTATTTCATTCTTCCCACCATCTTAACAATTTTTTCCGCTGTGGGAGACTTCTTTTTGTGGAGATGTTTTACAATATCCGTCAACCTTCTCTATAGGATGACGATTTTCTTCCCCGGACGACTGGCTCTTGAAGTGAGAGCGTTATGAGAAACAACAAGAACGTTTTAGGCTATAAGGAAGGCGGTGTGTTGTGGGAAGTGAGGTTATTACTGAGTTGGGGTTAAAATTCCCGGATGTTCTTTTTCAGGGCAAATCAAGTATATATATTTTCGTCAACGAATAGACAGACAGGCAGACAGACAGACAGACAGGTAGATAGATAGATAGATAGACATTTAGATAAACATAAGGCGAGAGATAGATTGTTAATAGATAGGTGGGTAGACTGACCTTTCTCCTTGATGTGAATGTGTTGTGCAGTCGAAAGTTAGCAATAGGATGTCGAGAGGTTTATACGCGTATATAGACTGACAGAGGAAGTACCTATATACGACAGATAATGTTGCTTAATGTACTGATTTTACTCCTTCTCCTTACTTCACAAGGTCTTATTATTTATTGTCTTTTGTTGTCTATCTATCTATCTATCTATAGCCCGACGCCCTAATCCCGCAAAGGGTGGCCGCAGACAAAACGCCTCCAAGTCACTCTGTCACCCACCATTTGACTCCCCTCCCCCCAACTCACCCCCCCCCTCCCTCACATACCTCTCAACTCCATCCCTCCACCTCATCCTCGGTCTACCCCTCCCTCTCCCTCCCTCCACCTCACCTACATACACCCTCTTAGTCAGTCTTTCATTCTCCATCCTCTCCACATGTCCAAACCACCTCAGTGTATTTCTCCTAATCTTTTCAACCACATCCACATCTACCCCACAACGTTCCTTCACTTCTTCATTCGTCAACCTGTCCCTCCATGTCACTCCACATGCTCCTCTCAAGTAACTCATTTCCACTGCTCTCACTCTTGACTTGTTCCCCTCTTGCAAGGTCCACGCCTCGCTTCCATACGTCAGGGTAGGGATCACAATACCATCATGCAGTGACTTCTTAACTTCCATACTCACCTCCCTATTTCTCATCACTGCTTTCAGTGTGCCAACAGCCTTCCTTCCCTGCTGTACCCTTTCACGTACTTCATCCCCCAAAGTTCCATCCTTACTCATCACACTACCCAAGTACTTGAATGCACTCACATTCTCCATATCCTCACCATCCAACCTCACTGCACACTCTGTGACTTCATTCCTCTCAAACACCATAACTTTACTTTTGTTTACATTAACTTTCAGCTTCCTCCTCCTACACACTGTCCCAAATTCATTCACCAAACCTTGCAACTCCCATTCATCTTCACTCAACAATACTGTATCATCAGTAAAGCCTCTTAATATTTAGGTTCTTGTATCTCCTTTTTCCCTCTCCCGGCATCACAGCTTTCATTACCCACTGCGTACTAATGCCTTGTTCTTGCTGTCTGCCTCCTTCTTGAGAGTTTCTTTTTTATTTTTTTACTTAAGTTTACTCGTCCTTGTGACCTTCTATCTTATGTGTATTTTTCTGTTATTTTTTTAAGCATAAGTGAACCTGTAAGTGCGATACAACAGTTTGCCCCATACTTGGCCTCAGCCTCAGCCTCACTCCGTTGTGGCTCACCCATATATCAACTCTTAATCCATTAACCGTGTGTGGTTACGTCTGGCTGTGGCTGCCGTTAACAGGCCTCTCCTCTTGTTATGTTTCTCTTACACTTGTTATCAGTACATTAGCTACATTCCTAAATGTGTGGCTGGATTGCAGTGTTAAGATACATTTTTCCTGTTTTCAGTTTCTGTTGTCATACTGATTGCAAGAGGGAGATGATTTATTGGGTGATGGCCCACCAGTTACTCTGCCACCACTACCACTCATCACCACTACCCTCCTTTGTTGCCACTACCACCCACCACCACTACCCTCCTCTGTTACCACTACCACCCACCACCACTACCCTCTTCTGTTACTACTACCACCCACCACCACTACCCTCTTCTGTTACCACTACCACTCACCACCACTATCCTCTTCTGTTACCACCACCATCCCCAACCACTACCCTCTTCCGTTACCACTACCACTCACGACCACTACCCTCTTCTGTTACCACTACCACTCACCACCACTACCCTCTTCTGTTACCACTACCACTCACCACCACTACCCTCTTCTGTTACCACTATCACCCACCACCACTACCCTCTTCTGTTACCACTACCACTCACCACCACAACCCTCTTCTGTTACCACTACCACTCACCACCACTACCCTCTTCTGTTACCACAACCACTCACCACCACTACCCTCTTCTGTTACCACTACCACTCACCACCACTACCCTCTTCTGTTACCACTACCACCCACCACCACTACCCTCTTCTGTTACCACTACCACTCACCACCACTATCCTCTTCTGTTACCACTACCACTCACCACCACTACCCTCTTCTGTTACCACTACCACCCACCACCACTATCCTCTTCTGTTACCACTACCACTCACCACCACTACCCTCTTCTGTTACCATTATCACCCACCACCATTACCCTCTTCTGTTACCACTACCACTCACCACCACTACCCTCTTCTGTTACCACTATCACCCACCACGAGCACATGACTGACCCCCCTCCCCCATCCAAGTCTCAATATTTTTTTTTTAGTATATCAGAGAGACTGAGTACGGTTTCCAGCTTATAATTTTCAGCCGCAGCTTCACAGCCAGACATGGGATCTGTAATACACCGTGTAATACAGCGCCTGTCAGCAACTGCCAATGAAACATCTTTACTGTCTAGTTCAAGACAGGCATGACCAGTCAGAAGACACATTTAGGGAGAGGGGAAGGCTGTGAGGGAGTGCAAGGGTGGGGTGGAGAATGTAAGAGTGGCAGTGAGAGAAGGGATAGAGATGATGGGGGAGGATGCGATGATGGCAGAAGAAAGGTAGGTCAAGGAGAGGGGGGAAATGTTTTGGCGTATTATCCCAAGTATAACCTGCTGGTTTTAATTACGTTATTTTCACATAGCTATTAATGACTGTTTATATATCAGGATCGATAGAGGAACAACCGTTGTTTACATTTGTATAACTGCTCTATATCCATGTAAGTTGCACTTTTTTTTTCAGTCTTACATATAATTACATTTACCCTTCTAATTTCACGTGTCTTTTCTTACCACTTACGTTAATATTGTGTCTCCAATCCCGATAACCAAAATAAAATAAAATCCATTTGTGAAGAAACAGTTCTTAGAGTACATTTGTTTTCGTCTCAAGCTTCCGGTTTCAGGGTGGTAATAAATTGCTCTCTCTCTCTCTCTCTCGCTCTCTCTCTCTCTCTCTCTCTCGTTGTTCATTCTCCCCCCCCCCGCTTTTCAAGCCCTCCTAGTTCAGTGTTCATCCCTCTGATCTGGCACCCTCACCCTCACCCCTCCGGTCTGCCTGCCTCCACCCTCACTCCTGTAGTCTGCCTGCCTCCACCTTCACCCCTCTAGTCTGCATTGCTCTATCCTCACTTTCCTGATCTGCCTGTCTCCACCCTCACCGCTATAGTCTGCCAGCCTTCTCTACATGTCACATGTCTTTGTTGTCCAATTATTGCAGTCCAAGTATTTTTTCCACCACATCCCTCCTTCTTCTAACAGCAGTCCTAAGGTATATTTCCAGGTTCCCATAATGTGTGCCCCCATCTCCCCTGCTTCCCTCTACCCATCTATCCCCACCTTCAACTCCTCTCTAACCCTCACCCTGTCCTCACGCCTTCTATCACCTGTCCAAGCCCAGCATCCTACACTCTCTGCCTCCACCCTCCCTCCCTATCCATCTGTCTCCACCCTACCCTCTTACTCTATTGATCTAGTATTCTGTGAACTTTGTCTTTTAACCAGTTACCTTTGACTCCTTCCCTCTTTACTCATCTGTCCCAGTCCACTCTTCCTCATGTTCACTGTCCCCCCAATATTGTGATCCCGTCCTCTTTTAGCTAATTATCATTGATCCTTCCCCTGTCTTCTCTCCTGTTTCTTTCTGTCCTTTCTGCCTCCTCGTCATGCTTACTAGTCTGTCCCCGTCGCTCCATCAGTCACCCTCACTGCAGACACTGCACACTGGTACCTTCCTCTTACATTCTCTCTCTCTCCTTCTTTTTCTCCTTTAATACTTCGTCCTCTACGTCTCCTACCCAGTTATCCCCATCCATTCTCTCACACAATCACTGATCACTCAGTATTCTTTCACTTTCCTTCATTTAGCTAAATCTATTTGCTTCTTCCTCTATTTCATGTTCTTTCTTCCTTTCTTCCCTGTTTCCCTCCATTGCCTCTGTCTTGGGGTGTATCACAGACAGTGGCAGGAATATTATCCAGTGACGAGGGAGAAATTGGTTATTTTTCATACTATCGACCTCTTATACAGAGCCACCTTACACACACACACACACACACACACACACACACACGCACGCACGCACGCACGCACGCACGCACGCACGCACGCACACACACACACACACACACACACACACACACACACACACACACACACACACACACACACACACACACACACACACACACACACACACACACACACACACACACACACACACACACACACACACACACACGCCTCGTCTCATATAATAGCATTAGCACTGTCCTCTACCTTCGTATTTTCCCCTACCCTCATCCTTACTCTGCTTTCACCTTCACACTTCTCCCCTTCCTCTTACACGCACTCCTTCCTCACTGTTTTCTGCCGCCACCTTCACACACTTTCTCACTCCTTTCTCTCACACTTACTTTGTCCTCACCCTCACACTTACTCTGCCTTCATCCTCACACTTACTCTGCTTTCACCCTTACATTTATACTGCCCTCACCCCTCACAATTTCTCTTCTTTATCTCCTCCTCCAGTTTGAGACTCACTTGTTTCTACTGCTCTTAACCCTTCTCTTCCTGTCTCTTTCAATCACACCCAATTTTCGCTCTAACTCTTTTTTTCTTTTCTTTTTTCCTTCCGGTCTTCTCGTCGCTTGTACCTTTTATGCCTTTTTCCTTCCTTCCTTCATTCATTCATTCATTTTTGTGTCATGTTTCTCTCCTGCCTTTCCTCCACATTTCATCCTCCTTTGCTTTTCCTCTTCTACTCTTTCCTCTTATTACCCCTCTCTATTCATTATTCACTTTTCGCTTTCCACTCAATCCTCGTTCTTCCTGTCTTCTAAGTCATTATATTATACTCCTCCTTTACCTCTTTCTTCCCCCCCCCCCCACGCTGCGTCCTCCCTGTACCCCCTTCTCCTTCCCTCTTACTCAGGCCTTGTCTTCCCTCTACCCTTCCTTGCTTCCTCTCTTGCTAAAGTCGAAGTTTGGGATTCTCTTAAGCCCTCGAGAGTCCTGCCGCAAATCTTCCTCTAAATGAGAAAAATTTCAAGTGTTAGTGTTGTGTTGTGTTGTGTTAGTGTGCGTGGATCCACAACCCTGTAATTGGCTGGGTGGGGATCTGGTGTGAAAACTTTTACATCCTCCTGTAAGCTGTAACTTGTCCACCATAACCTGACTTGATTTTCTTCGTTTGCGATATTTTCCTCGTACCTCAGTGACAGAAAATGGCAGTACTGCGGATCTAGTCTTTCCATAACACTTCTTTGTGACTAGCAACATATTCTAATGTTAGTCTTTTGTTACAGTTCAGTACTCATGATGGAGAGATGCCAATTTTAGGAGAAGTTCAGTGTTTGGTCATTGATGGTTGAGTAAGTGTGGTCATGTAAGCGTTGATCCACCTGAATATAAAGACCTCGTAGCCAAATATCTTCCCAGCGAGTCTGAGTTCCGCGCATATTCCTTCCCAATTGTTGTGTTCTTCAGTCTTCGCTGTATTCTACTGTACTCTTCCTTCTCTCTGTCTCTCCACCGTCCTTTTCAACTGCCATTCTCTAATCTCTTATTCCACTTTTCTTCGTCCTCTTATACTGTTACCCCCCCCCCCTTCTCTCTCTCTCTCTCTCTCTCTCTCTCTCTCCGTACGCAATAATCTCAGGCATTCCATAAATGACCGCCAAAAGTTTGGAGTTCACAATTGTGATGTTTTCGTCAGTATGCGTGCAGACTATTAGTAAATTAAATATGCAAAAAGGAGCACAGGGATGTGTAATAATAATTAATAAGATGTTAGAAAGCCTCCTAAGTCCAGCAAAATACCGCCTTGTGTCTTAGTAGTTCATTCCCAGTAGCCTAAGTGAAAACATGTTGACCCAAACACGTCTTGGTTGTGTATCGTTACCACAGTGCTTTGGACAGCGGGTAATGTGTTGATGGGTGGGGGAGGAGAGAGATCTGCATGTGTTGTGGACGAGGGAGGGAGGGAATGAGTGTGAGTAGAGAAGTGTGAACATAACTGGAAAGATGAGCTGTGGATAGCGAGGAGGGAAGTGCGTGTGGTGGGGAAGGGAAGGATCGTTACTGGATGTGTGGGGGAGAGTTGTGTGTGTATATTGCTAGGATACTGGGTAGCCTATAGACTGGTGGTAGTGGACAGGAAGGGCTGATATGATGTGTTGGCCTGGGAGGGAGGAGAATGTTGGCTGCGAAGACAATGAAGTTCGTCATTGGACCCCCTCTGTTATTCTCGTCGTTTGATATCTGTGCATGCATTGTAGAGGAGACTGGGACTGTTAGGGTATGTCACAGTTCTGTATTATGCTTGGAAACTCGAAATTGATGCACACTAGGATTTTTGTTGCAGTGTGTTGTGGGTAAGGTAGTGTGAAGTAAGTGAGGCAGTGTGGTGTGGATGAGGCAATGTGGTGTGGATGAGGCAATGTGGTGTGGGTGAGTCAGTGTGGTGTAGGTGAGGCAGTGTGGTGTAGGTGAGGCATTGTGGTGTAGGTGAGGCAGTGTGGTGTAGGTGAGGCAGTGTGGTGTGTGTGAGGCAATGTGGTGTGTGTGTGTGAGGCAATGTGGTGTGTGTGTGAGGCAGTGTTGTGTGAGTCAGGCAGTGTGGTGTGCGGGGGGCAATGTGGTATGCATGAGGCAGTGCTATGTGAGTGAGGCAGTGTGGTGTGCGGGAGGTAGTGTGGTGTGCGTGAGGCAGTGTTGTATAATTGAGGCAGTGTGATGAGGGTGAGGCAGTGGATGGTATGAAGTGTGGGAAATATGTCCCTAACATTTAAGCGATTTTGTTCAACATATGCAGAGAGTGTATATTTCACTAAGTAAAACAGTCAAATGCCTTGCATTCCACGCTGATTTTTGCTGCCGATGCAAGGAGATCGATCACTGACTGATGCATAAAAGGACTCAAAGTTGCCTTTGTGATTACATCACTGCTGGCCGAGCAGTTTCACTGCCAGTGACAGTGCTGGGCGATGTGGGTTTGTGTGACGGCAGCTTTAGCAGCCAGTAGTGTAACTTTGATACTGAATACGAAGTTCGTTAATTGTATAGATTCCCAATCACTGCCAGTCTGGCCTTTGGAAGCAGCTTGAGGACAACTTCCTGTACACAGTTAACTTTAACAAGGAGTGTTTCTAAGGGGTTAACTAACCAAGCTGAAGCTGATGTGGAAAAAACACGCATTTAAAAACGTATCAAATTATTGGCGATAAGGGTATGACACACTGGATAATACCTTTATTATTAATTTAAAATTTCCTAGGAAGCAACAGTGACTGATAAATTATGCATATACTTTATATGGCCCGATTGTTACTTGAAGATTGATGCAAGGCAGCGAAAGTCATTTCATTATTTTGTGCCGTATGTCAATATTGTTCATGAACCACCTCTGACATAAGTAAGGTAGGCACTTCATTATACATGGAAGTGTCATCAGAAGGTTAGCTAAATCATACATTTTATTACTATGTTTTGATACTCATCTGCTAACGTAAGAGGACAGAGGCAGGGGGTTGGAGTAAGTAACAGGGGAGGGGGAAGGAATGGACACCTTTCTCCGAACCAGGGGGAAGGAATGGACACCTTTCTCCGAACCATTCATCCGTATCAGTCATCACCCTGTATCCATCCGTTTCATCATCCATCTCCCCATCTGCCTCGTTTCACTCATCTCCTGCTCCTCATTCACTAACCTTAATCAATTTTCCATCACTTACTTCCGGTATCAAAGGCTCCTTGAATTGGTGATCGTTTCCCTCTCTCGCTCTGACTTCCCTCCGTTCTTCAGGTTCTCCTCTCTTTGCCTTCCCTTGCTCACTTCAAGCCTCTCTCTGCCCTACATCCCTCCTTTTAGTCCCTTTTCCTCTGCATTCCGTCCCTTCCTCTTATCATCCTCCTTCTGCCTTCCCTGCCTCCTCCTACCTTCCCTCCCTTCCTTTACCTTCCTCCCTTTACTTTCCTCCCTTTCAGTCCTCTCTTTGCCCTCCATCCAGTCTTCCTCTCCCTGCCTTCCCTCCCTGCTTTTACCATCCCTCTAGTCCTGCTGTCTTCCTTCCACTTGGTCTACCTCTCTATGCCTTTTACTCCCCCCCCCCCACCTCTCCCTTGGTGCCTCACTGCGTCGCACTCCCCCCTCCTGCCTCACCTCCATACTTTTACCCTACTTCTCCAGTGCTTCCTCCTTTACGTGTCACTAGGGAGACACGTCTCTCTACCACCTCAGTTTCTCCACCTGTCTGCAGTCTCATTATTCCTCCCCCACTACCACAACCGTTACCGTAATATGCCATCCGTGTGATGTGTTAGCAGCCACCCTCCCTGACGCTGCTTCCAGCCTCTGTTAAAGCGGACCTATGATCCTAATTCCCAGGTCATTTGCAACCACCCATCTGTCACCTACCATTTTATTTTTTTAATAACAGAACTGAAGAAGGGATAACAATTGAATTTTAAATAATAATCCATACACTAGATTACAGGTGTCTTCCATTCATAGAATATCTGTAACAGTTGGACTTAACTGCCGTAGATTTTGTGAGTCTTGAGATTGATTATATAGTAGTCATAGCCGAGTAATTATGTGAGGGAGTAACTTCAGGTCACTTGTAGTTGGTGACAGGAGAAATTAAAGATCGATACTGGGTCTTGATTGTAGTTTATTATCTTCAAAGAGAAAGTTTAAGTTGAACACTGTGTGTATTACACAGGAGCGTATATATGCTAGCTAAGTTCTCACTAGACCCCTCTTCTCTTCTCTCTTTACAACCTCTCACCTCTGTAGCTAGCCTCCTTCTGCCTCTCTAATTCCTGCTTTCTAGTGTAGGCGAGCTTGTGTCACGTGTACTGGCCATGTGTGAAGTTTCTAGAAGCCTGTGTGTCTGTGCATGTAGTGCTTCCATTGCACCTCTGGCATTCCTTCACTGCAATCTTGCAAGCGCATTTCCTGTTCCCACATCTAGCTTAACTATCATGTTACAGTTATTACTTTTAGATTACACATTTATATTGCTATATATTATGAGTTATATTATGATAATGTAGATTCCTAAACATCGCTCGGTCACGCCAGCTGGAGAACCTACGACAGCCTGTATTAGTGACAAGGTATAATCTATGCATAATATTGATTATAATATTCTATCGACATAATATTCTTCATAATATTGTACTGATCTAATAATATTCTAGAAATATAACATATTGTAAACATATTGTATATATAATGGAGCAAATGCACTATCGTTAAAATGATTATAAAGAATTGTATAACATATTGTAAAATGTGTATGTATAACAGACACATATATATACTGTATATGCAAAACTAGTCCAAAGCCAAGATTATAGTAAGAGTTATTAATAAACTTGTATTTTATATAGTTATAATGATACTGGTATAAGAACTGGATACTTGAATATCATTTAATACTAATTCATGTGTTGCCCCATAAGTTACCGTTTTTTTTAATATAAAATTATCACTATTTACAAAATATTTACACTTTATTCAGGAGGTCTCACTTAAAAGTTCACTCTTCCCCCATGTTACGGAACAGAGAAAGATAATGTACACTTTAAGTGAGAATACTAAAAAATCACTACTGTCCCGTAAAGTTCCAGGTTCAAAACAAAAGAGTTAGGTAAAATTACAAGTTAAAGTTTAATGCTCAAACTAACAACAAAACATTCAGGACTCATAAGGATAATGTAATGGCAAATAAACAGGTTAAATATATGGTTAACTGCAATAGCCTCTATTAACACGAAATTAGCAAGAGTAAATTTATCTAAGTCAGCCCTGATAAATGAAAATACACCGGGTAATGCTTAGTTAATGCAAGATAAATTATTACAGATCCAAACTAGTATAAAAAATGACTGACATAAAACCCAACATTAATAAAAAACCTCACTAGGCCTAAGAATTAACCTTATGCTACACAGTACGAGAAAAAATACAACAGTTATACTCAAATTACACACAGCTGCTAGATGTTTGGAGACTTCTTGAGCACTCACAATAATAATATCTGTACAGGGGAGGACAGAGATGTGAACAAAATGAGGAGCAGATCTAAGTGGCAATGATGCAGAGACTGAGCTCATTATATAGGGGCCAGCAGAGCTTGATACAACTTGTAAGAAGGACGCGCAAATGAAGCCTAGGGGACAAAGAGCTGACAATCCCGCACTGAACAACAGAGAGAACGACTTACTCTACTATAACGGTAGAAGGGGGGGACTGAGACAGAACACGCTCGTGATCAAACATGCAGCATACTGTGCGTTAAAAATTACACAAAGGATGATGAAATCATAGGCTATGTAACACCTCCCCACAAAGAAAAAGAAATTTACAAAGGAAATTTCTTA
This sequence comes from Coenobita brevimanus, assembly GCF_032717465.1. Lineage (NCBI taxonomy): Eukaryota > Metazoa > Arthropoda > Malacostraca > Decapoda > Coenobitidae > Coenobita > Coenobita brevimanus. Next base: position 24,088,938 of record NC_137026.1, read on the forward strand.
TTACTCTAAAACAATCTGTATCTGGCATTACAGAACATGCAAAAGTCTTTCCTAGTGTTACAAAACATGAGATCTCCCTAGCACGTTCAGTCATAGGTACTTGCCAGTATCCCTTTAACAAATCAAACTTACTTATGTACCTAGCCTTTCCGATCTTCTCTATGCAATCTTCCACACGAGGGAGAGGGTAAGTGTCTGTTTTGGTTATCTGTAGTCGATGCAAAGCCGCTGTGACCCACCTGGCTTAGGGACTAGAGTGACAGGAGAACTCCACTTGCTCTGACAGGGCTCAATCATCTTGTGGTCCAACAGGTAGCCAAGCTCCTTCTGGATGAGAGGAACTTTCACTGGGTTCACACGGTAAGGAGGCAGTTTAATTGGCTTTGCGTCTCCAACATCGACATCATGCATCAACAAGGTGGTTCTTCCTGGAGTAGCACGGAACACTTGCGGGTACTCCTGCAGTAATGCTGAAAACTCCTGCCTTTCCTTGGGAGGTAGATGAGAAAGCTTAGTCTGGAGATCATTCATGATATCAGGATTCTTCCCCAAACTATCACTCAGGCTCATACTGCATGGGAGAGCTTCACTTGCAGACTCGGGTGGAACAGCTACAGTGCAGACTGGATTATTTTCGTCCCGCCTGTGATATAACTTTAGCATGTTGATGTGACATAGTTGCTTGCTCTTTCTACGATCTGGTGTGGCGATGACATAGCTGACATCACTGAGTTTCTTCTCCACGAAATAAGGGCCACTAAACTTGGCTTGAAGAGGTTGCCCATGAACTGGTAGCAGAATCAAAACCTGATCTCCTGGCTGAAAGTGGCGTAACCTGGACTTCTTATCATACCAAGTCTTCATCTTCTCCTGGGCAGCTCCTAAATTCTCTCTTGCCAGCTGTAAAGCAGTGGACAGCCGTTCTTTGAACTTCATCACATACTCCAGCAGGTTGACGTCATCTTCCTCCGACAGCCAGCATTCCTTGAGTAACTTAAGGGGTCCTCTTACTTCATGGCCAAACAGTAGTTCAAAAGGTGAGAAGCCCAGTGATTCATTTGGAGATTCTCTTGCGGCAAACACAACGAATGGAAGACCTTTATCCCAGTCTTTCTGATGTTCCAAACAGTATTTCTTGAGCATCGATTTGAGTGTTTGATGATATCTCTCCAACGCTCCTTGGGTCTGGGGATGGTAAGCTGAAGACGTGATCTGGGAGATGCCCAACTCTTTCAGAGACTGCTTGAAAACGTTTGACATGAAATTACTTCCCCGGTCTGACTGTACCTCCTTGGGCAGACCAAACTTTGTGAAGCATTTCCTTAACCACGTTCTTTGCTGAGATATTTCTAAGTGGAATGGCTTCAGGATAACGAGTAGCCATATCAATCAGGGTCAACACATAAGAAAATCCTGAAGAAGTCTTAGGAAGAGGGCCCACAATATCCACCAACACACGGGTGAATGGCGCCTCAAAAGGAGGAATGGGAACTAGAGGTGCAACCTTTTCGGTCTGATTACACTTCCCCACAACTTGACAGGTGTGACAAGACTTACAATACCAGGAAACATCCCTGAAGATACCTGGCCAGTAGAAGTGTTTCAAAATGCGTGCCACAGTCTTCCTCACTCCAAGGTGTCCTGCCAAACTGGAATCATGAGCCACTCTAATGATATCCTGCCTACAAACACGAGGGATGACAACTTGATGTACAACCTCCCATTCACAGTCGGCTGATGCTGTTGGGGGTCTCCACTTCCTCATAAGTACTCCTGACTTTACATAATAACAAGAAGAAGCACCGGCTGACTCTTCTTCACTGTAAGCAGAGTTAGCTAGACCTTTCAACTCAGGGTCAGCAACCTGCAACTCAAGCAACTCTTGACGAGACAAATTATCAACACTACGGGGTACTGCCTCATCTGGTGAGTGGTCCAAATTAGCAAGAAAAGTGTCAGCTAGGATAACATCATCATCATCATTAACCTCTAAATCACCAGTAACTTTAGACTTAGCCCTAGTGACAGCACATGCAGGGAACACATCAGGGACATCACAATCCTGGGCACCAGCCACTGGCTGACTAGACAACTGAGGAGCTGGACACACTTGACTACCAATATCATTTCCAAGTAAGAAAGTTACACCTGACATTGGGAGTGTCTCAACCAACCCAACCATAACGGAACTATTAACAAAACCAGACTCTAAATTCACTCTGCACAGAGGGACAGAGAAGTAATTATTCCCTACACCTTGTAAGATTACAGTTTCATCAGAGGAATTAACATTAGAGCCTAGAACACTGGTCAGCATAAGGGATTGGCAAGCACCTGTATCACGATATATTTGAACTGATTTCCTGTCATTACTGTCCAGAGGACTGACAAAACCATCAGACAGGAAATTAGCACATGAACTCTTGAGAGTGTCACCCACGTTACTGCTCAAAAGAGGAGCTCCATCATGAGAATTTAAGTTACCCCTCAAAGCAGGTTCAGTTAACTCAGTTAAAGAATTCTGGGAACTCTCAAGAGTGGACACTAGACCAATTGACTGAATATTTAAAGACTCCTTTTTGTTCACATCACGCTGTCTCCTGAAACATCTCTCCGTAGTATGACCAAGCTTACTACAATAAGTACATTTACTTTTCTGAAATCTAGAGGTGAAGCTGGTATTTACTTCCTGAGAAACATCATCTTTATTCTCTTTCCTGTTACCTGTACTCTGAGTAGAGGCAACGTACTTACTCTCAGCTTTCCCTTTTTCTCTAGAATATCTCTTGTGAGTGAGAACATATTCATCAGCTAAAACTGCAGCATCAGACAAATTATCTATTCTTTTCTCATCAAGATATAGGCTTACATCTTTATAAATACACCTTTTGAAATCCTCCAGCAAAATCATCTGCTTAAATTTGTCAAAATCAGAATCCACATTCTTAGAATTTAACCACTGCTCTAACAGATCTTCTTTGATTTTTGCATACTCAACATGGGATTGCTTATCTTGCTTGTAAGTTGTCCTAAATTTTACTCTATAGGCTTCAGGAACAAGTTCATAGGCCTTAAGAATCAAGCTCTTAACTACATCATAATTATCACATTGATCCTGAGGCAAAGATGCATAAGTTACTTGAGCTTTACCGGTGAGAATAGGTTGAAGGAGTACTGGCCAATACTCCTTGGGCCAATTAAAACCTGTAGCTACCCTCTCAAACAACTGAAAATACTTTGTTAAATCAGATTCATTAAAAGGAGGGACAAGTTTAACATTTTTAGCCACATCAAAATCATCAGAGCTAGATGATCCAGTTCCACCTTGTTTCATGCGATACTCATGGTCTGCCTGAATCCTGGCAAGTTCAATTTGTGCCTGTATCTGTGCCTCCTGAATACGAGCATTTGCCTGAAATTCAGCCTCCTTAGCTTTTGCCTCCTGCAGGGCTAGCTGTAACTTAGCTAATTCAATCTGCGTTTGCTCATTTCGAGGAGTTACATTAAACAAGCTTTCATTAATCATGTCAACAATTTGATCTTTAGAATGATGAGAGCGAACGGCAATTCCCAATTGTTGAGCAACAAGCTTAAGTTCATTCTTTGTTCTGTTTTCTATATGACACACTGTTTGCACATTTGACAAAAAATCTTTGGCTTCATCAAGTGTAGTAATAGTAGACATCATGAATAAGTAACAAGTCACAAAATATCGAGCAATATCCTTATGATAATATCCTGAATATCCTGATAAGAGGTCGCCAAATTTATGTTACGGAACAGAGAAAGGTAATGTACACTTTAAGTGAGAATACTAAAAAATCACTACTGTCCCGTAAAGTTCCAGGTTCAAAACAAAAGAGTTAGGTAAAATTACAAGTTAAAGTTTAATGCTCAAACTAACAACAAAACATTCAGGACTCATAAGGATAATGTAATGGCAAATAAACAGGTTAAATATATGGTTAACTGCAATAGCCTCTATTAACACGAAATTAGCAAGAGTAAATTTATCTAAGTCAGCCCTGATAAATGAAAATACACCGGGTAATGCTCAGTTAATGCAAGATAAATTATTACAGATCCAAACTAGTATCAAAAATGACTGACATAAAACCCAACATTAATCAAAAACCTCACTAGGCCTAAGAATTAACCTTATGCTACACAGTACAAGAAAAAATACAACAGTTATACTCAAATTACACACAGCTGCTAGATGTTTGGAGACTTCTTGAGCACTCACAATAATAATATCTGTACAGGGGAGGACAGAGATGTGAACAAAATGAGGAGCAGATCTAAGTGGCAATGATGCAGAGACTGAGCTCATTATATAGGGGCCAGCAGAGCTTGATACAACTTGTAAGAAGGACGCGCAAATGAAGCCTAGGGGACAAAGAGCTGACAATCCCGCACTGAACAACAGAGAGAACGACTTACTCTACTATAACGGTAGAAGGGGGGGACTGAGGCAGAACACGCTCGTGATCAAACATGCAGCATACTGTGCGTTAAAAATTACACAAAGGATGATGAAATCATAGGCTATGTAACACCTCCCCACAAAGAAAAAGAAATTTACAAAGGAAATTTCTTATTACTCTAAAACAATCTGTATCTGGCATTACAGAACATGCAAAAGTCTTTCCTAGTGTTACAAAACATGAGATCTCCCTAGCACGTTCAGTCATAGGTACTTGCCAGTATCCCTTTAACAAATCAAACTTACTTATGTACCTAGCCTTTCCGATCTTCTCTATGCAATCTTCCACGCGAGGGAGAGGGTAAGTGTCTGTTTTGGTTATCTGATTAATACGTCTGTAGTCGATGCAAAGCCGCTGTGACCCACCTGGCTTAGGGACTAGAGTGACAGGAGAACTCCACTTGCTCTGACAGGGCCCAATCATCTTGTGGTCCAACAGGTAGCCAAGCTCCTTCTGGATGAGAGGAACTTTCACTGGGTTCACACGGTAAGGAGGCAGTTTAATTGGCTTTGCGTCTCCAACATCGACATCATGCATCAACAAGGTGGTTCTTCCTGGAGTAGCACGGAACACTTGCGGGTACTCCTGCAGTAATGCTGAAAACTCCTGCCTTTCCTTGGGAGGTAGATGAGAAAGCTTAGTCTGGAGATCATTCATGATATCAGGATTCTTCCCCAAACTATCACTCAGGCTCATACTGCATGGGAGAGCTTCACTTGCAGACTCGGGTGGAACAGCTACAGTGCAGACTGGATTATTTTCGTCCCGCCTGTGATATAACTTTAGCATGTTGATGTGACATAGTTGCTTGCTCTTTCTACGATCTGGTGTGGCGATGACATAGCTGACATCACTGAGTTTCTTCTCCACGAAATAAGGGCCACTAAACTTGGCTTGAAGAGGTTGCCCATGAACTGGTAGCAGAATCAAAACCTGATCTCCTGGCTGAAAGTGGCGTAACCTGGACTTCTTATCATACCAAGTCTTCATCTTCTCCTGGGCAGCTCCTAAATTCTCTCTTGCCAGCTGTAAAGCAGTGGACAGCCGTTCTTTGAACTTCATCACATACTCCAGCAGGTTGACGTCATCTTCCTCCGACAGCCAGCATTCCTTGAGTAGCTTAAGGGGTCCTCTTACTTCATGGCCAAACAGTAGTTCAAAAGGTGAGAAGCCCAGTGATTCATTTGGAGATTCTCTTGCGGCAAACACAATGAATGGAAGACCTTTATCCCAGTCTTTCTGATGTTCCAAACAGTATTTCTTGAGCATCGATTTGAGTGTTTGATAATATCTCTCCAGCGCTCCTTGGGTCTGGGGATGGTAAGCTGAAGACGTGATCTGGGAGATGCCCAACTCTTTCAGAGACTGCTTGAAAACGTTTGACATGAAATTACTTCCCCGGTCTGACTGTACCTCCTTGGGCAGACCAAACTTTGTGAAGAACCCTAGCATTTCCTTAACCACGTTCTTTGCTGAGATATTTCTAAGTGGAATGGCTTCAGGATAACGAGTAGCCATATCAATCATGGTCAACACATAAGAAAATCCTGAAGAAGTCTTAGGAAGAGGGCCCACAATATCCACCAACACACGGGTGAAAGGCGCCTCAAAAGGAGGAATGGGAACTAGAGGTGCAACCTTTTCGGTCTGATTACACTTCCCCACAACTTGACAGGTGTGACAAGACTTACAATACCAGGAAACATCCCTGAAGATACCTGGCCAGTAGAAGTGTTTCAAAATGCGTGCCACAGTCTTCCTCACTCCAAGGTGTCCTGCCAAACTGGAATCATGAGCCACTCTAATGATATCCTGCCTACAAACACGAGGGATGACAACTTGATGTACAACCTCCCATTCACAGTCGGCTGATGCTGTTGGGGGTCTCCACTTCCTCATAAGTACTCCTGACTTTACATAATAACAAGAAGAAGCACCGGCTGACTCTTCTTCACTGTAAGCAGAGTTAGCTAGACCTTTCAACTCAGGGTCAGCAACCTGCAACTCAAGCAACTCTTGACGAGACAAATTATCAACACTACGGGGTACTGCCTCATCTGGTGAGTGGTCCAAATTAGCAAGAAAAGTGTCAGCTAGGATAACATCATCATCATCATTAACCTCTAAATCACCAGTAACTTTAGACTTAGCCCTAGTGACAGCACATGCAGGGAACACATCAGGGACATCACAATCCTGGGCACCAGTCACTGGCTGACTAGACAACTGAGGAGCTGGACACACTTGACTACCAATATCATTTCCAAGTAAGAAAGTTACACCTGACATTGGGAGTGTCTCAACCAACCCAACCATAACGGAACTATTAACAAAACCAGACTCTAAATTCACTCTGCACAGAGGGACAGAGAAGTAATTATTCCCTACACCTTGTAAGATTACAGTTTCATCAGAGGAATTAACATTAGAGCCTAGAACACTGGTCAGCATAAGGGATTGGCAAGCACCTGTATCACGATATATTTGAACTGATTTCCTGTCATTACTGTCCAGAGGACTGACAAAACCATCAGACAGGAAATTAGCACATGAACTCTTGAGAGTGTCACCCACGTTACTGCTCAAAAGAGGAGCTCCATCATGAGAATTTAAGTTACCCCTCAAAGCAGGTTCAGTTAACTCAGTTAAAGAATTCTGGGAACTCTCAAGAGTGGACACTAGACCAATTGACTGAATATTTAAGGACTCCTTTTTGTTCACATCACGCTGTCTCCTGAAACATCTCTCCGTAGTATGACCAAGCTTACTACAATAAGTACATTTACTTTTCTGAAATCTAGAGGTGAAGCTGGTATTTACTTCCTGAGAAACATCATCTTTATTCTCTTTCCTGTTACCTGTACTCTGAGTAGAGGCAACGTACTCACTCTCAGCTTTCCCTTTTTCTCTAGAATATCTCTTGTGAGTGAGAACATATTCATCAGCTAAAACTGCAGCATCAGACAAATTATCTATTCTTTTCTCATCAAGATATAGGCTTACATCTTTATAAATACACCTTTTGAGTCCTCCAGCAAAATCATCTGCTTAAATTTGTCAAAATCAGAATCCACATTCTTAGAATTTAACCACTGCTCTAACAGATCTTCTTTGATTTTTGCATACTCAACATGGGATTGCTTATCTTGCTTGTAAGTTGTCCTAAATTTTACTCTATAGGCTTCAGGAACAAGTTCATAGGCCTTAAGAATCAAGCTCTTAACTACATCATAATTATCACATTGATCCTGAGGCAAAGATGCATAAGTTACTTGAGCTTTACCGGTGAGAACAGGTTGAAGGAGTACTGGCCAATACTCCTTGGGCCAATTAAAACCTGTAGCTACCCTCTCAAACAACTGAAAATACTTTGTTAAATCAGATTCATTAAAAGGAGGGACAAGTTTAACATTTTTAGCCACATCAAAATCGTCAGAGCTAGATGATCCAGTTCCACCTTGTTTCATGCGATACTCATGGTCTGCCTGAATCCTGGCAAGTTCAATTTGTGCCTGTATCTGTGCCTCCTGAATACGAGCATTTGCCTGAAATTCAGCCTCCTTAGCTTTTGCCTCCTGCAGGGCTAGCTGTAACTTAGCTAATTCAATCTGCGTTTTGCTCATTTGGAGGAGTTACATTAAACAAGCTTTCATTAATCATGTCAACAATTTGATCTTTAGAATGATGAGAGCGAACAGCAATTCCCAATTGTTGAGCAACAAGCTTAAGTTCATTCTTTGTTCTGTTTTCTATATCACACACTGTTTGCACATTTGACAAAAAATCTTTGGCTTCATCAAGTGTAGTAATAGTAGACATCATGAATAAGTAACAAGTCACAAAATATCGAGCAATATCCTTATGATAATATCCTGAATATCCTGATAAGAGGTCGCCAAATTTATGTTACGGAACAGAGAAAGATAATGTACACTTTAAGTGAGAATACTAAAAAATCACTACTGTCCCGTAAAGTTCCAGGTTCAAAACAGAAGAGTTAGGTAAAATTACAAGTTAAAGTTTAATGCTCAAACTAACAACAAAACATTCAGGACTCATAAGGATAATGTAATGGCAAATAAACAGGTTAAATATATGGTTAACTGCAATAGCCTCTATGAACACGAAATTAGCAAGAGTAAATTTATCTAAGTCAGCCCTGATAAATGAAAATACACCGGGTAATGCTCAGTTAATGCAAGATAAATTATTACAGATCCAAACTAGTATCAAAAATGACTGACATAAAACCCAACATTAATCAAAAACCTCACTAGGCCTAAGAATTAACCTTATGCTACACAGTACAAGAAAAAATACAACAGTTATACTCAAATTACACACAGCTGCTAGATGTTTGGAGACTTCTTGAGCACTCACAATAATAATATCTGTACAGGGGAGGACAGAGATGTGAACAAAATGAGGAGCAAATCTAAGTGGCAATGATGCAGAGACTGAGCTCATTATATAGGGGCCAGCAGAGCTTGATACAACTTGTAAGAAGGACGCGCAAATGAAGCCTAGGGGACAAAGAGCTGACAATCCCGCACTGAACAGCAGAGAGAACGACTTACTCTACTATAACGGTAGAAGGGGGGGACTGAGGCAGAACACGCTCGTGATCAAACATGCAGCATACTGTGCGTTAAAAATTACACAAAGGATGATGAAATCATAGGCTATGTAACACCCAGTAAATACTGACTCCAAGTTTGCAATTCTTGCATGCATTCTGTGCATTGCGAACAGCACTACTCACAGCACGGAAGAACTGATTACTTTCCTTTTGGCTGTTTTCTGTTCCTTTCTCGAGTTGGTTCGGCAAGTTGTCAATGATTGCTGTCCCTTCGGCTGTTTGTTATTTCCTTCTCGAGTTGGTCCAGCCAGTGGGTGAGAATGTCTTGACTCACAATTGCATTCCCATCCGTTCCATGGGTGACAAGGCCTCCAGAAGGGTGGAAACATCGGGAAACAAGAACGAAGGGAGAGAGAACAGAGGTAAACTTTCAAAAGGGAAGGAAAGGAGGGAGAAAAATGTGAGGAATGTTGTTGGTTTACAGTGAAATGTTGTAGTTTTGGCGATAATTTGGGAACAAGTTAAAGAAAAAAAAGCAGAAGACATGGCATAAGTAACATCAAGAAAACTTAAAGATGGGAGCTCGGAAATTGAGGGGAAATGTGAAACACTGAGAGTACGTTATAAGTTATAAAGTCACAGCATTTTTCTTGAATAGGTCAGAGTAAAACTGAAGATTTTTTAGAATACTTTTACCTGCCGTGAATATTTTGACTAAAAAATTTACGCATTTTGACAGGGAATGAGAGAAGTTAAATTGTGGAATGATATTCGTTTTTCCAGTTTCTGATAAAGCCATCCATTATGACAGAACTTTGCTGTATGGGAGGTTATCCTGTTAAGTTTATGGAGTTCAGTATAACAAAAGCGACTTTCATAGACAGCATGCCAAAACACTTCGGCGTATCATTCCACCCTTGCCAGACACTCCTGTCAAGGGCAAGTGGGCTGGCGGTCATTTGACGATGCACTCACTGATTATGTGGCGGCCGTCAGAATATACTGACAAAGTTGGCAGAAAACCGGCAAAAGATGCATAATGAATGTACTGTGGGAGTGTGTGTTTGTACTGGCTACTGTACCGTAGGCTATGTCAGTAGATCCTGGTATGTCACCATCGCACTCATATCATGTGTTACCTGCAACTGTCACTGCTCCACCGATCAGGGAGCTGGTGATCTTTCCCAATGACACCAATGTTGAATCCTTTGATGCTGTTATCAGTCTCCTTCATTCTTCCCTCGCACACATCCATCTTTCTCCACTTCCTCCTCCCACATACCCATCTTCCACTCCTTCCTTCTCCCACGCAGCCATCTCCTCCATTCTTCCTCTCGCACATCCATCTTCCTTCACTCCTCCCTCCTCCCATACACTCATCATCCTCCACTCCTCCCACCCATCGACATTTCTGCAATCCTTCCTCATCCCACACACCCATCTTCCTCCACTCCACCCTCATCCCACACACCCATCTTCCTGCACTCCTCTCTTCTTCCACACACCCACCTTTTTACCTGTGTCTGAAGCCTTCCTCCTCACGACCCATATTTTCTTGATTCTCTTCTTACACACACACACACACACACACACACACACACACACACACACACACACACACACGATAGATAGATGGACGGATAGAATATTGATCACACCATTAAACAATACTATGCACAGGGTTTTGATCCTGCATAGTGTCAAAATTTTCTTTAGCCTGATAAAGAATAAAACTTACGAAATTGCAGCAGGTACGTTATTAGAATACACGAATAATGTGATTGGTTTGTTGGGCACTGAAGGTAGTGATATCTGTCAAACCGTAAAAGAAAAGATACTGACCGAGCAAAACAGCGCATAAAAAAATATATATATATACATTTTGATAATGGTTTAGAAAAAGTAAAGTGGAACACACCAGGGGTTTAGAATAAACATGGCCTATAAGCTGTTAAGATATTACGTAACATCGAGGCATTATTGTTACAAATGTTAAACAGATATTTATGATATATACATTGATATTACGCGGGCAGATTAAAACAATACTAAAGGTAGATAAAACATCGGACATCAACATATGCATACAAAAAAGAGTAAGAGACAGAGGGAGAAAGGGAAGAGGAGCGACCTAGGAAGGAAGAGTGGGAGGTGAGGGAAAAGGAGAGAGAGAGATGGCTAAGAAGAATGGGGAGGAGACGGTACTTGATCAAATAATTCCATAATGTCCTGGATGGGAGATCCACGATTATGTTGTATCAGCAAATATTTGTGTATCATATATTAGGTTCTCTCTGCCTTACCAGCGTTCTGTTTATGGGCATAAGAAATTGTTTGTTAGCCTGGAAAATTAACTTCTTTAATTTATTATCTAAATCCGTGGTGCTCTTGATATTTTTGCGATTCATTCTTATAGCCGAAAGCCTGATGACATCATGCTTCGGTGTGACTGTAGGTTAGTGATCAGGTCAGAAGGGAATGGGATTGTGAGTTCACTGGTGGCAGCCGGAACATACTCTAAGTGAGGAAATAGCTCTCGAAGGATTAATATGTTTTCGTCGATAGCTTCTGACTTGTGCTTTATGTTTAATTCTTTTGTTTTGCATCCTTACATTCCTAACCTATCCTCCTTCAACCGTATTGCCGGCATACCTCCACCCTCACCCCTCTGGCCTGCCTGTCTCCCCCCTCACCCCTCTGGCCTGCCTGTCTCCACCCTCATCCCTCTAGTCTGCCTGTCTCCACCCTCACCCCTCTAGTCTGCCTGCCTCCACCTTCACCCCTTTAGTATGCCTGCCTCCACTTTCACCCCTCTAGTATGCCTGCCTTCACCTTCACCTCTCTAGTATGCCTGCCTCCACCTTCACCACTCTAGTATACCTGCCTTCACCTTTACCCCTCTAGTCGGCCTGCCTCTACCTTCACCACTCTAGTATGTCTGCCTTCACCTTCACCTCTCTAGTCGGCCTGCCTCTACCTTCACCACTCTAGTATGTCTGCCTTCACCTTTACCCCTCTAGTCGGCCTGCCTCTACCTTCACCACTCTAGTATGTCTGCCGTCACCTTTACCCCTCTAGTCGGCCTGCCTCCACCTTCACCACTCTAGTAGCCTATGTCTGCCTTCACTTTCACCTCTCTAGTATCCCTGCCTTCACCTTCACCCCTCTAGTCGGCCTGCCTCCACCTTCACCACTCTAGTATGCCTGCCTCCACCTTTACCTCTCTAGTCAGCCTGCCTCCACCTTCACCTCTCTAGTGTGCCTGCCTCCACCTTCACCACTCTAGTATGCCTGCCTCCACCTTTACCTCTCTAGTCAGCCTGCCTCCACCTTCACCTCTCTAGTGTGCCTGCCTTCACCTTCACCACTCTAGTATGCCTGCCTCCACCTTCACCACTCTAGTCTGCCTGTCTCCATCCTCACAACTTTATTCTGCTTGCCTTCATCCACACCTCTCTAGTCTGCCTGTCTCCACCCTCACCTCTCAAGTTTGCCTGTCTCCATGTATGCTCATGTAGTTTCTCACCAGTCATATGAAAGTATATGTAGTTCTTATCCAATTCGGTTTAGGAAAAATGATGAGAATGAGAATGGGGAGAGAGGATGATACTGAGGTTGGGAAGGGAGTAATGCTGGTATGACAAGGAGTAGTTAGTAGGGTGGGGATAGTGAGGGGCACTAGAGTGATAAAGATAAACGTGTTGATACTCGGAGAGGAAGCATATTGGGGTGAAGACGGGGTATAGGGTGACAGAGATGGGATGTTGTGGCAGGCAATAGAAGGGAAATGGGGTGGGAAAGATAAGGCTGTCAGGATCGACTGAAACTTAGGTCTCGTGTGTTCACTGCACCACCGTGATGTATATTAACAATAGGTTCAGGGCCTGCAGGTCCACTGGAGATTGGCGCACCATAAGTACCATAACCCAGAAATGATTAATCCACTGATAATTGCGTTTTATGATGAAGCATTTAGTATCTCGTTTTTAACAGCATTCAAGAAGAAAACCCAGGAATGTCTTGAGTGCGATGGAATACAAAGAATAATATGAGGGAATGAAAAATTATTGGGTGATACTTATGGAAATCATAGTGAAAGCTCACGCACAGAGATACACAGACAGAGAAACTTCACGTGTCATGTGCCATCCATATATTACCATTATATATCCCAATAACGGGTGTGACACAAGTAGTGTTTTGTTGTTATCATAAAATTACATGTTGAGCTGAAATAACAAATCCCTAAATTTACCTGCATGGTTTCATATCTCGTTTATCCATTACATATGTAATTTTGGTGTGGCGTCTGGTCGCTATTAATTTTACAGTGATAGCTTTTGCATGAGCATATGGACCCCTGCTTTGTAAAATCATAGATAGACACATTCCATGCAAAATGTTTTGGTGGACAGGTTGAACAGTTTGATGTATCCGTTCAGCTGTGTGTGTGTGTGTGTGTGTGTGTGTGTGTGTGTGTGTGAGAGAGAGAGAGAGAGAGAGAGAGAGAGAGAGAGAGAGATTGAAAATAATTAAATTCTGGCGGCGCAGCTTCCAGGGTCATATGACGCCGGACAACAAGGTAAAGGACGTCGCAAATAAAATGTGCATATTCAAAATAAAGTTAATCTCCATTATTAGATATAAAACACGGAAAACAAAAGAGTAGTGTATAAAATACTAATTACTTATAGAAGCGGAAGGAGGCCCGCCTCCTGAAGAAAACTAAAAACATCAGGAAGTAGCTAGAGGCTACCCCAGGCATCGAGGACAGACAGTAGGCACCATCTGCCCCCTTATACGTGTGGATGAATCTCTGACATAGGTCCCCAAACTCGGACACTCGACCAGCAAGTGACTGACAGTAAGGGGAACAAGGCAATCACCACAGTACGGTTAATTCCCACCACTCATGAGGACCGAGAGTGCCCAATACGAAGCCTGGCAAGAGCCACCTCCAGTCGCCGAGGCATGGAGGGGAGAACCTTCGGTACAACCACTCTCTGAAAGATTTCTTTTAGTTTATTATGAGCATCACCATCCAAGTGTCTCTGCCAACACGTACAAATTGTGCATCGCAAGTAAGGTGTTACATCAGAAGCAGGAAGCGGGTAGTCGGTTCAGAGAGAGAGAGAGAGAGAGAGAGAGAGAGAATGATTGATAGTGGCTGAGATAGTGCCGGGAGATGGACTTAATAGAAACACTTTACTGTTGTAGTTACATAATATATATAATGTAACTGTAAGAGGTCGATGGGCACCAAAAATATTAATAACTTACTCTCTCCCCTCCTTTTTATTTTTTTGAGATGGTTATAGTTTACTCCTGTTGGAACACCATAACGTCGCGTGAAAACCATTGGGAATACTTGTATTATGAGTTTACAGTATATATTTTCTAGCATATTTCTCGTGGGGTAACGAGCAAGGTATCAGTGTCATCTGTTATGCACGTGTTTACTTTCCTGTGTTTGTTATGCACGTGTTTACTTTCCTGTGTTTGTTATGCACGTGTTTATCTTCCTGTGTTTATGTTTATCACTGACAAGAACAATAAAGTGAGGATATTTAACTTAGCAACATTTCTGGTCATAACTATGCTTTGAGTGCATCGGCCCTGACAACGGAGCATATTTACAGTAGCCCATACCCCAAGATCTGTAGTTTTATACGATGCTCATCCCAGGAAAATATATGTCAACCTTTGTTATTCCGTACAAGGGAAACAGCACACCATCTGTGACCAGGCAGCTTCGTGGGCTGTGTACGAACTACGATTATCCTCGACTGTTCAAGAATGAACAAGTGGTGGTGTCATTAAGGGATCATCTCATTAAAGCTTAATGTTTTGGCAGTGTTAGGATACTAATGGTGTATTGAACTGATCACTTCCTCTCTTCCCTCTCCTGGCTGTTTCCCTCTTTCTTACCATTCCTATGTTTGCATGTGTGGTGTTTTCTTATCGGTAATTTTTTTTTCTTTCTGTTGGCCACAAGCCTCGGTCTATGTTAGCATTATCACCATGCTCTGTGCCTAATGTTATCCCTGTGCTCCGTCTCAAGTTTTATCTCTGTTCGTTCCAGTGAGATCCTTTGACTTTTCTGGGGGGAGGGGGGGAAGCACACTCGTTTCCAAAATTTCCCTCGACATCCTGCTGCCGCCTTGGGTCAGTCATTCACTCATTCTCACATAATGTATTTTGTATGTTTAACACAGGTGGCCTTGTTAGCGTCCATCAGTATTTCATGTACTTTATGTACTTCCTGCATAGGTTCTTTCATCACTCGTCTCCGTGTTATTGCAGTGCATGTTACGTTCTCAGTCATATTCTCAGTCATTACTATTTTTCATAAATTTGAACTCTTCCGGTCAATCTAAGCAATGGTGCATAATGGTGACTTCTTGGCTACTTGCCTTCCATCGTGTGGTTGCTTTTCTTTGCTCTTTTGAATAATTTTAGCACCATTATTGATAAACTTGTACATACTAACTAATGTATTTTTCTCTCTCAGGTAAGATGAACTGAATGGATGCCAGTGAACTACTCAATCTAGCTATGTGTGAGTATAATACTTTTCGTAACATTATTGTGAAAGCACTACGGCCCAGTTACAAGCATGTTGTTACAACCTGAGACGAGTGAGTGGCAATTTCAGATAAGCATTTTGTGTGTGTGTGTGTGTGTGTGTGTGCGTGTGTGTGTGTGTGTGTGTGTGTGTGTGTGTGTGTGTGTGTTTGTGTGTAATTCACCGGGTCGGTCAGGATCACTTGATGGTCGTGATCGTCAGCTTTTACCCTCCCGGAAGGGAGCTGAGAGCTCATATAGTCCAATCTAAGGGCAAGGCTGTGACCTTCACACACGCACACATCTATCCCCTTGCTCAAGGGGGACAGTAACCACCCACTTGGTCAGTGAAACTTTTCGCATCCTGAGCGGGGCGCGAACTCCCGCCTGCCAGAAGGCAAGTGTGTGTGTGTGTGTGTGTGTGTGTTTAATGGAAACATTGATTTTGGGTGTTCTCTGTACAAATGTAGTGGTGTGTATTAGTGTTGTGTTATGTGAGAATCCTGAGTGACAGGTAGGAATGACAGCCTACACGACGTAGTTAACGTTTTCAACTAACATTTTTCTTTTATCCTTTGCCTACCTTTTGCCGTGAGCCTCTTGATGTCTTCACGTAATCCTCGTATGCCCAGCAATAATCCGTCAGCCGTGTTCCCCGCAGGACTGGGGACCCCGCATCCTCGTCCCTTCTACCCATTATAATTTTCGAAAGCCTGCTTGATGGCTGCCCTCCGTCTGCCCTCTTCCTCATTTTCCTTCCTTTCTTATCCTTCCTCTGCCTGCTCCCATTCTACTTTATTTTTCCTTTTCCTAAATACCATTCGTCCCTCATTTCTTTCATTTCTCCCCTGTCATATTCCCTTGGTCAAACTATTATCTTTAGTTTCGCCCTCTGCTTAATTCTCAGCATCACACTGACCCACAGTCATATGAACATTGTTTCATTACTTAGGGTTTACTCTTACTCCCACTTTAACTCACTTCTTCCACTGACTAATATCCATGCTGTAGTCTAAAAACACTGACTATCTCAACGCTGCTTCTCTCCCCAGCCCACACAAACACATCACGTCTCATTTATAGCCTCCTCACTTAGCCTTTCCCAGCACAGTCCTCGCTCCTACTGTCCATTTCTCTGGGGTTAGTCTGTTAAGAGGTTGTGGTGTGAGTCTGTTAAGAGGCTATGGTGTGAATCTGTTAAGAGGCTGTAACCTGAGTATGTGGTCTGAGCCTGAGGTCTGAGTTTTCGGTCTGAGTTTGTGGTCTGAGTGTGTGGTCCAAGTTTGCGGTCTGTTTTTGCAGAAGGGAAAAAGTTACCAGTCGATGGAGGCGCTACTGGGACAGTTATTCTTCCCTTTACCTTATTTATGTTTTTTCGTAGTCTTCGGACGATTTTTTTTATGCCACGTTCTTCTCTGTTGTTTATTATCTCCATCAACGAGCTTAGGCAAAAGTTATATATTCACCCGTATGCGAAAGTTATATATTCACGCGTGTGTGTTTGTTTTTTTACAAGATATCTAAAAAATTGATATCGGACTTCATGAAATCTGTTTTGATAGGCTGGCAGTCGGTCAAGGAGGAGTTGATTAGATTTTGAGTTGCATCCGAATCTGGATGTAGGAATAAACCATAGATCTTATTGGCGTTGGCGGAGGCATGCGCCCACTATGATTGTGTAAAAGGGCAGATTATGACGGTAGAATTAATTGACTATGTGAGACCAAAATATATTCCTCTTGTAAAATGGCGGAATCATCATTATTTGTTAGCATCATCCAGACCTCCTATCCACTCCAAATTGAGGTAAGGTAGAGTTCAGTGAGGCAGAAAAGGCATGATAAAATGGTTACACGCAAGGTAGGCATTCGGAGTTTAGGATGAGAAATGCATGTGTAAATTGACTAATAGCTGGTGTAAGTTTCTCTGCCATCTCCTTCATGGGGCTGGTTTCATCCTTGCCGCTGGAGAACAATGTACAGCTTTTACTCTGATTACTAAACAGTTTTCACAATTCAAGCATGATTCGTGTATTGTCATTTGTTCTGTTGTTCTTTAGGAGTTTGTGTGTGCTTTGGTGACTGGGAACAGCTGGCGTTTATGTTGGTTTGTTACTAATGTCCCCCTCCCCTCTCACTTCTTCGCCTCTCCCCCATTGCTTCAGCTCTCCTCTCCTTGCCCCGCCTTTCCCCCCACTGCCCCACCTCTCCCCCCCACTGCCACATCTCTCCTCTCACTGACCCACCTCTGCCCCCACTGCTCCACCTCTCCCTCCACTGCTCAACCTCTCCCCCAATGCTTCACCTCTCCTCCCACTGCTCCACCTCTCCTCCCACTGACCCACCTGTCCCCCGACTGTCCCACCTAATTCCTTACTGCCCTGCCTCTCCCTTCACTGTTGCATCTGTCCTCCCGCTGCCCCACCTCAACCCCCATTGTCCCACCACTCCCCCCACTGTTTTACCTCCCCTCTCTGCCCTACCTTTCCCACTACTTTTCCACCTCCCCCACAGCCCTACCTCTCCCCTCTGCCCCAATTCGCGCCTCCCCTCATGTGGCCCTGCAGCCTCCCACCTTTTATTCGTTTCATTTAATTAAAATCATGTTATGGCGTCTGTCTCCCTCTGCCTGCCGCAGCGCTAAATACCACCTATCTTTTTCACTTTGGATTTTTCCACCCGCTGCCTAGATTATGGTAGGGGTGAGTGCGGCGGCAACAGAAAATTGAGCGTCTTGCATGTACCTGATGTTTTTCTGCTTGTCGAAGTGAAATTCATTTGCCAGAATAGACCGATAATAGAAGGAGACTTATGTTTGTAATCAGCTGTGGTAGATGTGTCTCATAATTGTCTTCCCCTGCACTTTAGTGCTTTCCCAAAAAACTTCAATCTCCTTGTGCTGACGTGACTGAATATACGAATATGTGTTATAGCGTAGGGGCGTGCTGAATCCATCGGCCAGCACTTGTAGTGCAGATAGCTTCCTAACTCCTACCCTACGGAAGTTGTGGAGTCGCGTTGATATCCCAGTCTCTTCTTACATTATTACAGAGAGTGTGTATGTTGGGTCTGGCTCTTGTCCATGACGCAGTAAGCAGAAGCTGACAAAAGTTGCTGTATGGATGTAAAACAACTTGAATAACAGACGAAAGATAATAATGCTGGCAGACCTAGATCTTTCAGGAGAGGAATATATGATGTAATGGCAGTGTGTGACGCAAATATGACAGGGAACAAACCAGATATTTGTCAAGGATTAGCACGTGTAAGATAGAACGGCTAAGGAGGGATTAGTCTCTCTCTCTCTCTCTCTCTCTCTCTCTCTCTCTCTCTCTTTCTGTGTGTGTGTGTGTGTGTGTGTGTGTGTGTGTGTGTGTGTGTGTGTGTGTGTGTGTATAGAAACAGAGTCAGCAGAAACCTGAAGCTTTACCTTTCCCCTGACTGAGCAGTGTGTGAAGAAAGATGGAGGAGCAGCAAGAGGGGAGGAATTCTTGGGCAATAATTTTCCCCTGACTGAGCATAGCGGGACAGGGGAATATTAAAGAGGTGTGTGTGTTGAAGGGGGCGAGGCAGCAGGTTAGAATGTGGTGATGTAACTGGCAGTGTTAATTTTTGTAGCGTTGTGATCACCACCGTCTAACTTCAGCCAGGTTTATTATGTTCTCTGTACTGAACACAGTGGCCCCTGGCGGCGTTAATCCATCCACAGCAGGGCATCTTGTGTGTTATGCTTGCTGTCGCTGGATGAGTTTATTCATCTCGGGAGCCTCCTGGTAGAGGAGGACTGGAGACCATTTTCCTGACCCTTTTTTGTACTACAGCATCCCTGCTCTGTATGCTTTATGTTTGTTTCTGTATACCGACCGTCTTCAGTTTAGCAGAAGACTCTTATAAATTCAGTTAGAGACACCGTGAACCCTTTCATCGCGATAGTGTGTGTGTGTGTGTGTGTGTGTGTGTGTGTGTGTGTGTGTGTGTGTGTGTGTGTCTGTCTGTCTGTCTGTGTATGTGTGTGTGTTTTCTTAATGCCATCATAAAATAATAATCAGTTTAGGGGAAGTCTCGCGTAGAAGGGGTAAGGGTAGGAAGGGAGGGGGTACAGAGGGTAGGAAGAGGAAGGCAGCGATATGTGATGGAAGGGAGGGAAGGAAGTGGGTACATGGAAGTTTGAGGGAGGGACTAGGTTTCATGGAGGGAATATGAGATAGTGAGAGAAGGAACTGGTTGATGAAGACAGAGTACCGATGCATCAGTGGAGGCGGAAGTAACTGCTATATTAATGGCAAGATAAGGTCTGGAAAAGATCAAGGCTCAGCCATGATTACAGTGTTTTTGTTATGCAGCGTCCCTGGCCGATATGTGTGATATAGGACTGGGATGCAGACGGATGTTTGCAGATCACATATTGTTTAATATTAGGTGTGTTATCGTTCAGCATTTTATTAAGCAGCTTCCAAGGTTATCACTCGTGAATACCCACCTTCCTGTCCATCTGGGAACGTTAGGTAGTGCCAGCATCTCGCCAGCCTTGTTTTCCTTTTTTTTTTTTTTTTTTTTTTTTTTTTTTTTAAGCCCTACATCCACATCCTCTTTTGGTGATGGGATCTCACCTGAATGCGGTTGTCAGGACCAGAAGACTGTGAATTAATAATCAGCGAAGTGGCAAGACATAATGTATTTATCTTCAGAAAATCTACCCAAATAAGTCAATAGGACCGGACCAGATATCTCTTCACCCCTTGTCTGAATGCTTCCACCCTCATCCTTGTAGTGTCTCTGCCTCCACCCTCATCCTTCTAGTCAGTCTCTCTCTCCATGCTCATCCTTCTAGTATCTCTGTCTCCACCGTTACTCCACACATCTCCCAACCTCCACCTTTTCCCTTATCACAGTATGCCACTTATGTCAGGTGCATATGATAATCCAGCGCCAGATGTATTTGTATTGCAAATATAATTTTCATTGCCACTTTTAGGCCCTGTCTACACTCTCTCCTCTTCTCACCCATCAAATCTCTGTCCCACCCACACACACCCTCACTGTTCACGTTATAGTCTGCTGCCTTCCTTTTCCACTCCCCTCTTCTTTTTCACATTTTATTTCTCGTTGTCATGGTCTTCAAATTCTTGCACTGCCTCAACCCTGGTGTGTATCACAGACACTAGCGGGAAGCTAATTATCCATCGGCCATTTAGAACACTTGGAGTTTATAATGTTTATTTACACCCAGACTTGGGGAGTGTCAGAGGTTGCTGATGTTAGGAATGGTTCTTGAGTGGCGGGGGTGTAGTGACTGGGAGATCTTTGGGTCAGGATAGGCCAGCGGCAAGGTGATATTTTTGAGAGGTGTTGGTAGTGATCCTGATGGTGGCATCCTACCTACCCAGGGATAGGTAAATGGTGACAAAAAACACTTCATTGTTCAAAAAGGCGATTATCCCCAACGTTCCTCGCAAATAATGGCATATTTTATGGATTCGAGTTGTAGTATATCGCTAAATTTGTAAATATCGTTTGACCTTTGACCCCATAAAAACCTTTAAAATATCTCAAGAAAGGTGACTAAATATATATATATATATATATATATATATATATATATATATATATATATATATATATATATATATATATATATATATATATATATATATATATATTTTTTTTTTTTTTGCCAGCTCTCTGTTGCCAACAGTCACCCCCACCAGTATCATCCATTATGCCCTCTGTCGCTCCTTTTGGATTTCTCGACGTGTCAGAATATTTACAATGAAAGTGTCTGCAGTCTTAAGCTCAATTTGTATGTGTTCTTTATATTTGTTCTGATACAGCAATGAAATCAACAGCCAAGCTTCAGTTACCACTTTAGGGGTCTAGGATCCTGAGACTAGGCTTCTGTGGTCTAGTGTATATAAGGGTCTGTAATTAATCTACTCCCCTTGGTGGCATCACATAATCAGAAAACCTCATGAGGGTTCAAACTCTCACATGTCAGGGCCATTACTCCGACGAGTGTAGCTTAGCCGTGGCGTGCGGCTTCCCTCGCATGAGTCAGCTCTGGGGGGCGACTTAGCTCAGATCAGCGGGACTTTTAACAATTCACCACCAAATATCCCACAGGAGCAGCGTTACACAATTTTCATAGGCATTAGGCTATCTATAGTCTCTGAATCTCACCTCCAAGTTTAAGCCCCGAAACAAAGGAAAAGTAGTGACTGTTGGGTGGAATTCATGCAAGTCTTGATCCATTTACCGTGGCGTTAACACCCAGTGGATGACTCAAACCTGTCAAGAAAGTCTGATACTAAATTCCAGTGTAAGACCAATAGTGGCTAAGGAAAGAGAGGGAAATTTGAAATAAATCGTTGCAGTGGTACGTCACGCTCAGTTTATAACTGGCAACTAACCCAGGCTTTGACAGGAGTAAGTATTGTTCGTGTAGTTGCTGGTTTCCAACCAACTGGGAAATTTCCAGCCATAATAAAATCGTAACTATGGTGAGTTCAGCAAAAACATTTCATTTCGCAATACTCTTCATGTGACGATGATATTTGAAGTAATTTTTCAATGATCACTAAATTGGACACATTGCCGCACCACAGAGCTTGTTTTGCAACCACGCTGCCTCAGTTCACAGGTCAACCACTATACCACCGGGAACCTTATGTTGTAGATAACACATACACCTTGATGCGCTCCAAAATTTCATTGTAGAAAGTGTTCCCATTTCGTTCTCCTGTTTATGCACCTCGGACCCCAGCTTCTGGCACGCCTTCTATTCCTCGTCTTCTAGCAACTCCTGCACACACGGTTTTCCTTCTTAGTTTATTTTTTTCCTCTCTCTCTCGCACGTGTTGTTACCTCTGACAGCAGAATTATAACTGTTTCCAATCTTGTATTTTGACGTACCTTACATCTCGTGGTTCTTTTTGTGGATATGAGTGCATGTCTTTCATCTTTACTGCCACTTCTGTGCTCTCCTCTGGAATTCATTAACATGTAGCCTGTTTACGAAAACTCCAAATTTTTTTATGGTTCACTGTGTGTGTGTGTGTGTGTGTGTGTGTGTGTGTGTGTGTGTGTAATTTTAATTCACCGGGTCGATCAGCATCACCTGATGGTCGTGATCGTCAGCTTTTACCCTCCCGGAAGGGAGTTGAGAGCTCATATAGTCCGATCTAAGGGCAAGGCTGTGACCTTCACACACGCACACACCCGTCCCCTTGCTCAAGGGGGACAGTAACCACCCACTTCGTCAGTGAAATTTTTCTCAACCTGAGCGAGGCGCGAACTCCCGTCCACCAGTTGGCAAGCGAGAACGTTACCACTGCACCAGCGAGCGGTGTGTGTGTGTGTGTGTGTGTGTGTGTGTGTGTGTGTGTGTGTGTGTGTGTGTGTGTGTGTGTGTGTGTGTGTGTGATTGTTCGTTCCAGTAGTCCCCCTGCTTCCCCCATTCCCACTTTTCCATCCTTTTCCCTCCCTCCATCACTGACCCATAATACTCTAGATACCGCCATTTCCATTCTCAAGCTGGCTGAGTTTTAGGAGGCAGGGAGAGAGGAAGGGGGAGACAGTGTAGGCGTAGAGGGACGAAGAGGGAAGGAATGAGGAACAAGAAACTGTTGAGGGGCGAGTCGTAAAGTGCAACAAGTGATAAAAAGTTATAATGACAAAATGAGATATAGAGCAACAGTGTTGGTACAAAGCTCACTTGGAGTTTACGTCCTTCGCCTTGCCTCTGCTGTACCGCATGTTGAAAGAGTGTACCTTTTTTTTTTTTCTTTTTTTTTTAAACCACCGTATAGATCTTCCAAAAACAAAATTTAAAAGAAGGTCTATTGTAAGTATGTCGTAGTAAATGCATCACTGTATTTTAGGGATAATGGCAACCGCTGCAAATTCCTTTGTCTTCCTGTTCTGCTCCCTCAGCCATCCCTCCTTTAGTTCTTCTCCATCCACGTTTCCTCCCTCCAGCCTCTACCCTCTTGCCTCATCCTTTCTCACGTTTGCTGCTTCTGTCTCACTGTTTTAATTTTGTCCCACAACCCTCATCTCCCCCCTTTTTCCTTGCCTCTGTACTTTCTCCCTTGTGTGTCACCAGGGAGGCACATCTCTCTGCCGCCTCAGCTTCATCTGTCTGCAGTCTCACATAATTTCTCCCTCAGTACCACTACAATCCCCGAAATGCTGCCATCTGTGTGATGTGTGAACAGCCTCCGTCCCTCCCTTACGTGGAGTTGTGTCTTGTCGCTGGCAAAGATCACTTACGATGATACCTCGTAGGGTCGATGGTAGCCACCCACCTACTTCTTAACCCCTTTGACACGTTTTCATTAAAAAAAAAAAAATACCAGAAGATTTAATTTAACTTCAGGATGGTATCAAGTACTTTGTCGAAGTGACTAATGAAGGCTACACTTAACCCCTGCAAAAGACTCCCCCAAGGTGAATAACAGCATCTGGAAACAGAAAAAATAAACCGTGAAAAATATCATCAGATTAGAAGTGCTCTAAAAATGATACGGTAGAATTCGACTCCTTTGTACAGAAGATACAATATGTTAGAAAACTATAACTAAAACATGAATACACTCATACACGTTAATTGTAAAACAATAACAAAATAAAATTATAGCAAAACAAGTAACTCATAACCCAGCAACTTTCATCTCCCCTATATGCTACTGCTTTCCTTTCTCTCCCCTCCTCTTCACCTCACTAGTCCCCCCATGTTGGTAGCAGTGCCACAAACTGGCCGTGCCAAGGCTTACCACTGCCACACCAGTCCCGCCTCTAGACCCAGCAGGCTGAACAAAAAAAATATCTGAAGGCCTGATTGCTTCCCTTTCGGCGTTGTTGTTGTTTTTTCTCGAGTTTGTCTGGCCAGTTGGTGAGAATATCTGACTCAGACTTCCAGTCCCATCTGATCTCTGGGTGATGAGGCTCGCGGAAGGGTGGACACGACAGGAGGCAAGAACGAAGGGAGAGATGGAAGGAAAAGTTTTCAAGAAGGATGGAAAGGAGGAATGAACTTGTAAGGAATGCTGTTGGTTTCGCGGGAAAGGCTGTGGTAGGTTTGTTTATAATATAGAAGGGAATGGGAGAAGGAGATCGATAAAGATGCATACTGGATAGAAAAAGTTAGCTAGGCCAAGGGGTCAAAGGTCGTCATATGGGGTTGACTTAGTGTTTTTAATGCAAGGAAGAAGGAACCAAAGGCTGGAAGCCAGTAAAATTGTTCCCTCCAAGAAAAAACAAAAGCAGGATAACAGGGAGCCAAATTCAAGATCTGTTATTTTGCGATGCCTGGACACACTGCGTTTGAAAGACTAGGGGTCATAGGGAGTAGGAAATACAGACAGGGGGGGACAGTTCCAGAGTTGACCTGTTGCATAAATGAAGGGCTGAGGGTAACGGTTAACTCTTCCATAAGAGTCGAACAGGAAAGGGATGAGAGTTTGTAGCTAGACGGGTGTTACGCACCCGCCGTAGTGGTTGAGGGGTGCAAGCAGACAGTTCAGAGGAGTAGTGACCTTTGAAATCGCGATAGAGAAGAGAGTCGCAACAGTGCGGCGAAGAGACAGAGGTTGAAGGGAGCCAGTAAGAGGAGAGTTAATGAGACGAAAAGCCTTTGACTCCACCTTGACGAGATGAGCCGTATGTGGGGAGCCTCCCCACACACGAGAGGTGTACTCTACGCAGGGGTGAATAAAACCCGTGTATAAGGTTATCAGCTGTGCAGGGGTAAAGAAGGCAAGGAGTCTGATTGTGGGCGCGATATCTCCTGAACCCCGTGACGGATTTCGACCATGCTTTTGTCTGTGATACAGTATGATGGGATGATGAACTGATTAGGTCAACAAGGTCAAGGGATCAAATGTCAAAGTCATATGGGTGTGGGCGCGATATCCTGAACCCCTCGACGGATTTCGAACAAACTTTTGTCATGGATACAGTATGAAGGGACGTTAAACTAATTTGGTCAGCAAGGTCAATGGGTCAAAAGACAAGGTCATATTTGTGTGGCAACGGTATCTCCAGAACCTCCTCGACGGATTTCAACCAAACTTTTGTCAGTGATACTGTATGAAGGGATAACGAACTGATTATGTCACCAAGGACAGGGGGTCGGCTTAGTTTATCTTTAGTCTCGTTTCAACCCACAATGAAACCGTGTGCAAGGCTTGGCGAAGGCATTCCGAGCGATGTTTGCGTCGAGAGCTCGGGGCCCGAGTTCTTGGAGTTTCATTTTATTCTCGCTACCGCAAGATGAGTTTATGAAATTCCTCTCGTTTTCCTAAACCAAGAGAAGACCTGGTCATCATTGTCCTGAGTCAGTTCCATGTAGGAAAGAAATCCCTCGCTTACTTCATCATTCTGATTTAACTGGTACAAATATATTCCATCCCAGACTGCCAAATTTTGTATTCCTCCTGCATTAACTGCACTTTGTCCCCATTCTGTCTGTTGCGATTCTGCCCGAGGACGTGATTAGCACCCCTCGTTGCCACCGCTCACCCCCTTACCTCATTTCAAATTCCTTTTTCCACCCGCTCCCCTTCCTCTCACCTCTTCACCTTCCCTCACTCTCCCTCACATCTCTCTCCTCTGCATGTCACATCTCACCTTTCTACCTCTATCTCTACCTCGCCTCTCTGTTTCTCGCTTCTTCCTCCCCGTCCCTCCCCTCCCCGTCCACCTCCTCTCTCTAGTTTATTTCAACTCCATGCCTTTTTCATAATTATTTTCCTCCTTCCCCGTCCGTCTTTCTCATAATTTCCTCCTTGTTTACTTTTGAATCCCTCAGGAAGTGAGTTTGTCCTCTGTCTCTTATAATCATGTCATTGTCCTTTACTTGTAAGTCTCCACAACCACCACCACAGCCGACATGAGAAAGCCGACTTAGTGATGCAGGTTTGCGGGATGGCCAGTGAGAGATGCAAGGGAAGTTAATGGTGACTGGCAGGAGGCAGGACAGCGCAGGACAGGCATAACGAGGCAGACACTGTCCATGATAGTGTTCCGATTCTTTGTTTTAGTCTTCCTTCCTTCCTGCCTTCCTTCCTTCCTTCCTTCCTTCCTTCCTTTCCTTCCTCCCTCCCTCCTTCCTCCGTCTCGGCTTCAGTCCATTCTTGCACTCCATACTTCTTCAAGGTCCACTTAATCACCCTCATCATCTAATCATTCGTTTTTCTGGGAGGATGAACGACGGAAAAGGGAAGCAGAGAGGAGGAACGGGAGGCAAAGTGAGGCCTGAAGCAAAGGGTGAAGGATGAAGGAAAGAGTGAGGAATAAAAGAAGGATGAGAAATGGAGAAAAGTGTGGAATGAAGGGAAGGTGAGGGATGAAGAGAAGGATAAGAGATAAAGAGAAGGATAGGGGATGAAAGGAAGGGAAGGTGAGGGATGAAGAGAAGGATGTGAGATAAAGAGAAGGATTAGGGATGAAACGAAGGTAAGGGATGAGGGGAAGAGTAAGTGATGAGGAGGTGAGTGAAAGAGGAAAAGAAAGGTAAGAATAACAAGATAAGGGAGGCAGAATTAACGGACCTTCCTTGGAATGAATAATCCTTAACTATTCCATCAACCGACTCATCTCCCTAACCCTTCCTTCATCCTTTCCTTCTTCACTTCGTCACATCGCACTTTCCTCTCTTCTTTACTCCCCTACGTCACTCTTGTCTTTTTTTCCTTTACTCTCTCGCCACACCCTGACCTTTTTCCTTCTAGTATCTGGTAGCCGTAGCCGAGTTGTTTCCA
The DNA here is from genome assembly GCF_032717465.1 of Coenobita brevimanus. NCBI lineage: Eukaryota > Metazoa > Arthropoda > Malacostraca > Decapoda > Coenobitidae > Coenobita > Coenobita brevimanus. Next base: position 24,116,326 of record NC_137026.1, read on the forward strand.
AAAATGTTGGATTATAGGTTTGTAAGAGGAAGGAATTTTCAAGTTGGTCTTGTCGTGGATGGCAGGAGAAAGACAAAGATGAATCTGGGGTTGGATTGCAGTTTTATTCTCAAATGGAAGTTATCTTGACAAGATCAGTAGCCTACAAAGGTGAGGGTTGGTTTATGCTGGCTGCCGCAGTGCCCTCTGCTCCTGCCTTTTCCACCGTGCCTCTCTCTCCCCTATCGCGTACCAACCCCTTCTTACCAGTCTCTCCATTTTCTTCCGAATATGACTGGTTGGGTCATGTGTGTGGGCACGTGTATGAGCGTGGGGATCTTCCATCAGGTGTGTTGTGTGACTTTCATGTTCTGTGTGCGACATTCCCTAGCTAGAATATCCACTGCTTTTTCCTCCAGCTCTCTCTGATTTAGGCACGACTTTCCTCAAACCTCTATATTACATATTAACAGCATATTAATGTCTCTAACTGTTATGTAGTGTATTATGATATTTCCGTGCCTCTACACTAATACAATTCACTCTTTTCTTCCTCCGTTACGTGACCCTATCCTTCTTCCTTCGCCATTGCATCGCTCTTTTCTCACTGTCACTTTGTCCAGGGATAAGTTGTAGTGAATGGTGCTAGAGTGAAGACAGCACGGCAGAATCCCTCATGGTAAAGTGTAATTCATATCTTCTCTTTGTATGCCCCATTTCACTCACTGTTACCACTCCCTTCCATAATGGCAAGTACTGAAGTAAATCTCTGTAGATATTATGTGGATATTAATATTAATTCGTGTGTGTGTGTGTGTGTGTGTGTGTGTGTGTGTGTGTGTGTGGAATTATTTCCTTACACCTTTCCACTTTAGACTTCCACTGCTTTAGTCTTTACAAATTATCACTGACGTGAAAGATACGGGTATCCATTTTTTTTTAAACAAAATTATTCAGCATGTGAACTTTAAAAACAAAGAAGCATATTATGATAGACTGCTGAAAGAGGAATGAATTTAATGCAGAGTGAAGGGGTTAACTACCTGCTCGTCTGCACCTGTGCTGGCGTGTGAGTAGCGTCTGCTGTGTTGCTGCCTCAAAGATATACCGATACCCATAACTCCACTAGCCTTCATGTTACCCCACAGCCTTCCGTCTTCCTGACACAAATGTCTTAATCAGCTCGGCCTTGATGTATTATATTATTTTTTAATCCTTGTTATCCCCAAATAATTCTACAAAGCTTACCATCTCCATATGATTCTACTGAGCGTAGGTTAGAATATTAGACACGGGACTATCTCTGAGCGACTGTCTCCGTCTGTCGTTTACTATAATTGTTCTTTCTTTAACGAGGAGCCCCACTGCCGTAGACTTTACTGATTTTAACGGAAACCCTATATTGACCCGAAATCTCCCTCCTCTGTATGGCATTTTTGTGCTTACTTGAACTGGATAAGGTGGATACAGCCTAACATACCCCTTTCATTAGGCTACTAAACGTTCTTGTTTACTAGAATTATATCATCTGGTGGTTGCAACAGTAAAGTAAAAGTACAGTCGGGGAAGAAAGAAGCTGGACACAATTGGCGGCCTCTGGCAACAACTCCTGTAGTAAACACGTAGGTGGTAATGGAAATGCATGAATGGAGGGGTAACGTTTGTATCGAAGTGTGGGACTGATCGGCGCACCGCCGTCTGTAATTGCCATTTTGTCAAATATTGGAGAGGGTTTTGAGTATGAATACGCTATATGGTAGATATAATAGATATTCACCCTGTGTCATAGGACATATAATATCCTAATTTGACAGTTAATTAGCTGTATTGATTAATGTCACTCATATTTAAGGCACTGTGCAGCTGAAAGTATTTGTAGAGTCAAAAGCATCTGTCTTCAGAGTAGGTTCAATATGAGACCGAAGCCTCAGATCCTTGAATAAATCATAATTATTATCAAGCTCAATACATAATTATTAGCGTGTTCGTTTGTATGCTTTGTTAACGAATATGTCATTGAAATACAATGTTGATGCTGATAATTTTTACGACTTTGCTACTTTCAGAGTCAGTAGAAACGTTCCTTCCATGAACGTGGACAGAGCTTCATTGAGCACCATCCCTTACTGTGCTGGGGGTGGGAGGAACCGTATACACACGCAGGATTTATTAGTTTCTTCATTCAACTGCTAATAAAAACTACTTTGCAATTGCTAAACAAATGTTTGCTTCATCCATGATAACAAGACACTGTTCCCTGATAAGACAGATATCTCTGATACTCAAAACATTCCTTGTAGGTGATGTCCGTCACACGTTTTCCCTCTCGAGTTGAGTTGGTGAGTTGGTAGGCTGAAGTATGGCCTTTTCAACGGCACTTCTGTCGCGATTGTGTCGCCCTACAACCTCTCTACCGAACTAGCCTCACATGAGCATCCCCTCCAAGCTAGCCTCACACGAGCACTTTCCTCCAGCATTCTCTTCCCTCACTTAGCCCAACCTTTCACGTTAGCAACATGACAAGATAATTCCTAACATCCACTTCAGTCACAGAATTTGCACGTTAAGTAATGAGCTATTATCCCACAGTTCAAATCAAGGAGATTCTAATGAACTCATTTTATGGTGAGTGCATTTTCAGGTTAGTGCAGATGTCCACACTCATAGGTTATATGTAATCAGGTGATACGATTTATACACACAATAATAATTCACTCAGAAGACCTGATGAATATGTTAGCATTTTATACTAGCTAACACTACACGATTCTAGTTCAACTATAGGGCATCCTTGCATATTTATGGTTAACTCTTTTGCTGCGAGTTTTCTTCCTGTGCTGTGTCTGGTGCTTGAGTAAACAAGTGGCCTCCCGTAAGGAGGAATCACACCACTTGCGAGCCGATACATATCTAGCCTGGCTCGGAATATGACCATGACCTTGACCTACTACCACCAATTTCGAACTCGTAGGAGATTTTCATTCCTATTACACACTTGTATTTATTATTATTATTATTATTTTTTTTTTTTTTTGATATCCTGAGGGGTTGCGAAGTTATCGTTCTAACAGACCCATGGACCCTGACTTAATTTCTCCAATTTCGAACTCGTAGGAGATTTTCATCCCTATTACACACCTGTATAATTTTGTGATGGTATTTGAGCGGTTGTGAAGTTATCATGCTAACAGATACACACACAGACAGACAATTTAAAAACAATACCAGGTTCGCTATCTCGCTGGTAATTACTAGTCACGTGCGGTAAAGCCCTAAACACTAAATGAAAGGTGACATAAGCTTGAGCATGTTACTGAAATTACAGTAATTCCATTTAGCACACACAATGTCTTTCCAAATAAAAAGTAAATTTGTGATGCATTAAGTTGAGTACTAACCTGATTAATCACAAGATTAACGTGCACCCAGATACACCACCAATTTTCATACCAGCCTATCGAATCCCACCGCTGCCACCATTTACATGTATGTGACTCTTTGGTCTTGTATTATGTAAGTCTTGAGTTTTGGTTAAAGTCATGGTGCTAAACAAAGAGCAGGAGGAGTTAAAGATGAATACATGGAGTTGATCTTGATTTATCATCTTCAAAGAAAGTCTAAGTTGAGCAGCGTATATACTACACAGGGACGTAATTTAGTAAGTCTTGTCTCTGATTCCTACATTCTCATTTAGCAGGTGTCGTGTCACGTGGGCTATACTGTTGTTGAAGCTTCTAGAACACCGTATGTCTGTGTGTATGTACTGCTTCCGGTGCACATCAAGCATTCCTTCACTTAAGGGTTGCAAGCTCATTTCGCATTCCCACACCTTGTCTGGTGCTCTGTCTATCTATCTGTCTATCTATCCATCATGCTATCTGTTATGATTTGTATTTATAATATGGAGTCCTGACAATCACACATACATACAAACACTCAAACATGCACGCAAACCATGCCATGCTCTCAAGCTCACATTCCCTTCCTGTACTCAGTGGCCAGTCCAGTCTCCGCCCCTCTAAATTACATCCCGCAGCCATTTGGGAACAGAAGCCACGTGCTTGAACACTAGTTCAGGCTTCCTCCTCAGGACTTCCCATTTTCTATGGGTGTGCAGCATTAGTTCATGTGATGTTCGTTCCTGTGCTGGCTCCCACACATTAACAATATTTGCCCAAATGTGTTCAGTTGGAATGAGATCGCATGCTTTGCTTGGCCAGTCGAGGAGTGTGTATGGGACAGATGTCCTGTGTAAAGATGATCCTCTCTAGGCGGGGTAGTGTGTAGGTCTGCACTGAAAGGAGCATTACTTCTTCAAGTATTTCTATGTATTTGTTTGCCGTTAGACGACCCTAGATGTCAACTAGCTCACCTACCCCGTGCAAGTAGATCCAGACCCATAAGTTGGTAGTGACGTGATCGCTCCAGGCCACCTCGTAGAAGTTAGAGCCGGCATACCTGGTTCATGATTTTTGTGTTAATGGGATATTCTGCTATTCTGTACGCAGCTATGATACATAAAAGATGAAGAGTAATGACGGCTGGACAATCAATAGGAGAGACACTTTTTTCTTATAATCACGGTACACTACATGTTACAGCATTCACTTGTTCTGTAGTTAAGAGATACAGGGAAGGGAAGGAGCACAGATGGAACGATAAGGGCAGTGTGTGTGTGTGTGTGTGTGTGTGTGTGTGTGTGTGTGTGTGTGTGTGTGTGTGTGTGTGTTTCATTTACAGAGCAAAATAATATCTTTGATAACCACAGACACTGATCAGGATTTAATGACTGTCTTCATCTATAAGAACATTATTAAGTAATGGTCTTGAAGATCAAGGCAAAGGAATAACTGAATGACAATCCATATAACAGTTTGCAGTCTCAGCATTAGATATCATACTAATACAGCCTTACCTTTCATTATTTCTGTGCAAACAGTTAAGCTTCCCATGTGATATTGAACAGTAGGACTTTTCATCGCTCCAAATGACATGCCCCCAGAAATTCAATCTCTGATCAGCATACCATTGGGCAAAGCGAAGTCGGTGTTCCCTGTGTCTCTCTCCGAGCTTTTCTTTCATAGTGGGCGTCCGATATGAATACCAGACTCCTGTAGCCTTTTCTTCACTGTCCTTGAAGTTATGTCGAATCCCAGCTGTTCCCTGATGGCGACAGCATCTTTGAAGGGGTCTGCTGCTGCTGCTGCTGCTGCACGTATAGCTTCATCATCAGCTGGTGTAGTCTTGGGGTGTCCTGGCTTTTGTCGATCATCAAGACGTTCTTCCTCATCCCAATTTCTTTATTACTTATACACTGTTGTGCGAGATATCCCTAGATTCCATAACATTTCTGAAGGTGTCAGGCCAGAGACTGTCATACCCACAATGTGTCCACGTTGAGTAATCTTTGTCGAGTTCATTTTGACAGCTGGTGCCTCCGAGGTGCATGGCGCGAATGTCGGCATACCGCCAGGTGATGGTCAAACGATACCTATGTTTCTAAGATTGTTTCTCGCAGCATTAAGGGACTTAAATGTTTCGAGCACTTTCCTATTAACAAAGGTTTGGGAAAAAAAAAAAAACACATTCCTAAATAATATGCAAAGTATAATATTGTAGCACATTATTGTATCATTGAAAATTCTTGTCTGTTGGGAACCTTATCCTTATCACCTTATTCTTTGGATAGTCCTTATTGAAGGAGGATTGTTCCAAGCTATCAGCAAAATCGTCTACCGTTAAGCATAGTAGTATATTAAACCAACTGACATTATTATATACTGTACTTTAAAATACGTTATGGAGAAGATGCTTCGAATGTAAAGATTTTTGTATGCTATACTAGTGAAATCGTCCAAGATGAAAAGGAATATACTGTAATCTGTGTGTGGCACGTTTACTCAACTTAATTCATCACAAATTTACTTCTTATTTGGAAAGACATTGTGTATGGTAAATGAAATTAATGTAATTTCAGGAACACTCTCAAACTTACGTCACTTCTCATTTAGTGCTTAGGGCTTTACTTCATGTGACTTTACTAATTTACTCTGACACCACACACATCACAGGAAGTAAAGTCGCAGCGAAAGAGATAACCATAAATATGCGAGGATGCCCTGTAAATGAACTAGAATCGTGTAGCGTTAGTTGGTATAAAACGCTTACATACCCATAGGGTTTTCTGAATAAATTATTATAGTGTGTATAACTCGTATCACCTGATAACATGTAACCTATGAGTGCGGACATTTGTACTAACTTGAAAATGCACTCACCCCAAAAAGAGTTCATTAGAATCTCCTTGATTTGAACTTTAGGGCAACAGATCATTACTTAACGTGCAAATTCTGTGACTGAACTGGATGTTAGGAATCATCTTGACATGTTGCTAATGTGAAAGGTTGGGCTAAGTGAGGGAAGAGAATGCTGGAGGAAAGTGCTCGTGTGAGGCTAGCTTGGAGGGGATGCTCATGTGAGGCTAGTTCGGTAGAGAGGTTGTAGGGCGACACAATCGCGACAGAAGTGCCGTTGTAAAGGCCATACTTCAGCCTACCAACTCACCAACTCAACTCGAGAGGGAAAACGTGTGACGGACATCACCTACAAGGAATGTTTTGAGTATCAGAGATATCTGTCTTATCAGGGAGCAGTGTCTTGTTATGAATGATGAAGCAAACATTTGTTTAGCAATTGCATAGTAGTTTTTTCATTAGCAGTTGAATTAAGAAACTAATAAATCGTGCGTGTGTACACGGTTCCTCCCACCCTCAGCACGGTAAGGGATGGTGCTCAATGAAGCTCTGTCCACGTTCATGGGAGGAACGTTTCTACTGACTCAGAACGTACCTAAGTCATAAAGATTATCAGCACCAACTTTGTATTTCAATGACATATTCGTTAACAAAGCATACAAAAGAACACGCCAATAAATTATGTATTGCGCTTGATAATAATTATGATTTATTCAAGGATCTGAGGCTTCGGTCTCATATTGAACCTACTCTGAAGACAGATGCTTTTGACTCTACAAATACTTTCAGCTGCACAGTGCCTTAAATATGAGTGACATTAATCAATACAGCTAATTAACTGTCAAATTAAGATATTATATGTCCTACGACACAGGGTGAATATCTATTATATCTACCACATAGCGTATTCATACTCAAAACCCTCTCCAATATTTGACAAAATGGCAATTACAGACGGCGGTGCGCCGATCAGTCCCACACTTCGATACAAACGTTACCCCTCCATTCATGCATTTCCATTACCACCTACGTGTTTACTATAGGAGTTGTTGCCAGAGGCCGCCAATTGTGTCCAACTTCTTTCTTCCCCGACTGTGCATCCTTGTTATGAAGGTGCTGATGGCTCATTGTGTTACCTTCATATCTGTATGTATGGTTATCTGTGTCTGTCCGTCTGCCTTAATTCATTATTCGATGGCCGAAGATGAATCACCTTCACGTCACCATGTCCTCTGCCATCTGTCTTGCCTCTAACCATCTCACATATCTCTATCATATACTCTCAGACTCCTCCCTCATCTCATCCTGGGTCTCCCCATGCCTCTTCCACCTCACTCACGTACACTCTCCTTGTCATCTTCCTGCTCACGTAAATGACACTTCACAATATTAACCATTGTTTTATTGTTGTGTGGATTTTTCATATTGTCTGAAGCTCACAGTACATAAATCTCCAACAATCCACTACTTTGCCTGATGGGTTTGATAACGTAGCAGAGTCGAGGTGTATGTCCAGCACTTGTCCTGCTGACACGCCACCTTTAACTACCTTATCTTTTAATGAGAGCTTCATGAATCTCATCCAAATACTTTTATTATCTTTATATTTTCGTTCTCCTAAAGAAGTTTCTGCTGATTTTCTTTGTGAGAGTCGATCAGTCTCTGTCAGTCCACTGGTACTGCATCGTCTTCTCTTGAAAATCTCAGACTGCTAAATACATCCTTTCTGGCACCTCTTGGTTGTTAGACTGTTCTTTTCTGTTACTTGAAATCTTCTCGTGCATGAAGAATGACCAGTTGCTAAACTAGCTTTGGCCCGGGTGTCAGCCTTGGCCAAAGGTAGGCTCTGCACCAGTACTATGCAAGTAATTTCTTTGGGCAAGTCCCGTTTGTGTGGCAAGTCCTTTTGTGTATTTAAAATTTTATATATGAAAGGCAGTTATGGTTAATACAAAGGCAGTTATGGTTAATGCAAAACAAACAACCACCATCACCTTCGCTACTATCACTATCACCACCACCACAACAGCTACTACCACCACGATCATCACAAATACCATCGCGACAACCACCAACAACAACCATTACCTGCCAAATAAAATCATCTTTCGTAGCATCAGTGAGGAAAGAGACATCGGACTGTGGATGTGCAACGCACCCCATGTGTGTGTGTGTGTGTGTGTGTGTGTGTGTGTGTGTGTGTGTGTGTGTGTGTGTGTGTGTGTGTGTGTGTGTGTGTGTGTGTGCGCGTGTGCGCGCGCGCGCAGATACGAAACTCCCCGGAAATTCCCTCCCTCATTTTCAACGTAATGTTGGATATGGAATACTATCGCAGAAAAGTCACAAATTTTAAGGTATGTAGAAGTTGTACACAAAAATATATATCCACCCCTTAACTATGATTATATATTAATCATTCGAGGTACAGTAGTTTTCGAAGTGCTCAGTCTCAACACTAACGAGAAGAATCCTGTGATAGCAGTCGCCCAAAAGTGCAAAATATAATCATTTTTACCCAGGTCCATCTATCCGTCTGTCTTTATACCTTTTTCAATATCCGTCAGTTTGTTTATCCATCAGCCTGTCTCTTCACTGGATTAAAGGACTGTTGTTTGGAGAATCATCATGATTTTTGTGGTGTTGTTCCACTTGGGGGAGGCGGTGGCACAATAGGTAGAGAGACGGCCTGCAGTCCTAATGGACCCAAGTTCGAAGCCCAGCTGGGGCAGGGAACAGTTTAGAATTTGAATTTCATAAAAAGCAGACTTTTCTGATATACCAGATGACCCGCCGACATGTCATAAAAGTACCCCCTCTAATACCAGTACACGAGTTCTGTATGAGACAGCCCTAGCATGTATTCAATATGGATGGTGGGTGTTAGCGCCGAAGTGGTGACTTGTGGAGATGTAGGAGGACTACTGGGCCCCAATGGTAACTGCTGGGACATGGGAATAGGCCCTGAAGCCTTTCCCCAGACTCGGACACGTTAAAAATAAAAAAAATGAAGATAAAGGTGTATATATTGCTGAAAATAGTGGTATGTCAAAATACAAGGATGCAGCCGTATGCTAGAATATAAATGAACAGCTTGCTTAGTGTGACGGAGGTATGTGCTGTTCTGAATGCTACTACTTAACCCGTTTTCATAACCTAAACTTCCCAGTAGCTATTTTTTCAGTCTTTCACATCTTTCAGTTCTATATTTCATTTTGCATGGTGTCCTTTTGTCTGCAAGTAATAAGCTGCACGCTTGGTGAAAAGCACAATCATTAACCATAAATTAATAGGTATTTACACGTGAATGTTCCTGCTTTTTCCTGCATTTACTGTCAGTGTTGTACATATAATGAGATATTACCGCCGAGGAACAGTGCACCTTAAATGTTCCACTGAACTCGTTCACAGCTAAAACAGTGTTTCTATCATTATGGAGATGAAATTTTCCGGGCCGTGGGTTTAACCTACCCCTCCAACCTCTCCCTTTTTTTCCTTGTACACACTGTGTGTAAAGACTTAAATCAGCCACAAAATGCTGTATTCAAGTCTGACAGACAAATTTTATGTGTAGTTGCCGCTTACCATAGTTATCCACAGAATTTTGGGATGTTTTATTTTTCTGGTAATTTTTCCGCCTGTACTGTTTTAGTCTTCTGTGCATAACGTATTTGCAGTTATAAAATATTCGTGCAACATAATACTTTCATTGTGAGGTTCCTCTGATTGTTCACATATCAGAGAACCGACGCTTTTGAGGAAGGTCAGGCCTGTGGCACTGAGATAAACTGTTTTGTACCACATGTACACTCACGCAGATTATAGCTCTACACATTTCCGGACACACTGACGTTAGTAAACACAGTCTCACATACTTTACATATGCTTAGTATCTTCCTCTTCCCATCCGTTGCCTTTTCCTCTTTTGTCTCACCACTACTTTGTTATGTCTTTTTCCCTCCCATGATTTTCTCTCTCTCTCTCTCTCTCTCTCTCTCTCTCTCTCTCTCTCTCTCTCTCTCTCTCTCTCTCTCTCTCTCTCTCTCTCTCTCTGTCCAAAACCAACTCTTCTCAATGTCAGCTAAATTGGGAATCGAAGGTCAAGAGTTTTTCTACCTCAGGTCAAGCCTCTTTTCATTCAGACGTTTTATTTTTTTACAGTAGGTTCGTCACCTCCTTCTCTTCCTCCTCCTACCTACTCCTCTTCCACATCCCATAAATGGATTTTATGTGATCCTGTCTCTTTATAAGTAAATAAACGACAATACTTCGGGACCTGTCATTAAGTTTAACTTGATGATGGTGTTTGGACCAGACATAATGAACTGATCGCTAACCATCCTCCCTTTCCCGTCTTCTTCCCTCTCTCATGCTTGCAAACGTGAGAAGTTTCAAAATCAACAAAACTTCTCCTTTCGCTTGGTCATAAGCCACGGCACATGTCAGTATTATCCCTATGGATCGCCTCAAATACTGTCCCTGTGTTTCATCTTAAGTTTTATCCCTGTGTTTCATCACAAGTGTTATCCCTGTGCTTCACCTCAAATGTTATCCCTGTGCTTCATCTCAAGTGTTATCTCTGCTTCATCTCAAGTGTTATCCCTGTGCTTCATCTCAAGTGTTATCCCTGTGTTTCATCTCAAGTGTTATCCCTGTGTTTCATATCAAGCGTTATACCTGCGCTTCATCTCAAGTGTTATCTCTGCTTCATCTCAAGTGTTATCCCTGTGTTTCATCTCAAGTGTTATCCCTGTGCTTCATCTCAAGTGTTATCCCTGTGCTTCATCTCAAGTGTTATCCCTGTGCTTCATCTCAAGTGTTATCACTGTGCTCCATCTCAAGTGTCATCTCTTGTCACCCCAGTGAGTTCTCTTGGCATTCATTCTGGCAAACACGACTTGACAGTTTCTCTTATCCTGCAGCTGCCTTAGTTCACTCACGCTTCCATTCTCCCTTTTGTTATTTTGTCAGTTTAACAGAGATGGCCTTATTAACATCCACCAGCCATTCAAGTGCTTACTCTCTTTCCTGTTTTCCTTAGGTGCCTCCATCTCTCGTCCTCCTGTTATTGTTATGTGTGTTGTGCTCTCAGTCATTGTCAACATTCAGCTTTCAAGTGATTGTCGTCCTTCATACTCATGTCTCCATTGCTCATCTCTCTGTTGTTGTATAATCTCAGTCATAGTCAACATTCAGCTCTCATGTGTTTGTCGTCCTTCCTGCTCAAGAGTCTCCATACCCATCTCTTTGGTATTATGCCTCCGCTCACCTATGGCATTAAGTGTTTAGTCTGTCCGTCTGTGCGTGCTTGGGTGCGTGCGTCGTTAACACGGTTGTGGGCGTGATATCTCCTGAACCCATCGACATTTGCCAGTGATGCAGTATGAGAAGCTAATGAACTGATTAGGTCAGCTAGGTCAAGGAGTCAAAGTAAAGGTCATGTGGGGTCGACTTAGGTTATCTTTGTGGGCATACGTTCGTAACACTACTGTGGGCATATCTACTGAACTGCTCAACGAATTTCGATCAAACTTTTATCAGTGATGCAGAATGTGGTTCAGTGATGCAGTATGAGGAGATGATGAATTGATTGGGTCAGCTAGGTCAGGGGGTCAAAGGTCAAGGTCAAATGGGGTCGAGATAGTTTATCTTGTGGGCCTGATACATCCTGATTCATTGAATTTCGACCAAATTTATGTTAGTGATGCAGTGTGGAGAGTTGATAAATTGCTTACATCAGCAAGAGCAATGGTAGAAAGTCAAGGTCATATGGGGTCGACTTAGTTTATCCTTGTAGGTGCGATATCATCTGAACCCCTTGACGGATATTGACTAAACTTTTGTCAGTGATGCAGTATGAAGGGACGATGAACTGACTACGCCAGCATGGTCATGGAGGTTGTACGGCGAGTCCGTTCACAAGGCTTATTGGAGGCATACCCCAGGACACTTTACACCGACAACTCGGGGCCCGAATTTTCGGCGTTTCAGTGTGATGTATGTGGTGTTTTAGTCATTTTCAACATTTTGAACCGCACCATTTTTTTTTTCCTTGATCTGTTGGTTTTTTGACCATGCCAAGAAATATCTTCCACGTTTTGTTTTTTTTTTTTTTTTTTTTTTTTTTTTTTTTTTACATCGGCCATTATAAATGTATATAAACTAACCGATGTATTTTTCTCTGTTACAGGTAAGAGTTGAGGAGATACCAGTGAAGGATTTGCAGTACATTTGATATATGTGAGTATGGTTTTTATTGTCTTTGTAACAGTGGAATCATTCTCGTCAAATAAATCGCAGGTTGGTACAACATAGGACAACAGTGTGTGATTATTCCAATAAGGGAAGTTTTTAGTGCGTAAGAAGATTATTAATATTGTGTCAGTACAGGTGTGGTGATGTATATAGGTGGATTTGTGTTGTGTGAGGGTTCTGGGTGATTAACAGCGAATCTTCATCTGGTGAAGTTCCACATTTTCAATAAACATATCTTGTCTTTTGATATCTCTTTGCGTTTTGTCCCGTAGATCTTGTGTCTTCGCTTCTTCCTCATGTCCCTTAGGTGTTCGTTCAGCCATGTTTCCCTCCTTTTCACTGGGGATCGCCGCCTTCTCATCCCTCTTTTTTATAATTCGAATGGCGCCTCGGTGGCTGCCATCACTCACCTTCCTCCTGTCTTCTTACTTTACTTCCTCTTGTCTGTTTCACATTTATGACACCATTCTACACTGTTGAATTCTCCCTCATATTGACTGTTATTCGGCCCACACTTCCCTCAGTCACACCACCTATATCCTCACATTCGCTAGAGCTGGAATACTGAAAGAAAAACTCGACGACTTTCAGTTCATGGTTGTCTGGAGATCCTGTGCGGTCCTGTTTAATCAATTGGCTGTTTCCTGCAAGCCGTTCCGGTAATTCATTTTGGTAAGGTCATTCTGGCAATATCTAATGCTCTTGGAGCGGGAGAGGGTGGCAGGTATAAAAAAATGATGACGTCACGGGAATATTCTGGTATATTCTCATTCCAGTTCAGTCCTGTAGGTTAATTCAGCCTTTCGTTCTGATGACCCAGTCCAGTTGCTGCTTTATTTTCATCCATTTATCCACCTACTACTTCATTTTCATCCTTGACAGACACTCAAACCAGCTCTTATCCACACCGATAGTTTTGATTTCACTCTCATTCTAGTCCAAACCAACTTCCACACAGTTATGTTTTTATGCAAACAGTCTGATCCAGCCAAAGCTCTCATACCCCCCCCCCCCACCACACACACAATGAATTTTTTCTCGATTTTTCTCCACATACGATAATATTCTTGCCTCACTTTGTTTCTTCCTTTCCTATATTTTTTCCTCACTCCTTCGCTTCATTCCCCTCTGTAAATCCCAGTCTCCTCTTTAGTTACCTATTTATTTATTGGCCTCATAGCCCTTTGTAATAATTATTTCCTCCTTTCCTCCAACCTCCATCTGTTCAATCTACCCAGTGCTATCTTTTTTCCTTCATGTTTATTTTTTCTTCTCTTCCACCGGCGCATGAAGCCTCCAGCACCGCCACCACAATTTTCAAACAGGCGTGGCTCTAGATTCGATAAAGCCAGCGGAGTGGTGGAGGTAGGGGGAGGGAGCGAGGGTAAAGAAAGGAGGAAAGAATAGTGCGTATAGGAGGAAGGGTGAGAGGAGAGGAGAGGAGAGGTAAGGAAGACAGAGTGAGGGAGAGGGAGGAAAGGTAAGAGGGTGAAGGTGAGGAGAATGGAAATGTGGTGGTGAGAGCGAGTCAAAAGTCCTAGCATGATTGAGACGGGAGTGGTAGTGTGGTGGTGAGTGAGACAGGAGTGGTGGTGTGGTTGTTAGTGAAGCAAGAGTGGCGGTTTAGTGGTGAGTGAGGAAGGAGTGGTGGTCTGGTGCTGAGTGAGGCAGGAATGGTGGTGTGGTTGTGAGTGAGGCGGGAGTGGTGGTATGGTGGTCGAGTGTGGCAGGGGTGGTGGTGTGGTGGTGAGTGAGGCAGGAGTGGTGGTGTGGTGGTCAGTGAGGCAGGAGTTGTGGTGTGGTGGTGAATGAGACTGGTGTGTTGGTAAGTGAGGCAGGTGTGGTGGTTAGTGAGGCGAGAGTGGTCGTGAGATGGTTCAAGTGATACAGGAATGTCGGTGTGGTGGTGAATAAGGCAGGAGTGGTGGTGTGGTGGTGAGTGAGGCAGGAATGGTGGTGTGGTGGTGAGTGAGGCAGGAATGGTGGTGTGGTGGTGAGTGAGGCAGGTGTGGTGGTGTGATGGTGAGTGAGGCAGGTGTGGTGGTGTGATGGTGAGTGAGGCAGGTGTGGTGGTGTGGTGGTTAGTGAGGCAGGTGTGGTGTTGTGGTGGTGAGTGAGACGGGAATGGTGGTGAGAGTGAGGCAGGAGTAATGTCGTGGTGGTGAGAGTGAGGAAGGTAGCATTATCCTCAAAGTGCCTCATTTCATAGCCCCTCTTCCCTGGCTCAGTCTCACCCTTGCCTCCCCGCATTGCTTTCGGCTTCTCATATCACTTTCTAGAAATCCTTTTTTTTTTTTTTCTTTGGTTTGGTTGTTGACAAAGATTTTCTTTTTATATTATTAATAGCCTATAGAGCTTCGTGACCATACCCTCTTTAGCCTCCTCTGTCTGGTTAATATTTCCGTTCTCTGCTTTTCTCTCTCTCTCTTATTCTTCTTCTCTCCTCCTTCCACCTTGTGATTCAGTCACCTTAGTCTCTCCCAGTCATCTGCTCCCTCCTTGTCATACTCCTCCTAGTTCGCTCATTCTTTGTCTCTTCTTTCCCTCTGCTATATTTCACTCAATTTATCCCCTTAATTGATATATATTTCAGTGAGAATTTTCTCCCTCGCAGATTTGTGTGATTGTCGTATCTTTATATCAGGACTGATTTATCTTCCGCCTACTTTACATTTTGTCCCTTCTTTACTCTGTCATACCTCACTCTCTTCTCCTCGTGACAGTCTCTCTTTCACTTTATTCTCTCTGTGGTTCTCCCTCGTCATTGGCTTCGTATTTTCCCTGTAGTTGTATCACATTTTTCTCTTTCCTCCAGTGTTAATTTCCACTGTTGTTTCCTACTGCATAACTATCTGTACCATATTAACACTATCCTTTCTTTATCGTCGTTGGTTTTCCTCTTGATCTAGTCCTTGTGTTCTTTATGTTGTGTTAACCTCTTTCTTCTCCACTAATTCAGCGTCTCCCCTACGTTCTAAAGCATGTTTTTTCTCTCATGTACAGCGCTTGAACAAATACATTGGAATGGAACGCCAGTCACATGTTAATTTTTCGAAAGACAAAATCTATAGCACAATCACAGGAAGTTCGTATGTTAAAACTTATTTTTTTTTTTACTGTGTGTATTTGATATCCAATCCTCTTGATAATCCTCTTCCTTTTAATTAGTTTTTTCCATTTCTCTGCAGTAAGCAACTCAGATCTGTAGTATTATTTATTAATATTAATTTTATATACATACCTTATATAACCAGGGTCCTTTTGTTCTCAGTGCATTAGTTAGCTTCCGTCTTCTCTTTGTACTCAGCTCATACTGTTTTGATTCTCAGTCCTTTGGCTTTTTTTTGGTGGGGGGGGGGGCCTACTTTGGCTTTGGAAAATCCTGTCTTATTTAGTTTTCCCTTTGCCTTCTTAGCATGACATATTGACAGATCTCATAAGTTCCCCGAATCCATTGTGGAATCTTCCTCAGTTCTGAAGTCTCTTTATCTTGTCTGATATACATCATATTAAGGAAGGAGGTAATTTCCAATATTAAACCCATTTCTGGTATATATAGAACTTGTAAGAAATTTGTAGCACTTGATGGTCGTTGAGGTCCTCAGTTTCCTGCACCACGGTACAGGTTTGACAGCATAATTCAGAGTAATGGTGTACCCAATACATGATCGGAGCAGATTTGTAAGCTTATACGGCCTAGGTAAATATCGGTTCATCTTAGACATTGATGTTTAAAGGAACAGTATGAGCCTTTTTTCGTTTTTGATCAACACGTGATGATGTCAGGCTTCTGTTGTGGTTAATTAATGGATTTATGCTGTGCTAATGCGAGTCGTATGTAGAGTGAAATGAATGAAGCGCTGTGTGTGTGTGTGTGTGTGTGTGTGTGTGTGTGTGTGTGTGTGTGTGTGTGAGAGAGAGAGAGAGAGAGAGAGAGAGAGAGAGAGAGACAGTCTTTTAATAACTGAACTGAGTGAAACAGCAAGTGAGAGGTGGTGAGTGAAAGTGTTTTTTTTTTTTTTTTATGCGAGGAAGAAGGAACCAAAGGCCATGGCCCGCAGTAACAGTTCCCTCCAAGAGAAAAACAAAAAACAATAGAGAGCCAAATTCAAGATCCGATCATTTTGAGATGCCTGGACACACTGCGTTTGAAAGACTGGAGATCATAGGCAGCAGGAAATACAGACAGAGGGAGACAGTTCCAGAGCTGACCTGTTGCATAAATGAAAGACTGGGAGTAACGGTTAACTCTTGCATTAGAGAGTTGGACAGAAAAGGGATGAGAGTTTGCTGCCAGACGGGTGCTACGCGCCCGTCGTAGAGGTGGAGGAATGCAAGCAGACAGTTCAGAGGAGCAGTGACCATTAAAGTAGCGATAGAAAAGAGATAAAAATGCAACAGTGCGGCGAAGAGACAGAGGTTGAAGGGAGTCAGTAAGAGGAGGAGAGTTAATGAGACGAAAAGCCTTTGACTCCACCCTATTGAGAAGAGCTGTATGTGGGGAGCCTCCCCACACATGAGAGTTGTACTCCACACAGGGGCGGATAAAACCTCTGTATAGAGTCAACAATTGTGCAGGGGTAAAGAAAGAGCGGAGTCGGCTTAGCACACCCAATCTCTTGGAAGCAGATTTTACAAGAGATGTAATATGATCTTTCCAAGATAAGTCTTGAGTAAATGAAACCCCAAGCATGTTCAAGGAATATGCAGGATTAAGCTGAATATTATTAAACATTAATGGGTATACCTGTGGAAGATTTTGTCGGGTTGATAGGTGTAAGAACTGAGTCTTAGATGCATTAAAGACAACCATATTATTTTTACCCCAGTCAGCGATACGAGCCAAGTCAGACATTAGGTGTGCCATAGCCTCATCCCTTGTTTCTTGAAGTAACTGTTGAGATGGGCGTTGCGGGAATCGAATGGAAAGGTGAAGGGTGGAGTCATCAGCGTATGAGTGGATAGGGTTAGATGTACAGCTTAGAAGATCATTGATGAATAAAAGGAAGAGAGTTGGTGATAGGACAGAGCCCTGAGGAACACCACTGTTGATAGATCTAGGAGAAGAACGATGGCCGTCTACAACAGCGGCTATAGAACGACCAGAAAGGAAGCTAGCGATGAAGGCACAGATAGAAGGATAGAAACCGTAGGAGGGCAGTTTGGAAATTAAAGATTTATGCCAGACTCGATCGAAAGCCTTTGAGATGTCAAGTGCAATGGCAAAGCTTTCGCCAAAGTCCCGAAAGGAGGATGACCAGGAGTCTGAAAGGTAGGTGAGAAGATCGCCAGTGGAGCGTCCCTGACGGAACCCATACTGACGATCGGAAAGAAGGTTGTGATAGGAAAGATGCCTTAAAATTTTTCTATTAAGAATTGACTCGAAAACTTTTGAAATACAGGACGTTAAAGCAATTGGATGATAGTTGGAGGGTTGGGAGTGGTCACCCTTCTTTGGGACTGGCTGAATGAGAGCAAACTTCCAGCAAGAAGGAAAGGTACAAGTTGACAGACAAAGGCGAAAGAGTTTGCCTAGGCAGGGTGTAAGCACAGAAGCACAGTTCTTGAGAACAACAGGAGGGACCCCATCAGGCCCATATGCCTTGTTAGTACTGAGGCCAGTGATGGCAGAAAATACATCAACTGAAGAAATTTTAATGTCAGCCATGAGGAAGTCAGAGGGGAGAAGTGATGGAGGAACAGCACCGGAATCGTCTAAGGTGGAATTGGAGGAGAAAGTCTGTGCGAAGAGATCTGCTTTATCAGTAGAAGAAATAGCTACAGAACCATCAGAGTAGAAAAGAGGAGGGAAGGATGATGAGGTAAAGTTGTTAGAAAGATTTTTGGCAAGGTGCCAGAAGGAGCGGGAAGAATTCGAGTTGGAGAGTTGAGAGCATTTAGTATGGATGAAATTATTTTTAGTAGAGCGAAGAACAGACTTAGCACGATTCCGGGCAGAAACGTAAAGATGATGTGATTCAAGGGTGGGTTGGCTCCGGTACCTTTTGTAGGCCCTCTCCTTGTTGCGGACAGCATTAGAACAAGCGTGATTAAACCAAGGCTTTCTTGCGTTAGTCAAAGGATATGAGAAAGGAATGTATGCTTCCATGCCCGAGAGAATAACCTCCGTAATGCGTGAGGCACACTCAGATGGCTCCCGGCCATGGAAGCAATAATCATTTCAGGGAAAATCAAAGAAGTACTGCCTGAGGGCCTCCCAGTTCGCGGCTCCAAAATGCCACAGACAACGTTTCCCTGGAGGGTCCACAGGCCGTACCGGAGTGATAGGACAGATTAAGGTAATAAGGTTGTGATCGGAGGAGCCCAACGGAGAGAAAAGATTAACAGAGTAAGCAGAAGGATTAGTTGTGAGGAAGAGGTCAAGTATGTTGGAGCTCTCTCCAAGGCGGTCAGGCATACGGGTAGGGTGCTGTACAAGCTGCTCTAGGTCATTAAGGATAGAAAAGATGTAGGCTTGTTCACCAGGTGGATCCGTGAAAGGAGAGGAGAGCCAAAGGTGGTGGTGAACATTGAAATCTCCAAGAATGGAGATTTCAGAGAAAGGAGAAATGGACAGAATGTGTTCCATCGTAGAAGTAAGATAGTCGAAGAATTTTTGATAGTCAGTAGAATTAGGGGATAAGTAAACAGCACAGATATATTTAGTCAGAGAATGACAGGAAAGCCGAAGCCAGAGTGTGGAGAATTCAGAAGAATCAAGTTCAGGACCACGAGAGCAAGATAAGTCGTTGCGTATGTATACACAACAGCCACCTTTGGCTTTGAAATGAGTATAGAGAAAGTAGGAGGATACAGAAAAGGGTTTGCTGTCGGTTGCCTCAGACAGCTGAGTCTCCGTCAGAAAAAGAAGGTGAGGTTTAGAGGAGGAGAGGTGGTGCTCAACAGAGCGAAAGTTAGATGAAAGGCCGCGAATGTTGCAGAAATGAAGAAGAAGAGAGTCAGACAGTGGTTCCAGGCACCTCGAGTCGTCACCGGGAGAGGGGCAGATGGCGGGGGCATTTATGGTCCCCCCCCCTGGTTTGCTGTGCTGTGCTGTGTTGTGATGTACTGTAGTATGGTGTGAGTATGACGGGCATGTGGTGTGGTGTGGTGTGGTGTGTTGTGCTGTGTTGTGCTGTGCCTCACTGTGCTGTAGTATGGTGTGAATATGACGGGCATGTTGTGCGGTGTGGTGTGGTGTGGTGTGCTGTGCTGTGCTGTGCTGTGCTGTGCTGCAGTATGGTGTGAGTGTGACGGGGATATGTCGTGGTGTTGTGAAAGGGTGGTTTGGTGTGGTATTCGGAGTTGTAGTGGTGTGTTGTGGTGCGGTGTAGTGTAGTGTGGTGTAGTGTGGTGTAGTGTAGTGTGGTGTAGTGTGGTGTAGTGTGGTGTAGTGTAGTGTAATGTAGTGTAGTGTAGTGTAATGTAGTGTAGTGTAGTGTGGAATGAGTGTGCCAGGAGAGTAACATGACCGGGGCAGTGGATGTTCCTAAGAGACCGATTACACCTTTTTCCCCACTTTAATATCCCTCCCCTTACCTCCTTCTAATCTCTCTCTCTCTCTCTCTCTCTCTCACCTTCTTTTTTTCCTTCCAGTCCCTCACTCCAATCCCCTTGCTTCTTTCCTCTCACTGTTCTCTCTTTTCCCACCTGCCCCACCATTGTTTCATTTCCAATCCTTTCCTCTCTCATTCCCTCTCCAAATCCTGCTCCTCTCAGTTTCCTTTCTGTCTCACCGTCTTATTCACTGTCTTGTTTCTTCTCTATTACTGACTGCGACACTTATTACTCCATACAAGCCTCATCTCTTTAATTTTTCCAATTTTCTTCTTGTGTCTTCCGTCACCCTTCCATTCCTTTTGTTTTCACGACTTGCCTTTCACATTCCTTCTGTATATCCTGCGTCTTTTTCTTTCTTTCCTTTCCTACCTCACTTCTCTCCATCTCTTCCATCACTTTTGGCTTTACACTTATTCTTTACAATTCCCTTTACTCTCTGACTTATCATCCTTTAATTTCCTCTTAATTCCCATTTTCCCCCTTTTTCCCCCACCTCCTCTCCCTCTCCTCATATCCACCCTTTCCTTGGTTCGCATTTTGTCACTTAACTTTCACGTGTTCTTTCTCTGTTTTCTTTCTTGCCACACCCTCCTCCACTTCACTCCTATCTCTTTCCTTTTATATTTTTTATTCAGTATTTCTTACTCTCCTTTTCATTGTTTTTTTCATATGCGAATATTTCTTGAATCCCTCCTCTTTCTCTCTCTCTCTCTCTCTCTCTCTCTCTCTCTCTCTCTCTCTCTCTCTCTCTTTCCTTTTATATTTTTTATTCAGTGTTTCTTACTCTCCTTTTCATTGTTTTTTTCATATGCGAATATTTCTTGAATCCCTCCTCTCTGCTCTCTCTCTCTCTCTCTCTCTCTCTCTCTCTCTCTCTCTGCAGCTCTCATTTTTTTTTTTTTAATTTTTCTGCCTCATCTTTTTATTTTTGCCACTCCTCCCTCCTTTCTGTTCTGCGTAACTTACCATTGCCTTTTCTTTTTTCTCCCCTCTCTGCTTCCTCGCCTGTCCTATCATCTGCTTTTCTCCTTATCTGGCCATGCTTTTCTCCCACGCCTCTGTCCCTCCCTCCCACCCTTGAGCCTCCTGTATCCTAAGCTGTCACACACTCCTCGTATTATCTTATTGATCATCAGTCACTGCAAACCTCCACCACCACATGCCTCCCTCTCCCTCAACGATCCTTTGCCGCCTCAGCTCCCTCCGGCCTCCTCCATCCTCATCATTCCCATCATAGCTTCCTCTCTCACCATTGAAGTGCAGTTTTAGTCTGCACTTCATTCCCTTGGAAATTTTATCAACATTTAGGTTGACTTCGTGGAGTTTAATTTTATGTACTTCGGTTTATGCTACTTTGCCTAACACTTGTCCTGCCTTCCTTCCTCCTACTACTATGTTTATTATAGTGAATCTTTCCTTGACCCTTCATTACTCCTTCCTCCTGTTATCTTACCTCTAAAACAGTACACCTATTTGCGCCTATACACCATTAGTACACCTGGGTCTCACAGACCCACAAAATAGAAAACAAAAAAAAATACTTGTGTTTTATTTACTGAATCCTTGACAAATCTACAACCTTTTTGGTTCAATTTACTATGCAATAATGAATATACAATTAAAATTAACATATTTAAAGCATTTTAGGCAAATTTTTGTAAAAAATCTTTACAGTTTCTGTTTACATGGATCCCATAAGAAACGAACGACACAATGATGCTCGCACTGCTGTCTAAACTAGTGGCATGAAGGGTCTTCGTGGTGTGGAGAGGGCAATTCACAGGGTGAAAAAATTTGCATCACACAACGGTAAATTTCAGCTCCCCTTATCCAGTACACCTGGGTCTCACAGACCCAGTGTTATACTTTAGTGTGTTATACACCAAAACAGAAGGAGACCTGGAAAACCACACAGCCACCTTTAGCATCGGCATCCAAACCTAGGAAGCTATTGAGAAGGACAGGGGTCCCTGGCATATAGTAGTTGCTAAACCAGTAAGTGGCAAAAAGTGGTCGGGTCTCTCAGACCCAGGTGTACTGTTTTAGGGTTACACAAATGATGCCTTCCTAATTTTATATCTTCCCATCATCGATTCTTTGTCTCCCTCCTTCCCGTTACTTCTCCCATTTCCATCTCGCACCATGACAACCGCACCTCAGTGTCAGCCTACCGAACGTCATCTCCATCCCATCTCGTTGTCATCTCACGTCACCTCACCCCAGCTTTGATCACCCATGAGTCAACATACTACCTTCATACTGCCTTCTGTCCTTGTTCCGCACCCGGCGTACAGGTCATTACCTCCACCTCCACTCTCATAGTTCTTTGGGCTCACTCTCTCACAGTGTCACTGATTGGTCATACAGATTTGTACTTCACATGCAAGTTCATTGCCTTTCAAATGTTTTATTCTTTCCCTTACGATTGTATTTCATGCTACCTATTGCTTTGTCTGTCTCTTGTCATCACACATTATTTATCATGTTTTGTCCCTTCTGGTTCCCCATGTCCCTTCACTATAACCGTTTTACTCATACTTGGACTAAAATTGACACCTGTTATGCTGAATTGTAGCAATCAAATTACGCTATAGTATGATGGTAGTCACGAAGAGGTGCTATGGAAACTGTGTAGAACCATACATTATTTTTTCTCTGTCACTGAGCTAGGAAAGCACGAAACTCTAGACCAAATTAAGGTGGTAAGAGTTTAGTATAGGCATTTCCTATATTTTGAACGGCTGACAAAAGGTTGAATTTTGTAAAGATCAAGACATGAAAGCCTCGGTAACCGGATTACTGTCCTCGCCCTCAGGTCCTGCTTTACTTTTCTCCTCTCAGTCTTTTTCTTCCTATAATTTGGCTTCTCTTTAACAGACTGTAAGACTTTTAATAATAATTATACTATAAACCTTCATATTTCAGTGATGTATGTGTAATTAGCTTAGTGGTCGCGTGATCATACTGTGTGATTGGGGATGATGATGGTGTTGGCTTCAGCTAGGTTAAAATATGGTCATGGTGTCTTTGTGCAATGACTGTTGATGCAACCCCTGTATTGTGTGTGTGTGTGTGTGTGTGTGTGTGTGTGTGTGTGTGTGTGTGTGTGTGTTTCCATATAGAAACACATAACCATTGAAAGAATGGAAATATACATGTTGTTTTAGTGCACTTTTCCTTAAGTGAAACAAGTGATATATACAAAGTATTTAAATAAATAATTTTTATGCAATTCGCCTTTCTAGTTAATCTGTTCCATCCCTTTCTCCACCCATCGGTTAACAAAGGAAATAATCCCAGGGAGTTTCTGCCCTATTGAGTTTCAAAGAGAGACTGTAACAATGGGTGGGATTGTGTGTGTGTGTGTGTGTGTGTGTGTGTGTGTGTGTGTGTGTGTGTGTGTGTGTGTCAGTCTATACTTCTCCCATGCCATTTTTCTTCAGTTTCATGTTTTATGTTTTAAGGGAAAATTAATTTGTCCTCACAGTGAAGAGATGGGAGGTGTGGGAATGGGTGGTAAGGAAGGATGAGAAAAGACAAGGAGAAGGAAAAAACGGTGAGAGGGGAAGTGTGAAAAGATGAGACAGAAGGTAATAGGGAAGTAATGAGGATTGGAGGAAGGGAAGTGTTGAAGTAGGGGAGAAGGTAGAGACGGGATATTTAGCTAGATGTATGGTTAATCACTCACTGCCACTGAAACGGCTAACCTAACTCAGATTTACGTCTTTCCTCAGCCATCCTCAGCCACTCTTCTTTATCTTTCCCCAGCAAGTGACAGTAATTCTTTGTGCACTTTACCGCTTTCTCCCCCTCTGCTAGTCTTTCTTTATGCACTTTATCTTTTCTCAGTCACTCCCAGTTATTCGTTTCCTCCTTGCCTTCCTAACTCTTTCATTCTCGGTCGAAACACAATTACATATAATCCCATCACGATGAGGGGTCTTTTCTAAATTAACTGCCTCGTTTTTTTCCTCCCTGACTCTTTAACTTTTTCGTTCTCTGTCGACTGTCTCATTCTTTTCTTCCCACCCTGACCAATCATGTCGTTTCTGTCGAACTACAACAATCCAAAACCCTATGGCAGTGAGGGTTTGTTCTAAAATGAGTAGTTATCTAGTGGCAGTAGATGAAATGGAAAAACCGCCATATTAGTTTCGGGGTGAAGTGAGGATGTTTGTGTCCCTTTCTCCACTAGTGGGTGGTTTCTTCATCAGAATGGAATCATTTGACGTTAGCAAGAATCATACCGGTATACAGTTGATGTTCCTGCAGCTAAAGACTTAAGGACAGTGACCAAGGCAGAGAGCAATTTGTTATTGGGGGGAAATAGGCTTAACTAAGAAAGGAAATTCTGAGTCAGATAAATGAATGGTGACATCGGCAAGCATCGTGACACCAAATAGATACTGTGTCCATTAACTCTTACAGCAGACACACGCACACGGACTACCATAAAACATTTATTCAGCTTTAG
The DNA here is from genome assembly GCF_032717465.1 of Coenobita brevimanus. Taxonomy (NCBI): domain Eukaryota; kingdom Metazoa; phylum Arthropoda; class Malacostraca; order Decapoda; family Coenobitidae; genus Coenobita; species Coenobita brevimanus. The sequence continues at coordinate 24,140,845 of NC_137026.1, forward strand.
AAATATTCCTCTTCATAAAGTGGTTAACAAACAAGCTCAAACAAGAGAACCAAGTGTCTGTTTGGGTGGGGAGGTGGGCGTCCTTATGTTTGTTGATTGCCCAATATTAACTTCTCTTGCAGTCAAGGTTTCCTCGTAGCCTGATTACAATACCATTTCCTTTAAAAAGTGTTATTTTTATTTTTTCAATTAAACGCAGACTTCTGTTTTTATATATCACAGGACTTCGTGTTTGTAATGTGGTGGGCAGTTGATGAGATGTGTTAATTGGCCATTATACCCTCGACGTGGTGCTGGAAGTTATGCCTTCATGTGGTGGCACCGAAGTAACTAGGTGGCTCCTCTGCCTGGTTATACAAATATCTCTCACCTCTCTCCCTATTCCCCAAATGGAGGATGGTGGACTGTATTAGGATTGCTTTAGCCTGCAGTCTGCCAGGTTCACGTCTCATGAACTTAGGACTACAACTACTACAACCCCCGACGTGCTAATAGTGTTACCGATATTGCTTGTTGTTGGCCCTTTCAGTATGACTACGTCTGTGTTATTTTTGTCAACGCCAGATGATTTTGTTCAATTAAGGAGAAACCTCATGCAGTGTAATTGTTAGTTCCTACTCATGCTGTAGTTCATATAAAGAGACATGAGACATTGGGTAACTGAACATCTACGTAGGCTAACCTCAGTAGAATAAAGCTCCCCTCACCTGCTCTGCCTCTTGCACTGTAATGTAAGCTGTGTTTTAAAATGAACTGAGAGGGAATATTTCGCGTAATTTTCATTGAACTATTCGTCGACCTTCTCAGGTTCTCTCTTCTTCTCGTGAATTTTTGCCACTTTTTCCCTTCCCTCCTTGATCCTCTATTGCTCTCTGGACCACCTTACCCCCAGCATTCCCCAAACCGTTCTTTTGAGACTCCGTGATCAAACGTATTTTGCAAACCCTTGATTACCATCAATTTTCTTCATGTGCATAAGTACTCCCTATGCCTCATCATTATCTCTCACCTTCTATTTTCCCATTTCCTTCCCTTCCTGCTTCCCACATTCTCCGTTTTATACATCCTCATATTCCTGATTGTTACCCTGTCTGTCAGTCACTACTGCGATATTGGCGCCTAAGCGGAAACATGTAAAGGCGTTTAGTGTTATCTGGTGTGTGTAGAAGAACTAGTTGAGCCGGGAGTGCAATGCTATTTCTTGTACGTAGGAGAACTATTAGACCCGGGGCACCAACTATATAGTTTATGCTCTGAGTTCATTGCCGTACATTGCAGATATTAAGACACCGATCTCCTTCCGTCACATACATATCCACTTTCCCCCTCCACCCCACCACTACTCACCCCTTCAACACCACAGCACCACTTCTCCCCGAAATCATGATACCAGCATCACCCACCAGCATCACCCACCGCCACCTTTGCCAGCGTCACCCACCGCCACCCACGTCAGCATCACCCACCGTCACCCTCACCAGCATCACCCACCGCCACCAACATCAGCATCACCCACCGCCACCCTCACCAGCATCACCCACCGCCACCCTCACCAGCATCACCCACCGCCACCCACGTCAGCATCACCCACCGCCACCCACGTCAGCAACACCCACCGCCACCCACGCCAACATCACCCACCGCCACCCTTCCCAGCATCACCCACCGCCACCCACGTCAGCATCACCCACCGCCACCCACGTCAGCATCACCCACCGCCACCCACGCCAGCATCACCCACCGCCACCCTTCCCAGCATCACCCACCGCCACCCTTGTCAGTATCGCCCACCGCCACCCACGCCAGCATCACCCACCGCCACCCTTCCCAGCATCACCCACCGCCACCCTCACCAGCATCACACACCGCCATCCTCACCAGCATCCCACACCGCCACCCTCACCAGCATCAAAAACGCCACCCTCACCGGCATCAACATCACCCACCGCCACCCTTCCCAGCATCACCCACCGCCACCCTCACCAGCTTCACACACCGCCACCCTCACCAGCATCACCCACCGCCACTCTCACCAGCATCACCCACCGCCACCCTCACCAGCATCACCCACCGCCACCCTCACCAGTATCACCCACCGCCACTCTCACCAGCATCACCCACCGCCACCCTCACCAGCATCACCCACCGCCACCCTCACCAGCTTCACACACCGCCACCCTCACCAGCATCACCCACCGCCACTCTCACCAGCATCACCCACCGCCTCACCCACCGCCCTCAGTCACCTCACTAACTACACTGGTCAAGCCACCCACGCCATGTTGTACCCCAGCATCACCCACCACCGTCAGTCACCTCACTAACTACACTGGTCAAGCCACCCACGCCATGTTGTAGCCCAGCATCACCCACCGCCCTCAGTCACCTCATTAACTACACTGGTCAAGCCACGCACGCCATGTTGTACCCCAGCATCACCCACCACCGTCAGTCACCTCACTAACTACACTGGTCAAGCCACCCACGCCATGTTGTAGCCCAGCATCACCCACCACCGTCAGTCACCTCACTAACTACACTGGTCAAGCCACCCACGCCATGTTGTAGCCCAGCATCACCCACCGCCCTCAGTCACCTCACTAACTACACTGGTCAAGCCACCCACGCCATGTTGTACCCCAGCATCACCCACCGCCCTCAGTCACCTCACTAACTACACTGGTCAAGCCACCCACGCCATGTTGTACCCCAGCATCACCCACCGCCCTCAGTCACCTCACTAACTACACTGGTCAAGCCACCCACGCCATGTTGTACCCCAGCATCACCCACCGCCCTCAGTCACCCCACTAACTACACTGGTCAGACAATTTTATCTTTTTACAAAACGTTGATAAAGTCATTTCAGATAACCTGTAATCAGTGTTTACTGCGTAATACTTCAGAGGACTTCCCTTCGCACAGCGGTGAAATGTAACGTTAATTAACAACGTTTGTGTCTCCTGTGACGGACTTGTTTAAATTTGAGCTCTTCCCTTTGCTTCAGAAAGTAATGAAACTGAACACACACACACACACACACACACACACACACACACACACACACACACACACACACACACATATGAATTCTCTCTCTCTCTCTCTCTCTCTCTCTCTCTCTCTCTCTCTCTCTCTCTCTCTCTCTCTCTCTCGCTCGCTCACTCTCTCAAACTTTTAAATTTTTTTTGCTGCTGGCTTTGCAGACTTTTCGGAAAATATTTATCTGAAATATTATTCGGAAAATCGTTATCGCTTGACGTGAAAAGGTGAGGAAGAGAAGAATGGTTGGGATGCAAAGGGGGAGAATGGAAGATAGTGAGGTTGGGAGGGGAGGGATGCCAGTAGGACAAGGGGCTTGGTCGTCAGGGGGAGGGAAAGGGGTAGCAGAGTGATAACAGTAGCAGTACGGGGATGGGAAGATGCTAATTGGATGAGAAAGATTGCGATGCCTGGATGGGGACGGGATCTCTGGAAGATTAAGGAGGTGCGGGTGTCGTGGCGAAAACAGGTGGGATGCTGGAATGGAAAGGGTATAGGGTGCATGTTGAGGGAAGGAAGTGTTGCACGGGAGAGTGATGGCGGAGATGACTGTGGGGTGATTCCAAGGGAGATGGGGGTGTAAAATTACTGGCCATGTCATAACCGTCACAATACTGAGGTCAGCTGTACATGATATTTCTCCAGGTGCATCTTATACAGCTTGTGAAAGAGTGTATGCCACTTGTTAGTTTGAACACTTAGGAATATTGGTGGACACTGTGTGACTCCAGTTCCTTGTACTTGAGGAAGTTGTCGCCGTCACCATCTTCCTCCTCCACCACCGTCACCACCATATAATCATCATCATCATCATCAATCATCAATTATCACAACCATCATCATCATCATTAATCATCATTATTATCATGATCAATATGATCAGTATCATGATGATCATGATCATCAGCCATCATCATCAGTCATCATTATCAATTATCATCATCCATCACCACCACCACCATCATCATCATCATCATCATCATCATCATCAACATCAATGATTGTCGTCATCATCATCATCATCATCAATTATCATCAGCCGGTAGTCATAATCAGTCATCAATCATCATCATCAGTCATCGTCAGTTGTCAGTCATCATGAATCGTCAGTCATCAGTCACCGTCCATCGTCATCATCCATAATTCATCATCATCCACCATCCATGGTCTTCAACCATCATCACCATCAACATCCATCATCATTATCCATCATTCATCATCCATCATCCATCATCATCATCATCATCCATCATCATTATCCATCATTCATCATCCATCATCCATCATCATCATCATCATCCATCATCATTATCCATCATTCATTATCATCCATCATCATTATCCATCATTCATCATCCATCATCTATCATCATCATCATCATCATCATCATCAACATCCATCATCATTATCCATCATCCATCTTCCATCATCATCATCATCATCCATCATTCATCATCCATCTTCTATCATCATCATCATCATCATCATCCATCATTCATCATCCATCTTCTATCATCATCATCATCATCATCATCATCCATCATTCATCACTGCCACCGGATAATTTTTATTAAGCTTTGGCATGAACATTGCCTTTCAGAGGGTGAAGAGTGAAGCTTTTCCTCTGTCTTTTTGAAAATTGAAATTCGTCCTCACTAAAAACCGATGTTGCAGATATTTATTTTGGTTACAGACGTCTCCCTGCGTGTATACTGTCCTAAAGGCTCTTTTTGTGATCGGTTTGTGTCTGTTTGTCTAAGCATGCTGCTGATCACCATCGTACCACAGTGAGGAAACACGCTAAAAACCGTGGATTTGAAGCACATCTACACGATCAAGCCCACACATTTTTCCCCGCCATGCTTAGACAACACAGGTGCTTTCTGATGTTGTGGAAGGGCCTTGTGTGAGTGATATACCAGCTGCTGCCACAACTAGGAAATGGAAGTCCCGGTAACCAGATTATTGTTCTCGCAGTCACGTCCTCCTCATCTTATTTTATTCCCGCGTTCATTACTATAGCGATTCGCTGTAGCCTGAAAGATGAAGATCCCTAACCCCTGTTTGCCTGGGTGATGGCAATGTGTTGTCAGGCCTAAGGGCTCATATAGCTATTAACCAAGGACGCTTGTTGCTGCCTCATAACTAAAGGCTCATCGAATTTTATGATACCACATCACATTGAAGTTGTAGGAGTGTGCAAGTTCCCTCGAATGAAATCAAGCTGTCTGATAACATTTTTAATCAATTGATGGTGCTGTTCTCAGCAGCCTAACTGACTTCTGGACGTAGCAAAGAGGTCATAGTAGTTTGAGGCCTAGTGCTGATATAGCTCCGGTATTGGTTGGCTTTGTGTGTGTGTGTGTGTGTGTGTGTGTGTGTGTGTGTGTGTGTGTGTGTGTGTGTGTGTACTTACTAATGGTTTCCCACGCACAGTAAAATGTGTGACCTTCCATTAATTTTGCTAATTGTAGGGTCCTTAATTAGGTCATTATTCACCGCCCCACCTCGGAGGGAAGGGTCTACACTGGACTCTTGGAAGTTGTGGCCATTTTTTGCGTGTCTTTATTTTATGCAGAGTTTTTGACATTTCAGATGTATATTTAGGCACAAGAAAATCGTTCCGCATTTAGTCTAACAACTATTAACATTTTTTTTTTTTTATGTGTCCGACTCTGGGCATAGGCTTCGCAGCCTGCTCCCAAGGCCCAGTAGTCCTCCTACATACCACACACCTCCACATGTCACCACTTCGGCGCTAACACCCACCTTCCATATCGAATACATGCTAGGGCTGTCTCGTACAGGACTGGTGTATTGTTATTAGCTGGGGTATTTTTACGACATGTCGGCGGGTCTTCTGGTAGATCGGTAAAGTCTGCTTTTTATGAAATTCAAATCCTTAAACTGTTCCCTGCCCCAGCGGGGATTTAAACCTGAGTCCGGCAGGACTGCAGGCCACCTCTCTACCGATCGAGCCACCGCCTCCCCCAGTTTACCCTAATAATCTGAATATTTTGCTGGTTCAGATCACATCACTAAGCATTGAAGGTCCTGTTCAGTGTCTCGCAGTTTATCGTAGGGAAGGGAAGTGGATCAGTACTTATCCGTAAGTAAATGTTAAAAATATTAAAAACAATAACATTATGCACATACAAAGGGAAGTGGATCAGTACTTGTCCGTAAGTAAACGTAAAAGCCTAATGCACTAACAATACATAAAACAGTGCATCATCTTCACTGTGCCTGAGGTTTCTAAACTGACTACGTGGCCTCAAGATTTTCTTTTAATGCAAATGCAAACCTTATTGTTTCCAAAAACACAGTGAAAAGGATGCCTTAGCCAAGGTCAATTACTTCTAAGGTACTTGGACACATTTTGTGTGAAAAATTGGAGGTCACAGCCAGGATGGAAGGACATACCAAGGAATATTACCTCAAAGCTGTCCATTAGTGTACATGAAGAACTTGGAATAACTGTTCACACACACACACACACACACACACACACACACACACACACACACACACACACACACACACACACACACACACACACACACACACACACACACACACACACACACACACACACACACACACACACACACACACACACACACACACACACACACACACACACACACACACGAGCAATCTCACATAAACTGTAGCAATGTATATAACTTCAGTTATGTCCATAGTTACACCCTGTACCCTTACAGAAATTCAAACCTGCTCCCTTCTACATAAAACCACCATCACAAAGACTCGGTTTCATTGACACGTACATCAGTACCCACACTAACATCCTCACGTTCCTTCTTACAGTTTGTCTTAATTATTTTATTCGAATTTTTGCACCTGTTTCTTAATTAATTTTCTTATTATATTATATTCAGCCTTTTACATTAATCATTTTCTTTCCCCTTATAACTAGAAGTTTGCCGGGACTCTTGCTTTGACTCACGTTCAGCATCACATTAACACCAACACCGTCACTCGCTCACAATCACTCAGCACCCACAGTCATACTCTAATCTTCATCATCACATGCATATCCACATCGTCACCCAAACTCGACAACCACAGTCAGGCTCAGCTTCATCACATCCCCACCCGCACAGTCATCCTCAATCCATAACCACAAGTAGACTCTCAGCTTCATCATATCCACACTTATACCGTCATCGACACACCACACCCACATCACATCCTCATCTTCTTCCTAACCCCACATTTAGCTCTGTCTCCTCCAACATTTGGTCTTCCCTCACAGTTCCTTCCCTGTCAGCCCTCTCTTTCGCTACCTCATTGGATCGCTCCCTCGCCTTAGAATCTTAGATTGAGTACAGTAGTAAATTGCACCAGATCTATTTATTCTCTGAACTCTGACTCTAGTGTCTCACCATTCAGTATTAGATTTATTACTTTCATCTCACTGCTGTTGCATCACAGGTCTCATGCCTATATGGATGAAGCCTTTGATATTAAGACACTCTCGGTGGATAGTTTCTCCCGTCCCATATTCCGTTAGAAGGTCGAGATTCGGAATAATGTAAGATCAGCTCACCTTTTTGTTTCTGGATATAAAGGCTGCTTGCGGTGGAACTCGCCGTGACAGCGTGTGTGATGGAGGACATAACAGGGAGTGAAGTGGCAGATGATTTTGTTGGTATGTCATTGGCAACACTCTCCCGGGTATCCATATTCTGCAGTGTCCTGGCCAAACAGGGCTGTGCTGGGGCACAGTCACATTGAGTGCGACGAGAGTGTTTGGCGGTTGCGTGTGGGTGGTAGGGAAGTGGCAGGGTGTGGCTGGTGGGTGAGGGACTGGGTGTGGGCTTGGGTGGTACGGATGGGGAGGGGTGGGGGTGGTCGCAGGTACTCAGTGTGCTTGTCTTCTTATCTGCAAGTCTCAACACACTTGATACAAGGCTTGTCATGACAGGAGTGCGTGTACTGTGTTGAGACTGAAACCAGAGATGAGTTTGGGAAAGCAACAGTTGATGTTAACATAACAAGAGGGCTTTAATACAATCCTAAGCCCCTGTCACATACGTCGCAGGACGGGGTTACGACGGATCCACGACAGAAAATAGGGCAAAATCATGCGATGGTCGTGAGACTGTCCTACGATATTTGGGTGTCCTGCGACGAAAAATGGCGTCGTAGAGGCCTGTCGTGGGGTTCTGGGCATGACCAAAACCAAATTTTTTGGGGGGATTTTTTTCGCTCATGGCCATGTCTTAGCATAATCGTGCGACTGTCCTAGGACATACATACGATTATCGTACGTTTTTAGGGTCTTCCAAGGCCATCAAAATCGTACGATAATCTTACGATTATCGCAGGATTATCGTGGGATATGGGATTATCAGGATTATCCTGCGATAATCCTGCTAACATTGCAAGACAAAAATATCCTTGTGCAACAGTGCAAATCAGTCGTAACTTGTGCTCCTTCATTGCCTTGAACTTGCCCTTGCCAGCTCCACCATCGTCATCCTCATCATCTTCGTCATCGTCATCGTCATCACCGTCATTATCTGGGTCGTCTGGCTCCTCCTCATCTAGGGCTGGGGCTTCCTGGGCCTCCTGCACAACCAACTCTGGGGCTACCTCCTGCACCTTCTCCTTAGCCAGCCTATTCCTGCCCTTGCCCCTCCTTTGCCTTTACCTTTTAGTAACATTTTATCACAACTTCTCAATGTTTTTTTTATAAAACCTGCAGAAACTCTTGGCAAATCTTGGAGAGAAAGGAGAGAGCCTGAGCCCACGTGCGTCTTTTATACCCTCCGACCGTCTTATGAATGACGTACGATTGTTGTACGATGGTTCTTCAATGCTTGTGCGATGGATATTTTGTCTTGGGACGAAGAAACCATCGTACGACAAACGTAGGAGAGCTGCAAGACAATTGCAGGATAATCATACAATTTATAGTGCAATTTTTTTCCCAAGATGGACGCACGACATGATTTTCCTTTGTGACTGCAGCCAAGATTGTAGCCTACGATACTTCTAGCATCATAAGAGCCCACCCCACCATCGTGGCCCTAGTTCCGTACGGTGAAAAATATCCTGTGACGTATGTGACAGGGGCTTAAAATAACCTTTTTACTACAAGAGCTGCATAAAACGTCTGTTAGTAGTAAGAATAAACCAAAAAAAGACTTAACTGCAGTGTAGTTGTGTTATCAATGGGCCCTAAAATTGTCAGTGTGTTGTTAAACATCATTCCACCAGTGATCCTTTTTCGATGCTATTTCTCTTACATGTGTTACCCTTTCTTGGGCATCAGTTAACCTTACTATCTCCTTCTTATGTAAAAACTTTCATTGTTCCAGTACATCTTTCCTTTGCATTTAAGTGCAGTCTGAAAATGCCAGCCCTGCTTCCCTCTCAACGCCCTACCCTCTCTGACTTACGCTGGTACATAGTGGTTCACAGGTTTTGGTGGAGAGTTTTATATGACTTACTGTTGTAATGTGATAACAGTAACTAATATGCAAAATCTTACCCACTCCTACTCACCCACCCATCTCATTTCTTGCTTCCCCATCTATAACTGTTATCTTAAGCCTACCTATGAAGACCCACCATCACCATCAGGGAATGGCACCTACTCACCTTAATGTATCCTCGTCCTCACACACAATATCATGTTCTCTCACCCCTCCAGCCATCAGTCTGTTCGTCATCCTTCGTAATGACGCCATTGTTTTCCTCCCTGGTGCTATTATCTCCAGTCCTCAGTCCCCTCCACTCCTCCCTCCTACACAAGCATTCAGGATCCTTTTTTCAGCCTGTGTATATTTACAGCCGACGTAGATGATGGTGGCACTCAGTAAAATGCTTTTGTAAGATACTTTCTTTTGAAGTATACATAGAGTGGTTAATAGGAGGTAAGTGGGAGAGGTTTATCTCGTTTTTGAAAAGGGAATGACCAGTAGTTAGGTTAATTAATGTGGGTAAAGAAGGTCTCTGAGGTATTATTAAGTAAATTCTAAGAGGTAATCTCCGGTTAATTATACTGTTACATTACTCAACAAAAATTTCAGTTCCGAGGCAAAAATGGGTATCCCAAGGCAATAACGTGGCGTTGATTTCCAATATGATGCTCATTTTGCTGTAGCACGTAGTTTTTCTGAACTCACTACCCTCACACACATCGCTGTTGTACAGTGGTCCTTCTTTTCATCGCATTATTCATGCTCTTTATATGTCTCTCTCTCTATATATGCAGTGTTTATCATCCAACATACCGGGATTTATTGCCAGTTGTCTACATCTACTATCTAAAGTATGTCTATATAAATTCATTATGCTTAATATAATTCTTATTTCATATTTATGGGCTGACAGTGCTTCATGAATGTGTGAAAGACCCTAATGCTTTAAGTTTAATGTGTGGAAGTTTCACTCAAAAGAAGCATAAACTGAAGATCACGTCCCTTGTAAAGACAGCTTATCTACTTATTTTGGCGTAAGATTGGCGACCAAGACAAACGGTGGGTGCCCTGTAAATGTTGCATGACTTATTCCAACTCTGTTCGTGAATAGTTAGCAGGTAGGAAAACAGGGATGCCTTTTACAGTTCCCATGATGTGGAGAGAACCTAGTGACCAGACAACAGATTGCTACTGTTGCATGGCAAAAGTTGTAGGATTTTCTTCCAAAAACTAAAACAGCAGTGTTCATTCAAATTTACCGTCGGCAATGAGACTGGTCGATCACACGGAGGACTTTCCCATTCCAAGACCACCAGCAAATAAATGTGTATTCCAGACTTAAGATGAGGATGAAGATGGAGAGGCATCTGGAGCAGCTGACCCTGATTCTGACTTCGAATGTCAGCCGTTTGGCAAAGAACCCCATCTAGTCACCCAAGGCGACCTTAATGATCGTGTACGTAACCTAAATTTATTAAAACAATAGTCAGAACCACTTGCTTCGAGATAGCAAGAATGGAACTTGTTGTATCCAGACACAAAGGCGAAGAGTTTCAGGAAGTCGAAAAAAAAAAAAAAATAGAACGTTTTTTCAACTCAGACGGAGGAGTATGTTACTGTAGCAATATCGCAGGTCTGTTCGAAGCCTTAGTAACGATTCGTGATCCTGACAAATGGCGACTTTTTATTGATTCCACCAAATCAGGTCTGAAGACTGTTCTCCACCACAGTGGGAACATGTTTCCCACTAAATCACTTGTTTTAGCTCTAGAAATGAAGGAAACCTACGAATTGATGCAAAAACTCGTTTTGACTGAGTACAACTAAATCTGATGGAGAATCTGCAGTGATTTGAAAGTGGTAGCCATGTTGCTTGGACCACAAGAAAGTTTCATGAAATACTGTTGCTTCTTGTGTTTATGGGATAGCCCTGTTGTGCAACAGCACTACATACAGCATGAATGGCCTCCCCGAAGAGCCTACAAAGCCAATGTACTCAACGTACGGAACAAACCACTCGTCCAGGTGGAAGATATTATACTTACGCCTCATCACATTAAGTTAGGCTTGATGAAAAACTTCGTCAAAGTCTTGGGTAAGACAGGAGCAGGCTTTACACACCTGACGAAAATCTTCTCTAAGATTAGCGATGCCAAATTTAAGGAAGGCATTTTCGTTGGCCCCCAAATTCCTGGCCATCGTGAAAGACAGTGAGTTTTATGCAACCCCTCGAGGCAGACGAACTTAGGGCTTGGAGGTCTCTTAAGTAAATTTGTGCTGATTTTCTTGGCATCCATCTCAGTGAAGATTACATGGAAATCGTTAAAATGCTTCTGGTTGCGCACCACGAACTTGGATGCAGCATGTTACGTAAAATCCATTTTCTTCACTCACATCTCGGCATTTTCTGAACAAGCTTGGGTGATGTTAGTGACGAACAGGGTGTACGTTTTCACCAAGATATTACGGTAATGGACAAAGATACCAAGGTAGAACTGGCGCTTGTAAGATGGCAGACCATTGTTGGTTACTGACACGGGAAACTGATGTAGAGAACAAAAGGAAATAATCGAAAACTGTACTTTGAGTACCTGTATTCACAGCGAAATTTACATACTGCGGTGAAATAATACACTTAATTTTGTTTCTGCATATTAATTTTACATCCTAATTAAATTTGAAAAATTTTGCATGACGTAAAAACATATTTGTTACCAGCACCGTCAGTTTAGCCCAAATCACCCATTCTCATTTTTCTGATCTAGATAAAAAGTTGAACTTTGTCCTTTAGTGTAATTGATGTTCAGATTCTAGCTTGTTTATAAGATATATATATATATATATATATATATATATATATATATATATATATATATATATATATATATATATATATATTTACTGACCTAATGACTTTGATGTCGTTTAGCCTTATTTGATATACCCTGATTACGGTTACAGTTAGTGGTAAATATCTGGAAAGAAGCTTAAAACGGAATTCTTATTTACATAATCAAATTTTCATATTTTCCTTCAACAAAATACAAGGCAAGAACAAGAAGAGTACTCGAAAGATATCATCATACTGAACAGCTTTTAGTAATTGAGATTCTCCCTCCCTCACCACAATGAGTTTCTCCTAAACTGGGTAATATTCTTGGTTCCAAGAAGAATAACACAGAATACAGAATAACATTTATTCATTAATACATTAATAACTTTAATACAGAATAACATTAATGGATATTTACTGGCAATTTCTTGTTTGTGAAGTAAACGTAATATTTAGTACGAGTATTTTAATCTGCTCAGTCTGTTTGCGTCTTCTAGTACCATTTGTGTCCTGTTGCTGGATTACTAGGAGCTGGACACCTGCTGGTGGAAGGAAATACCCGGTGGCATTGTTGGGAAGAAAAGTAACAGTAACTATAAAACGCACCGAGAGACAAAGATAATGAGTTTCGAGATAAGTCCGCCACCCGGTGTTTGGAGATGGAGTACGGGCGTCCGTCACTCCTGTTATTTGTGTTGATGCCACACACCCTAACCCTCGCACTATTGACTTTTACCCACCCTTTTCTCTCCCATGCCATGCCAGTCACCTCTCCTTCATCTATCCAGTGTCAACCCAAATTACTTCTATCCCTGACTGTCTCCATTTTCCTTCAACTTTACGGTCTACTACCAACCCCAATCCCCTCCCCCCCTCTCCCATACCCTAATCTATCTCTTCCTCCTTCAACTCCCACCCCCCCTCTCCCTCATGCCTATCCATCTCTTCCTCCCTCTGCCCTCTTCATCCGTCTCAGCCACTACTTCCCGTTGTCGTTTACCTCCTCCCCCTTCACTCACAACCTCCAATGCCATCGGTCCGGCACAGAACTTTCACCACCACCACCACAAGGACTGTCAGGACTCCATATTATAAATACAAATCATAATAGATAGGATGATAGATAGATAGATAGATAGACAGAGCACCAGGCAAGCCTGGGAACGGGATATGAGCTTGCAAGTCTAAGTGAAGAAATCTTGACAATACAACGGAAGCAACAAGTCAGGGGATGAGATAGGTAGTGTGTCAGCGAGTTAAGCACACGAACAATGCCTAGTGACCATACACACACACACACACACATACACACAGGCTTCTAGAACATTTCAACAACAGTGTAACACACGTGACACGACCCCTGCTACACCAGAATTTAGGAAGCAGAGCTCAGAAGGAGGTTAGCCATAGAACCGACAGGTAGTAGGGAGAAGGAGCCTAGCAACATGGGCGAGAGAGAGAGAGAGAGAGAGAGAGAGAGAGAGCGATACAAGGAGGTTAGCTCGCGGGACTCTATATTTCACTCGTGTGTGAGAGACTCTGTTAATATTTCTAAGACAAATAAAAATAGTCCCATACTAATCTTTACCTCTCCTGTCATTGCATGACAAAAAGGTAACGAAGATTATCTACTTACAAAACTACTCACGTATAACAACCGCTCGTCCACGAGTCTGATATATGTATAACTGATCTACAAAACTTCACTACAAGCACTTAGAAAGTTATTGTAAGCACAACAACACGCACAGGCACCATCGGTTACCATCCACAGCCGGACCACAAACACAAACATTCTCACCACCACCAGCCATTTCTCATAACATTCAAACGACAGTACTTCGGGTGAGGTTAAGAGCAGGATCTTTCTTCTGAGTAATGTCAGCAGAAACGAAAATCGAAGGTTGAGGGTCGTGTTTTTTGTACCGTCTGGCTTCCTCCTCCTCCTCCCCCTCCTTCTCCTCCCCCTCCCCCTTCTGGTAAAAGTTTTGTTTCGTAGGTTCCTCGTCAGTGTTGTTGTGTTGGTTCCCTGTAATTTTCTCCTCCTCAAGGTCTCCACCACCTCTCTCTGGTTGGTGTTTTCCACAGTTAGTTCCTTAGTAAATTCTGCCTCCTCACAGTTTCATCCAGATGCCCTCACTCCCAGTTCTGCCTCTCATTTACCCATCTAAAGGTAAAGTACTGTATATGTGTGTCAAAAAAGCTGTGGAAAACACCCCATTGTTTCCCGGAAATTTCACACCAGCGATGTGACAAAAATAACTCGCTGCAGCCAAGAGGTTAACGACAGTCAGCAGCTTACCATCTACACCATGCATACCCAAAACTTTCCATAATTCGTTTCTGTTTTATATTTTCATATACTTTTACCAGGTCCTTAAATGCCATAAATACCTTATATTCCTTCTCACAAGCCTTCCCCACTAAATGGCCCAGTATAAATATTGGATACACCCATCCTCTGCCACTCCTTAATGAAAAACTTGGCAAGAAAAAGACAAGTGAGACTACTGTTGGCTGAAATTCAAAGCTCGGGCATGGCAATGATGTGCTTTCTGGACACTTTTAATGAACTTGTATACATTGCCTTCCACTCCCTTCCCACTTCTCTCCTCCCTTCCCCTCCCCTTCCTTCCCTATTTCTTTCAGCCTCTGACTTTTGTCTTAACACATTGCGTTTATATCCTCCAGCCTTCTTTTCTTTCCATTCTTTGTTTTCCCGCCGATCCAGAATCTTTTCTTCTTGGTGTCGGTAAGACTGGAAATCGATGGTTGAGAGGTTGTTTCTTGTCCAGTCCATTTTTCCTCTTCGTCGTCGTCCTCCTCCTCCTCGATGATGATGATCGTTCGTCCTCCTCTTTTTTCCTCCTGCATTTTTGCGGGGTGAATTCTTTGGACTTTCTTCCTCCCTTGAGTCTCCTCCTCCTCACTTTTCCAAACATTTTTCCTCCTTATACAATTGTCTCCTCCACCTTTCCCTTCTTCAAGCTTTTTTATTTGTCAGATTCATTGTAATTTCTTCCTCCTTACAAATCCCTCCAGCAGCTCTCTCTACCAGTGATTGACATTCATTTTTCTATCTATAGTATTTAGTTCCTTGGTTGCATTGCCTTCGATGTGCTGAATTCATTCGTCCCTTGCCAAATGATAAGAAGTGGCAAGTTGTTTATTCTTAGTTTTAAGAAAGATCTTTGTAATAATTTTTACATTCTTCTTGGCTTAGTTTTCTCTCGAGCCTAATAAAATTCTCAGGCGTTATTCGAAATACTATTCACAGTTGTTAGTTCGTAGCTTGAGAATAAAATCCATGGCTGCTGATTGCTTTCATTTTTTCTGGTTGTAATACCACACCACCTTTAGAAATGAAAATTAAGTCTTTCCTTTCCCTCAAGGTGATGACATGAAATATCAAAATAAGCTACCGTTAGCTGAAATGATCTATTACGATCGTTCTTTCTGAAGTTTATTGAATATGATCAGTCTGTATGGGTCAGATACAATCTTCATTAGCTTCTTTTACAACCGGGCTGCTCTCCTAAGCTGAATAACATGGTCAGGTAGTGGTGACTCACAACGTATATCATGGAATTCCCTGAAACTTTTCGTCACCTAAGAGGTGGTAAAGCTGCAGATGCGTCCAACAATATGAAACGGTCTCATATTAACTGTAGTCCCTTCACGTTAACTTGGTTGAGATTTTTGTTCACGTACATATTTTTTCCCATACCTCAGTTACAGAATGCGACAATAAAATGGCTTTGCATCCTTATCATGCCACCTCATGACTATAGTCTGTTCCATATAAACTGGCGGAGAGAAACCTGTATTTTCCTTCCCAAGTCTGGGTCAAACGTAGAACGCAGGTGACCTTTGAAGGATTATCCCCCTCTTTCCTCCAGCCCCTCCCTTCTCCCTACTCTCCTGAGAGAGAGAGAGAGAGAGAGAGAGAGAGAGAGAGAGAGAGAGAGAGAGAGAGAGAGAGTATCGTGTTCAAGTGTAAAACTCGTGCTATAACTAAGCATTCAAGATGAAGTGATGGCAGTTGTACGCCGCTATGTCCTCTGTACACATTCTGACTTTATCCTTCTGAAATCCAGCTACAGGGTTTGGTTAACGCTTTTGAGCTCGTGTGACAACATTACAGGTCTTGGCTAAGTCTCTTAAGAGTCTGTTAACAGGCTGTGGTGTGAGTGTGTTGAGAGGCTGTGGTGTGAGTCTGTTAAGAGGCTGTGGTGTGAGTCTGTTAAGAGGCTGTGGTGTGAGTCTGTTAAGAGGCTGTGGTGTGAGTCTGTTAAGAGGTTGTGGTGTGAGTCAGTTAAGAGGCTGTGGTGTGAGTCTGTTAAGAGGTTGTGGTGTGAGTCAGTTAAGAGGCTGTGGTGTGAGTCAGTTAAGAGGCTGTGGTGTGAGTCAGTTAAGAGGCTGTCGTGTGAGTCTGTTAAGAGGTTGTGGTGTGAGTCAGTTAAGAGGCTGTGGTGTGAGTCAGTTAAGAGGCTGTGGTGTGAGTCAGTTAAGAGGCTGTGGTGTGAGTCAGTTAAGAGGTTGTGGTGTGAGTCAGTTAAGAGGTTGTGGTGTGAGTCTGTTAAGAGGCTGTGGTGTGAGTCTGTTAAGAGGCTGTGGTGTGAGTCTGTTAAGAGGCTGTGGTGTGAGTCTGTTAAGAGGCTGTGGTGTGAGTCTGTTAAGAGGCTATGGTGTGAGTCTGTTAAGAGGCTGTGGTGTGAGTCTGTTAAGAGGCTGTCGGCTGTGAATGTTAAGTGGCTGTTTGGTCACGCTAAAGAGGCCAGTCAGTGATGGTTCCTAAAGGAGCAATTGCCTTCCCTCAGCTCCGCCACTTTTTATATACATTTTCCGTATTTTGTCTTCTTGCTTCTCCGTTTGACTATTATTAATGTTTCGTCAATTTCTCCTGCACTCCCAAACTTTCCTTAGTAATTATTTTCTTTCAATACCCGTCTCCCTTACATTACTTTGGTGGCATTCATTCTCCGTAACCAGCCTTTCGAACCTCCTCTTCCTCTTCCCCTCACGTCATACGCTTCTCACAGAGCTCACTTATTCTTTTTCTCTTATATTTTCTCATTTATTCCCATTGTGTTCCTTTTATTCACAGATATTCCCACGTTTTCTGACTTTACCGATGTCCTCACACTATTGTTTTCCATCTTATCGGTTTTTACACTAGAAAGCTCGTTTCCTAAATCCAGAGGAGTGGACGAACACCAACAAACTGCGCTAACCACACTTCCTTGAGCACTAATAACAACGGTGTGGTGTGGGTTGGCATTTTTGTGTTGGTGTGGGGAGAGGGTCGATAATCTGATCCAACGCTTATGTAGTCTGCCAAGGATGAATTTTTTTTTTATAATTAAATTTGGGATAAGCATGTTATCAACAAGTTGTGTACTCAGCAGCAGTTCTAATTTAGCATCATCGTTCAACTCCAAATCTAAACTTAATATCCCGTAGTTGGCTGGACTTAACTCCCGACTTTGAACCTCCCTTCATTAATACACCCTTGGACCTAGTTTTTCCACCTGTCAATTCGTCATAAATCCCGTGTAACTGATGCCAGATGGTGGGCGGTGTGGCTGCTGGCACAGCTGCCTTGGCCTGAAAATGGTCATGGGACTTACACTTTCAATTTGTTTTTTCCACCATGTTGTACATACTTGATTTCGTGTCTGTGTACCTGTGTTGCGCCATATATGCCGTCTGTTATGTATTTCAGCTGTTGTTCCTTCACTGCCCCGCTTTTCGTCCTTGCCATCCCATTGCCTCCCAATGGTTGTGTCCACTTTGATGTTTGCTGTTATTCTCCCATCACTCTCCTGCCTCCGCGCTCTCCTCGATTGTGATTGTCTCTTCTCTTATCTCCCTCACATCGTCTCTGACATGGATTTTCTTTTACCTCCTTCCTGCTTGTCTTTCACCCAACTCGTTAACTGCGACAGTACAACCTGCCCAGACTTAGGTTGTTGCCTTCAATGAATCCGTCAAATTCACTGTTCAAATATTCCAAGCCTGGGACTTAAGCACCACCAGATACTGCGGCAACATTTCTCAGCTAATTGTTATCCACACCAACAGTCATGCCAGACAGCTGCCACTGTGTCTAGACTTACAGCGTTTTAGTGTCCTGGCGTTTCCCCTTTACACTATCACACTTTTTATATATATCGCTTAGAAGGGTGTGTGAAAGGAGGAAATTGAAAGTAAATGAGAATAAGAGTAAAGTGATGAAGTGTACAAGGTTGATAGATGGTAGGGGGATGAATATAGTTTTGAATGGTGAGTTGCTTGAGGAGGTAGATTGTTTTAAATATCTAGGGTCACATGTTGCTATGGATGGAAGAATACATGCAGAAGTGAAGTTTAGAATAAATGAAGTAGGAAAGGTGCTGGGAGGAATGAAAAAAGTGTTTAAATGTCGTTCGCTTAGAATGGATGTAAAGAGAAGGCTGTATGAGGGTGTTGAGGTACCAACTGCATTATATGGGGCTGAAACATGGAATATGGGTGTAGCAGAGAGGAAAAGTTTGAATGTAATGGAGATGAGATGTCTGAGGAGTATGTGTGGAGTGACGCGTATGGATCGAGTGCGAAATGATGAAGTGCGAAGGAGAACTGGAGTTGTTCGGGAGATGGCTGGTAGAGTTGAGCAGAGGGTGTTGCAATGGTTTGGGCATATGGAGAGAATGGATAATGAGCGATTGGTGAAAAAGATAACTAGATCTGATGTGAGAGGTGTAAGGCTGAGAGGAAGACCACGAATAGGATGGATGGACAGTGTGAAGAGAGTGTTGGATGCGAGAGGGATGTCTGTTGAGCAAGGAAGAGTGGCTGTGCGTGACAGAAATAAATGGAGAAAAATTGTGAATGAATAAGTGATGACGCAGCCCTGAGGGGATATTCTCCCGCATTTGGTCTGATCAGCTAGTCAGGTCAGGTGCGGGTAAGGGGATGGGTCTGTTATGATGTGGCAGGGGTAAACCAGTTCTGCTGTCGGGCCCTGCTGCGGATGTCACTGATTGCATTGTGCAGTTGACCCTTGTGCGGTGTGGTGCGGTGAGGATCTGTCCGTTCTCCCCTTTGGAGCTAAGATGCGAATGAATGTGTTTGAATGGATGAGTAAATGGAGAGTGAGTCGTCCTGTCTCGGCTACCTCCCTTTCCTTGGGGGAAGCAGCCTAGGTATATAGATAGATAGATTAAATACTGAAGGTCAGTAGTTTTAATTCTCTAAGCGTGGTTCATCTTTATTATTTTTTCTAGCTATTTCCAGACAACTGTAGGCAGTCTAGGAGGTCCGTGTTGTAGAGAATGTCAAGTAACAGTACATGTTGGGGTGAACCCTATATAATGTAAAGCTAAATGGAGTTGTCATCAGGACAGGTGTTTGTCCTGCTATGAGGAACCACCAGAAGCGTCACATCACGACACATTTCATTTTAGCATAAATCCAAGGTACCACCGTAGAATATTCAGAGTCCAGTCACCAGTTTTTGCCTCCCATCCTTCTTTTTCATTTCCCACAACTTCCCCTCATCCCCCCCCCCTCATAACCCTCCCTCTTCTTCTTTTCCTTTTCCTTTTGAACCTTCATCTCTTACCGTAATTACCAACGATACAGTTATTATTATTATTTTTTTGTCATGACATGAATTCTTGATTTTATATCACTTAATATTCACCACTCATTAACCTTTCACCAACACGAATAAGTTCTGGACTGTGATAGCTTATCACTGTAATGGTTATAGTTCAAACAACAGCTCATTCACACATGGTGCAACCTTGCTTTTTCGAATATAATATATTCAGCAAGAAATTTTACTGGAACATGCAGTTCATTACGTCTGTCTCATGTGAAAAGGGTTAAGGTTGGAGTCTGAGGCGCGGTAATTGGAGTCTCTCCTGTATATGAGTATGTCTGCTTTGCCAACCCGTTTCTCAGATTTCCCATTAGACACTCCTCTACTCTTCTCCGACTCCTCCCATCTTCACTGTCTTCTTCCACTCCACTTTTCTTCACTATCTTCACCCACTGTTGCCATTTCCACTATCTTTTCCCACTCTTCCCTGCGTCATTCTCTTTTTCACATGTTCCTCATTCTCTTCCCAATGACCTCAGTCTCTTCTTCCTGCTTGATTTCCTTGTCTTTAACTCATCGAATAGTGATGTTAGTTATATCCTTCCACATAACAGACATCCACGAAAGGACCAACATGTCTGTTGTTGTTTGCTTTTCTTTGTACTCCTTTGTAGTACTCATTTTTACTTCCCCTCCACTCCTCTTCATTCTCTCTTTCTCCTCCTCCTTCTACTCCTCTTACTCCCTTCTTCCTTCTCCGACCCACCAACACCATTATTGCCCCTACACACGCTTCCTCTCAGCCTCCTATCGTCACACAGCTGATGTTTTGGGGAAGGAAATAAAATCACTTATCGATGTTTCCGTCAGCTCTGGTGTAGTGACTTTATGGTGAGTGGTGGTTGTGGTGTGGTATTATGGTGGTAATTGTTGTAAGGTATGAGTGATACTGATGTGGTTACGGTGACCATGGTATTATGGTGGTGGTAAAATTGTCGTAGAGAAAATTGTTGAATTCAATGTTGAAGTGTAAAGTGTGGTGATGGAGAAAAAATGTTGCGGTGGCTTCTTTTGAGGGTGTGATGATGTGATGGTGGTCCTTCCTCTCGCCTTCCTCTCCTCCTCTCTCCATCCCATTAGCGTCCTTCCGCCAGTCCGCCTCCCAGGCATTGCCGTTTTCAGTAACAAAAGAAAGATCCCAAAGCTGAAATCCGGTAAAAGATTTTTCCCTTCTTATCAAGATTCGTTCTTTTCTAGATACCCTGTTGCACTCCGGAGACTGGAGGTCATAGTCAGGGGGAAAACAGACCGAAAAAGGGATTTAGGGCTGGAAAGTTGCGTGTGTACATGAAAACCCGAGGAAACCGATCAACTCTTGCGTTAGGGAGTTGAACAGTAAAGAGGCGAAAGTGTGTTGGTAGGTAGACGTTGTGTGCCGCCGTTTTGTAATACGGATGCAAGCATGATTCCGATGAGCAGAGAGAGAGAGAGAGAGAGAGAGAGAGAGAGAGAGAGACATCAGCGAGAGGAGGGGAGCTAAAAGTGAACAACCCTGTGTAAAATGAGCCTCATGTAATGAGTCCCACGACAATTTCCCCTTTCTCCTCACATATATAAGATTACCTCGTATATTCAGCGCTGCTTGAATACTGAATAAAACCACTCTACGCAGAGGCTGCTTCTGTTACTGCCTGAAAAGAACACATCCCTCCTCCACACACTAATTCTCTACCATATACCCAGGGCCGGACTCTGGGGTGGGCCCACGGGGCCTGTGCCCCGGGCCTCCCACCAGAAGAGGCCTCCCACCAAACGCTGGGCAACTTGACATTTGGTATTTTTCATTACCAGATCAGGGCCGACTTGGTAATGAAAAATTCGTCTGATAATGAATAAGCATGATCTGATATTGTTTAACAACAGATAGATTTTTCTTTTTTTTTTCTTTGTGCCTGTGTCCCTTTATCTAATGTTTATTTCTTTAAAATTTGTTCTTTGTGTCTGCTTAGGCAATTTTGCAGGATATGAATCGAATGGAAAAAAAGCTTGGCCATCAGCTGATCGGACAAACAAAACATTCTAAATTGGTGGAGGCTGCACTCCACTCCTACTTGCTGGTCAAAACCTTTAACCCCTGAAAGAATATACCTGTATTTATATATAACATGTACTGGTTATTGTTAACAATAATAATAATAATAATAATAATAATAATAATAGTCAAAATAAGTTTTGACATTATATTATTATTATTATTATTATTATTATTATTATTATTTTTATTTATTTATTATTATTAAGTAATGTAATGCTCAGTGGACCAGGAATGCAATGAATCGTTTTAAAAATAATATCAGATATGGTGTGTAGCCAAAACAGATCAGCTGATAGTGTGGTCACATGTTTCACTTCGTATCTTGCTGTGATTACTGCCAGCCACACGACTTTGTTTGTGTGCACTGAACTGTTGAATTCATTACTGGAGCCTATATTTCATCAGAGGAGCTGACACAAGTGTGTGTTTACAATATGGTAAAGTCATTATATATAATATCAGTCAAAATACCTTGGGAGCAACATTGACTACTCTGACTACTCTTGACCAAAATTCAAGCTGCCGAATCGCTAGTTTGTGGGGTTTTAGCGCTTGTTACGAGGACAGTTACAGTTTCGATCCTATCACTATTTCTGAAATCGCTTGCTGAATAAACGCTAGATGAGGTGCCCCACTTTATCATGGGTCGTCGGGAGCGAGTCGTATCGAGCAAGCGAGCATATCGTTGCGACAGTGCGAAGGTTAAAAATGTATCTTCATTTAGCATCATGCTAATTTGATGCTAGCGATGGGCCCCCCACCAAAACGGGCCCCAGGCTCCCCACATCCCAAATCCGGCACTGTATATACCACACACCAAGCTTCACCATACTGTACACTCCCACCACACACCTCTTCACCACACACCACTCACCACTTCACAACACACCCCTCCACCACACACCACTGTCAAAAATTGTTTTTGTGTTGACACCTGATAAAAGAGCCATTTTCTCCTCTGGTGGCGTCCTGATGCCATCAAAGTTCTGTGACAGCCTCATCATACACACCTTCACAACTACCACATCACACACGCAGAGTGAGGGAGGGAGACGGGAAAGGAAGTGTGAGGATGGGGATCAGGGAGGAAGGGAAGGGTGAGGGAAGAAGGGAGGATGAGGGAAGAAGGGAGGATGAGGGAAGAAGGGAAGGATCAGGGAAAAAGGGAAAGACCAGGGAGGAAAGGAAGGATGAGGGAGAAAAGGAAAGATGACTGGGCAAAGTGAGGGAGAAAGTAAGGGGTGAGGGAAGGAAGGAATGGTGGGGAAGTCATGAAAGGAAGGGTGAGGGAGGCGAAGCAGGTGAAGATGGGAAAGGTGTGAGGAGAGGGGAAGTGTGTGGGAGGATGAGAAGTGTGCGACAGGATTGGAAGGGTGGGGGAGGCAGAGTGAGGAAGAGAACGAGGAGTGAGGGAGAGAGAGAGAGAAAGGGGAAGGAAGGGTAGGGTGAGTGATGGAGAATGAGAAAGTGAGGGAAGGATGAGGGAGACACTGAGAGAGGAAGGAAAGGGTGGGGGAGGCAAACTTAAGATGGCGATCTCAGCTGAAGTGAATATTCCTCACTGTCAGATAGCCCGTCCCTTCCTTCCTCAGTTTTCCATTCTCACCCTTCCCTTCCTCCCTCCCCTCCCGTTTCTTTCCAACTTCATTCCCGTTACATCGCCCATTCCTCCTTAATTAGCTCTTCTACGTTACTAATTCCCCTCTTCCTTCACGCATTCACCTCAACTATCCTTGTCACATCACCTTCATCCTGTGTCGACCTAACATAAAGAATTACTTGCTATTACATCCCCTCTCAGTTCCCCTGCCTCTGTAGTGTAGTGTATCTGTATCTACTGTATTCCCACGATACACATACGTCTTCCTGCTTCCCTTTCCTTCTTCCTGTCCGTACATCCAGTATTCCACTGTCTTCCTCAACCCTGTTTTTCTGTCTGCCCGTCTTTCTGTCTCTACCGACAGTGTGTGATGTTTTTCATCCCTTTTATTTTATATATACAATATTTTATTGGTAAAGAAATAGACAGAGCGCATACCTCCGCCAACGCCTAGACCATACAAATCAGATCACCACCAAAATTTCATAAACTCTTCCTTGGCCCAGAATCTATATATCCACAAAATATAATTGAAATCCATCAATTACTTTTTGGATTTCTTGTAGACAGTCAGAGAAACAGACAAAATAAAAAAAAATCCTCGATCCGCATCTACTGTAGATCCGGGTCCTGGTCAGATTCTAATCAACCTTTTCTTGGCCAATGGGCTACCCCTCCAGAAAATTTCCTCGAAATTCGACTCTAACTTTTTGAGATATTTGATGAACAGACAGACAGACAGATACGGGTGATCACATAACCTCCGCTGAACTTCTTTGGCGGAGGTAAAAACCGTACAAGTGCCTTTCTGTCCCTCCACCTCAACATCAGCCTTACTGAACTTGCATATTTAATACATGTTGTCCTTGAGAGGAGAGCCAGTAGTCTGGCTGTGGCAGTGTGGTGCAGGTTCTTTGAAATTCAGCTTAGCATGTCCTGAAGAATATGAGTGATTGTCTTTGTTCCGTGTAAGCTGTTGCCGCCCCTGATTTTGCTTGCTGTTTCTGCTTTAGCGAAGGGTGGCACAGGACTTTCCATGGGATAAGGTTACTGCCACACTAGACGTGTGGACAGGTAGAGACAACACAGCTTTGCATCGAATGAGCGGGATCGAGGGAAACATAATATGTGTTTATCTTCAGAGATAATTTTTCGTGATATCATAATTTATATGAACTCAAAAATGAGATTACCGTCACTATCATGCAAATAAATTTAATCTTGGATACCATATCATATTATGCGCATGAAAATGAAAATTAGCAAGCATAAATCCGTAGCACTAAACTTCAACCTCTGTGTACAGCCAGCAGCCTTAGTCCCGGAAAGGGTCGTCATAAACCATTCGCCTGCATGTAAATATATGCAACATCAGGCTGCTGCCTCCAGCTTACACACCACTTATACATCTCTCCACCTCATTCCCCCATGTCATTTTTGGTCTCACCCTTGCTCTTCCTCATCCCACCACACACACACACACACACACACACACACACACACACACACACACACACACACACACACACACACACACACACACACACACACACACACACACACACACACACACACACACACACACACACACACACACACACACACACACACACACACACACACACACACACACCTAGTCAATCTCTCATTTTCATTCTCCTTTCTCTACACATACCCAAGTCATCTCAAGGTTTCCTAATGTTCTCCAGCACAACCACACCAATAGTTTTTGTTCAGGCAAAACATTAATATTTGTAATAATTATAGTTCATTTGTGTTAATTCCTGTCTTCTACTTCAGTATAACTATGTGAGATAACTTACATTTTGTACAGAAGTTTGTAGTAATGCTCCGATCAAAACTGAGTAACAAATATACTCCGTACAAGCACACAGACACAACCACCTTCACTTCCACCTTTCATACCGACGTTCACAACCTCACAACAGCTCACTCATGTTTCGCTCTGTTATGCTCCCTCACCCACACGACCAGTTTATCGCCATCTTTCACACCCACGCTGACACTCTTACTCCAGTTAATTTCCGCAAAGGTGATTTTTTTTTTGCAGCCTATCCTTTTCGATCACCTTCATCTGAAGTTTCATTCCTTCTCGATACCGAATCCACGTCTATACCCTCGGTATGAGTTCACATTCTTGTTTTCCCTTTACACCCTCTGAGTCTGGTATCCAAAAGCTGATGGCTGGGTGATGAAGTTGTGAATGAGACGGCCTGTGACACAGATCTATGTAAATAAATGTTCCTATCCCTTTAAAAAACTGCAGGGATGGCTATGTCCATCATAGGTGTCCCTTGTTATAATTTTTTACACTTCAGTACAATTATGTCTCTCTCCACTTCATTCCTGCTTCCGTTATATATATATTTTATTGTCTTGGGGATGTACACTGGAAGGTGTTGCTAACATGAGTATTGTTTTGATTGCATTCATCCTACTGAATCGGTTAGATTTCTTTCTTATTTTTCTCTTCCGTTATCCTTCACCATGCAGCATTCTTTGCTTCTTCGTGCAACATTTTATTTCCTCCTGTTTCTCAACTTCCTTTCTTCCATCGCCTTTCCCCCCTGCGTTCTTTCTGCCTCTTCATAATTTCCAAAACATCCAGCACATGTCACACTCTCTTTTCTTTAGTCTACCCCACCTCCAGTCCACCCTACCCCACTGCAGCCCATTTAACCTGACCTACATTTTGCCATTCCCTTAGAGGAAGTCTTCCGGCCTTTATTGCCTCCCTACGTGTCTCCGTTATGCTGGCTTCTTCCCTAAGTGGCTCAGGAGCGGTGTCCCTCCTATGAACAGTACAGCCAATCACGGCGTGGGCCAAACACTGATGTCACCCTGCCCATCCCAAGAGAGTGGGACATTTCCAAAGAGAAGTATAGTAGTGTTGTATGACGAGGGTGAAAGTGAATGTACGCAGACTTAAGGAAGGGAGGGAGGTGAAGGCGGTGGCCTGGGTGATGAAGTGGGTGATTATGATGTTTAGTGATGATGGTAAGTATAACCAATCAGAAAGGAGGAAGGTGAAGGCTGTGGCCTGGGTTTTGTAGTGGGTGATGATGATGATGTTGAGCTGCTCTGGTCCATCTGGCGGAGGAGATCCATAAACCGCAGGCAAGGAACTGCTCATGCAGGGCCGTCCCGTGCAGTAAACCGATATTCCAGTGTGGTAGACAGCAACCTGCCATAACGAGGTGAGGGGAAGAATTTTGAGGTTCGGTTCCCGGATGGACAGCTTATTTGTGTGCCTCCACCCAGTTTACAAAGGTACCCTAGTAAATTCCACATCACCTCGTTTTTTGGTTGTAAGGTTACGACCCTGCGTTGTAAATGGTTTGCTGGGTTACAGGAAAACATTAGGTTTCTCATTCAGTGTAGAGCCTCATGGATTGGGGTGAGTAATAAGAAGAGACAAGAACGATAGGAAAAATAGGAAGAGCGAAAGACAGGTACAGGAAAAGAATGATGTAAGTGAAGGAAGAAATAGGCAGCATTACATCAAATGTTTGGATAACAGTCCCAGGCACCTACCATCTGCAGTTGGTGGTGATGTTATTTAGTGATGAGGGTGAGTGTAATCAGCCTACAGGGAGGGAGGTGAGGGCAGTGGCCTCAGACTCTCCATTTCTGCCTCAGTCCTGCATCTTCTTCTATTGTCTCCCTCCACCACCACGTCCAGCCTCTTCAACGAGCTCACTTGCACACACCATTGTTTAGATTTTTCTTCTCACTTATATTTTCTAGAAACATGTTACACCCTCCTGTGGACATCCGCAGCCTTCATAGTGGCTTGTGAAATGGCTCCAACACACACACACACACACACACACACACACACACACACACACACTTTCACCCTCACTTTCAGTTTCTTTAGCTTTACACGGCAATATATCCATACAGCACAAGGGACCTCTCTTAACTCTTCCATGTCAAGAATGTTGTTTTATTGTCTTTTTATTGTTTGTAAATTTGGGGGTTTTGTACGGCTTAGGAGAGGCTTTTCCAACGGGAGGAGTTAAGTCATTATTAAGCCACCACTTTGTAGGTGGCTTTCCTTAAAATCGCCTGGTAGTAGCGGGAATGATGAAGAAATAAAGGTCTCGTATTGAATGGGTTGGGCTTAGACTGTGTGTAGGCAGCCAGAATAAGATACAATGTTTCACCATTATATAGAATTTAATCAGTTTGCTCCAGCCATAACCAAATGTTACCGCATTTCCTTTCCTTCACTTCGGTGTCCATCTGCTTCTTTTCCTGGCTGTGGTGTTACGTCATTTATTTAATTTTCGGAATTAAAAAATGTCATTCATTCGAAGAAAGGGTTTAACACTCGCCCATCTGCATCACTGCTTGGTCACTGATGGCAGCTGTCTGGTGTGAAAGTTTGATACATACCGATATTTCGACCCTTGCGTTGGTAAATGTTATCAAGGATGCATTTATGGTGACACTGTGGACTGTATGGCGTCCATAGCAATGACATACAGTATATATTGTTGGATATATATATATTTTATGGTTGTATTCTGTGTGTGTGTGTGTGTGTGTGTGTGTGTGTGTATTTATCTATCTATCTATCTAAACTGAGATCCACAAGATACAAGTATGTAGTCTGCAGATGCCAGGCTGTAACGTTGATGTTGAAATTCAGGTTCACAAGCTAAATAAATAGGCTACAACAGGCAGGACTTCCCAACATACCTTGAATTTCTCGTCACTGCTAAATCCTCTGACCTCATTTTTCCCCACTAGCCAAACGACCGTAAAACCTGCCTAATTGCTGTCTGATGGTGCTCAGTCTGGCTGCTGGCACAGTTGTGCTGGACTGAGAGCGATCATGTATTCCAGACTCTGAACGTGATTTATATTTTCTCTTCATTCATTCTCTCCATCTATTCATCTAGCCTTCGTCGTCCTTTTCCTTATTGTTCTCCCTCCTTCTAGTTCACCTGCCATCCTTTAGCATTCCCATCGTAATTTCCAACAACGTAAGAAAATATTCCCCTTACGGATTTATCTTTTCTTCCCTCTGCCACTCGAAAGAGTCTGTGAGAGTAGGCTAAGGCACGAAGAAGCTGTGTTATATGTAGGGTGAGACGGGAAGAGGCTGTGTTATTTGTAGGGTGAGACAGGAAGAGGCTGTGTTATTTGTAGGGTGAGACAGGAAGAGGCTGTGTTATTTGTAAGGTGAGACAGGAAGAGGCTGTGTTATTTGTAGGGTGACACAGGGAGAGTCTGATATTTATAGGGTGAGACAGGAAGAGGCTGTGTTATTTGTTGGGTGACACAGGGAGAGGCTGTGTTATTTGTAGGGTGACACAGGAAGAGGCTGTGTTATTTGTAGGGTGACACAGGAAGAGGCTGTGTTATTTGTAAGGTGACACAGGAAGAGGCTGTTTTATTTGTAGGGTGACACAGGGAGAGGCTGTGTTATTTGTAGGGTGACACAGGAAGAGGCTGTGTTATTTGTAGGGTGACACAGGAAGAGGCTGTGTTATTTGTAAGGTGACACAGGAAGAGGCTGTTTTATTTGTAGGGTGACACAGGGAGAGGCTATGTTATTTGTAGGGTGACACAGGAAGAGGCTGCAGTATGTGTAGGACGAGACAGGAAGAGGCTGTGGTATGTCTAGGATGTGGCATGAATAGGCAGTGGTGTGTGTAGGGTGAGGGATGAAGAGGGCAGATGTATGTGTTGGGTGAGACAGGAAGAGTCATTAGTATGTGTAATGTGAGGCAGGAACATGTAAGGTGAGGCAGGAATAAGCTGTGGTATGTGTAGGGTAAGGCAGGAAGACGCTCCTGTATGGTTGGATGAAACAGGAAGAGGAGGGTGGTGGTGTGGTGACAGATTCTGTGTCTCTATACTTTACTCTTTAGGTTCTTGTTCACTGAGAAAGCATCCTAGGGTCTCTTCCTAAGCAGCTTTATTAGGTAAACAGCATGTTCTTATTAGTAAAGAATGATAGTGAAATATGGAAAATAAATCTGTAAGGAAATAATCTCGGAAGCCTCTTTAGCCGACGAGGAAACTGCCTTTGTAACTGAAGAATTTGTTGACCCAAAGATGTGACGGTGTAGATTTTACCGTAACAAGTGTCAACATTGTACCAGAACTGTGAACCTGTTATCTTTCAGTGCCATAGCCAGCGGGTACTATACTGTGTTGTTGACTGGGTGAGGGGAGGGGAGGGGTGGAATTAAGAGAGTAAGTGAGGGAGTGGGTGGAAGATGGGAGGTGAGGGGATGGGTGTGAATGAGAGTTGGGGAGGTGAAGAGGTGGGTGTGCGTGAGAGGTGGGGAGGTGGGTTTGAGTGAGAGCTGGGGAGGTAAGGGAGTGGGTGTGAGTGAGAGTTGTGTAGGGGAGAACCTGTGCGTGTGATCAGGGGAGGGGAACGCCTGGGTGTGAGAGTAAGGAAGTGGGATGGGCAGAATGAGTGGGTGGCGGAAGAGAGGGGACCAATTTTGTGGGTGGGAGTGATTAGATGTGTTGGGTGTGTGGGAGGTAAGGGGTCTAGTTTTGTAGGTAGGATAGGGGTGAGACTGGGTGTGCGGATGATGAAGGGGATTGAATGGTGTGGGTGTGTGGGAGGGGAGAGGGTTGGTTTTGTAGGTAGGTTAGGGGAGAGACTGGGTGCGCTGTTGAGGAGGGAAGGGGACGGGTTGGATGTGTGGGCGGAGGAGGAGACTGGGAATTGAAGGCGAATTCAAAAGAGTCAGAAATTTCATTAGGGCAGGAGTGATGAATATTGTGCTGGAAGTGGAGGTGGAGGCAAATATGAGTCGACTTTATTAAACACCGTAACTTAAACAGGGTTGTGTGATGTCTCCATGGCTGTTTAATATATACATGGATGGGGTTGTAAAAGAGGTGCAGGGTAGGGCAGTGGATGTGGGGGTGGCTCTAATGAATGAGGGTGAGATTTGGACGCTTCCGGTGTTGCTGTTTGCTGATGATACAGTACTGTTGAGTGAAGATGAATGGGAGTTGCAAGGTTTGGTGAATGAATTTGGGACAGTGTGTGGGAGGAGGAATCTGAAAGTTAATGTAAACGAAAGTAAAGTTATGGTGTTTGAGAGGATTGAAGTCACAGAGTGTGCAGTGAGGTTGAATGGTGAGGATATGGAGAATGTGAGTGCATTCAAGTACTTGGGTAGTGTGATGAGTAGGGATGGAACTTTGGGGGATGAAGTGCGTGAAAGAGTACAGCAGGGAAGGAAGGTTGTTGGTACACTGAAAGCAGTGTTGAGAAATAGGGAGGTGAGTATGGAAGTTAAGAAGTCACTGCATGATAGTATTGTGATCCCTACCCTGACGTATGGAAGCGAGGCATGGACCTTGCAAGAGGGGAATAAGTCAAGAGTGAGAGCAGTGGAAATGAGTTACTTGAGAGGAGCATGTGGAGTGACGTGGAGGGACAGGTTGACGAATGAAGAAGTGAAGGAACGCTGTGGGGTGGATGTGGATGTGGTTGAGAAGATTAGGAGAAATACACTGAGGTGGTTTGGACATGTGAAGAGAATGGAGAATGAAAGACTGACTAAGAGGGTGTATGTAGGTGAGGTGGAGGGAGGGAGAGGGAGAGGTAGATCGAGGATGAGGTGGAGGGATGGAGTTGAGAGGTATATGAGGCAGGGGGGGGTGAGTTGGGGGGAGTGTAGTCAAATGGTGGGTGACAGAGCGACTTGGAGGCGTTTTGTCTGCGGCCACCCTTTGCGGGATTAGGGCGTCGGGCTATAGATAGATAGATAGAACTTAAAACTGCACATTCCATCACTTTAATGTAAATTAGATCTTCACTAGGCGGCACTTGGTACATGTAGTTTTTGTGCTGGTATTACCATACAAATCCATTTAGCATGTGATGTGCTTATGTGTGTGGCTTGAAAGTCATCCACATAGATTTAAAGTATTCAACCAATCGTCATCGTATGAATAAAAATTATCCTCCTCTACCATACATTGTGTCGTATCTGCCATGAAATTGTTCACTTGTGCTGAAACCCGTTTAAAAGAGGATATGCCGAAGTTTGCCTTCCGTTTCAAAGTTTCTTCGTTGAACCTTATTAAATCTGAAGACAGTGATAAGGTCTTGGTGTACTGTGTAGTCGCAGATTATCGTATACGGGCAGCAATATTCACATTTTAATATATATTTGATGCTATACACTCCAGCCGAATGGTGCCCAAAAGATTAGAAAAGGCTATACTTCAGTCACGTTCGTCTCAGCCTTCGTGAATAGTGGCTCATTCCAGCTTAAGTTTGAAACATTCGCTGCCAGATCCTGCTGATCATTCTGCGGCATACAAGAGTCGCATCATTTACTGTCTGTTATACATCCCTGACAGTTTTTCGTCATTGTTATGTCGCTGGTTCGGATAGGGATGACAAGATGGAAATAGTGTTGTAGACAGTCATATCAACACACCACTACATTCATCCATCACCACGCGACTACCACACCAGTACCTTACCACTACCACACCATTTACATTACGATGGCCCACACCATTACCCTCATTCACTACCATACTGCTACTACACCACTACCACACCAACACCTTCGCCTACTGCCTCATCACCACTACACTACTGTCTTCACCCAGAGTCACACCCTTATCCATCTCCCCACATTTGGTACTGCAATATTCGTCAGCTAATGGAGCGCGATGTTTTATAATAATATTTTTCTTCGTTTTCTTGATTTACCTAAATTTTCCTCGTTCTGTCTCACCCATCCAGACTCACTCCCGTCTGATTCCAGAAATCTTACTCTGTTCTCTCTCTCATAGACATCAGTCTTCTAAATTTGTGCCATTCTCCTCATTTTTCTGACACTCCTTCCTTTTCTGTGTTTTCCCTTTTCCCTCTGACTCCCTAGTTCTTCCTCCCTCTTTTCTTCTTCACGTAATGGACCTTTCCACTGCCTCTACTCCATCGCATATATTTTGCATCTCTTTATGTCTCCCATTACCGCTGATGCATTTCCCGTTCCCCTATTTCAGTCCTTCTCTCCTTCCCAACATACCTGCCTGAACCCCAGCCTCTCCGCTGGACATCTACTTTCCCACCTCATCTCCACCTCCAAATCATGGCTCCATCGAAACTGGAAACCCAAAAATATTGTGTAAAAATGTATGTGACCAAATAAATACCCTAGCTCAAAATAGAAAGCTAATTTTGAATCTAAGATGGTATAATTAATGTTTAAGCTGTAAGTGCTAAAGAAGGTAAGAGAGCTACCAGTACCATAAAAAAGAAGTGTGTGTGTGTGTGTGTGTGTGTGTGTGTGTGTGTGTGTGTGTGTGTGTGTGGTCGTCTCACAGGCCGCCGTATGGGTGAATGTGATATTTGGATGACATATAATAGGGTATGTGACAATATGATAGTACAGCTGGATAAGCGTGACAGTATGACAGCGAAACAGGAGCGTGACAGACAGTAGGATGACAGTGTGACAACAGAATGGCAGTGGGACAGTCGGATGACAGTGGGACGGGAGTGTGGCAGACAGTATGATGACAGTGGGACGGGAGCGTGGCAGACAGTAGGATGACAGTGTGACAGTAGGATGACAGTGGAACAGTTAGATGACAGTGGAACAGTAGGATGACAGTGGAACGGTAGCATGACAGTGGAACAGCAGGATGACAGTGGAACAGCAGGATGACACTGTGATAAGGATAAGATTGTGACAGAAGGGTGACAATGTGTTAGCTTGATTTCGTGGACAGAAACAGTGGTTCTAACATCACTTTTACTTTCTTCCTTTTCTCTTTACTTTTCACTCGCTGAAAATCCTGTTGGTTCCATTCACCTGTGAATCATATTCTGTTCTTTTTATCCTTTGTACAATTTCTCTTCATGTTCTACACTTTTTCTGTCTCTCCCTTGTGTAGTGTCTTGTCCATCTTTTCATTTCGTCCACTCAGTTAATATTTCGTCCTCGTACTGCTTGTTGCCCCTGCCTTAGTGCTTCCACTCCTGTGAGCCGTCCTCTTGTCTTCCCCTTTCATTGAACTGTTTCACTAGCTCCTATTCTTCGACACCTACTTACTTACCGTTGCTTTCCTTTTGTAAATTACATAATGAATTTCGAAGCTTTAATTCACGTTGGATTATTTTACTGGCTACCTGTACGCTGTTATGTGCTCTGTATTTACTTCCCTTTTCTTGGTTCTGGATCCTGTTCATTCTGTATATTAATGAGAAATAAAGTTATCTTAATGGTAATAACGATGGTGATTTTTTTTTCTTAATATTCCTCCTGTGTTTTTACTCCCTTTTTCATTATCTTCTCTTTCTCCCCCGCTTTCTATCTTCGTTCTCTTTTCCCCTCCTCTCTGCATCGCACTCTTTTTCCCTCCTCGCAATCTGGTCCCTCCCCTCTCTCGTATTAATCCCGGTTGATCCCCAGTGGTATCTTCATTCATCGTAGCGTGTCCTTCCTTTTTTGTTACACCTGCATTTTCACTCTCTGCATTGTTCTCTCTCACTTCATACCATCCACAGTTATGTCTTCTTTACAGCGTGAATAGGGAGCGATTATGCAGGGTAGGTAGTATGCATAGGCTATGATGTTGAAGGACAACTACACATATTGGTCTACACATAGTATTATCACACACTCTACCTCTTGCCGGGCAAGGGTCCCAGAGACGAAGTATCGTATAATCCTCGCCTTGTGCAGAGGACATCTTGTTATCCACAGTTATTTATTTATATATATTTTTTTGCCCTTTCCTGTCGGAGGATGTGCAGGAAAAGCACCCCCCCCCCCGTACTGTGTTTTACAAAAACGATTTTAAGAGTTGGGTGTGTAGACTGCGCAACCGCGTCTATAAATTAAAAAAAGTACAGTGACTCCACCGTCCGACAGTTGTGGTCAAGCAGATTTCTACTTCCAACGTCCCGCGAGGGAAGGGATTGTAACTCTCAGAAATATTATTCGCTGGTGATGATTAGCCATTGGTCTCATACATGCCAACTGACCCACATATACACTTGCCCTTTCCTTCATGCTTATATGAACCTCATATCCCATATTTATCCTTTGATTCCCTCACCCTACAACCTTGCAGTGCCCTCACCCTCACCCCACTCTCACCATCCACCCGGCACACCCACTCCCACCGTCCACTCAGCTCACTCACTGCCCACCATCCACCCATCTCACCCACCCCACACCATCCACCCATCTCACCCACCCCCACCATTGAACCATGTCACCCACTCCGACCTTTAACCCAGCCCAACTACCCCTACAAGCCACCCAACCCACTCCACCCACTCCCACCTTCTACCCAACCCTTCTAACCTAACTGGGTAGGCTATGTGAACAGCTTGCCGACTCTTCTTGACTCTTTTCAGCTTCCCTTACATCTTCCCCTTTCTCTTCCCATTAATTTGATATCCTCACTCTTCCCTCATGCTCCCTCCTTCACGAGCCTTTTTGCGCCTCCAGCTGCAGCCACCGCCACGCTCATGCCAGCAGCAGAGATTTTATATTGAATACACAGAGGCTAAAAGGTGGAAAGAAGGTAAGGATGGGAGAAGGAGGGTGATCCATAAAACTGGATACCGGTGACGAAATGAGCTATTCTGTTAAAAACGTTATGGTCAGAGGATATAATCGTGGACAGGTTTACATCTTGTTAGAAATAGAATGAAGCTTTAGACCTTCGCATTATCTCAGTTTTAATTTTCATGTTGACAAGATTGTGCATACCAGGACTCCATGAGCTGAATAATCCAACATTACTGGTAAAGATGTATTTTATGTATAGAGGTGTGTTGCCTGGGAAGTACAATATTGAATAACATACACTACACGCATCACTTAAGTTGCGGCTTACGAGTACAAAAATATTTTAACGTATACCGTTGCAAGTACTTTTGTATGCAGGACACTTTGCATTTCACTTTAAAAATTACACGGGGCTCTAAGTGACGCAGTCGATAAAATTATGCTGCATTTTATGGTTATAATTATGCTACGTAAGTCATGCACATGTAAGACTTGAAGAATAGATGAGGCAGTGAGCGAGTGATGTGAGTTGTTGTGAAAGATGTAAAGCAGAGGGAAGATGGTGGTGAGGTCTGGGAGAACCTGGTAATAAGTGGAACTGGTGCAGCCTCGCGTGGTTAATTGGCTGCTGGGCTAATAGTCTTACGTGACAATTAACCTTCCCAGGCTCTTGACATTAACTGTACTGACTGCATTGCATGTCACTCGTGGTGATGTTTATATATATGTAATATGTATATTAAATTTGCTTTTGTCATAGGGTTGTTGTGGTCGAACTTCCCACCACCAGTACATCCTACGATGCAGGTGGCCGGTGGCTGGAACCGGAATCTCCAAAATTTCAGGTTGATCCATGTCTTTAAATTGATAACATTCTAGTTTCAAGTCTCTTTGTCCAGCATGAAAAAGGACGAAGATATCTGTGTTTTTCTGATGAGATTTTTGATAATTTACGGGACTGTTCCGGCCCACCCGAACATCGCCACATAGGATTTCTACATCAAGATATTTCCAACATTCCACTCCTATCCCAGATAACTTTCATTGTTGAGGTCGTAGTGTAAATTGTTTATATGGCGTCCCAGACACCATTGCAAACACTTTGTGCGTGGGAACATGGGTTCACTGCATGGGATATCCTGGTAGGGTCGATTGCTTACATGCAGTTGATGGGTCTACTCGGCCAGATAGACTGGGGTTCCTCAACAGCAGCAACAACTTTCTCCTCTCTTTTGTTGCAACTCTTCAGACATCCTCTTTCATCCACGACTTTCAAAACTTCTTACTGATAGTTTTGGCCATATTTTGCAAATGCTTCACTCTTCATATTTTTTTTTTTTCTTTTTCTGGAGGGGGGAGGGATTTTGGCAGAAAGTTACCACATATCTCTCTCCAGATTTTTTCTTTAATTTCTGAGAATATCGTTCCTCACACATTTAGCTTTCTTTAATTAACCATCATCGTCAGTGTTTGTGGAGGTCTTACTGCAATCTAGATCACCCATTTTTCCAGCAATGTCCGACTTCACAGCTTTCTGTCACATCTTTAATAAACCTTTACAGCATCATGACATCTTTTATATCATTTAGATTATAAATTTCTTTTGCTCCAGAGAGACTTTCTGAAATGGATGGGACATTATTACTCTGAATAAACTCTTTACTGTAAATAGTATCGCTTACGCTAAATAAACGTTTGGTGGCAGCAAGAATCAGGTAAAAAAGACGCCAATTGCATTGAAAAGTTAAATCTTTAGTCAGCAAGTCCAATAATTGCTTTCTTTAATTGTTTTCATTGTTTAACATTATTCCACTATGGTAATTGTCGCTCGAGGATGTTATTTGTAGT
Organism: Coenobita brevimanus; assembly: GCF_032717465.1. Classification (NCBI taxonomy): domain Eukaryota; kingdom Metazoa; phylum Arthropoda; class Malacostraca; order Decapoda; family Coenobitidae; genus Coenobita; species Coenobita brevimanus. The sequence goes on from NC_137026.1 coordinate 24,177,862, forward strand.
ACTGACCTTGTTTTTTTTTTTTTGTTGTTTTTTTTTACCTCCCCCCACTCAATATCAGTCAACCCGTCAGTTAGCCTAATTGTCTCCGCTATATGTGCGGCCTGCCATTGTTGGTGTTCATTTTTTCCTTTGCATTTTAGCTCATTCTGATATGGCCAGGCCACTCTCCCCCTTGACGCCCTACCCATTAAACTTCTGTTGGCATAGAGGTTCTCAGGTTGTGCTGGAAAGCTTTATATATGTATTTTTTTTATATGATACCATTTCAGTAGCTTATACGGAAAGTCGTAGCTTCTCCTACACCCCCATCTAAATGTTTGCTTGCCCATGACTCTCATCTTAAGCCTGCCTACAAAGACTCACCATCAACCTGAGGATGTATTATCTATTTCATTTTATGCATAACAAATGGCGTCATCGTACCGAAGAGCTTAAATGGATATTTGTTGGCACTGCCTTCTTTGTGAAGTAAACGTAATATTTAGTACGAGTATATTAATCAGCTCAGTCGGTTTGCGTGTTCTAGTACCATTTGTGTCTTGTTGCTGAATGTAAAAGGAGCTGGAGACCAGCTGGTGGAAGGAAATACATGATGGTATTGTTTGAAGAAAAGTAACAGTAACTGTAAAACGCACCGAGAGACAAAGATAAATGAGTTTTGACAAGAGTCCACCACCCGGCGTTTGGAGATGGAGTACGGGCGTCCGTCACTCCTGTTATTTGTGTTGATGCCACACACCCTAACCCTCGCACTACTGACTTTTCCTCACCCCTTTCTCTCCCCTGCCCTGCCAGTCCCCTCTCCTGTGTCTATCCAACCTCACTTCTATCCCTGACCGTTTTCTCTCGCTCTCCTTCAACTATACGTTCCATTACCATCCCCCAACTCCCCTAAAGTAATGCTAATCCATCTCTCCCTCCCTTTACTCTCTTCCTCTCCCTTAACCACTACTTCCTCAGTCTTTCCTCTCTATTTCCCCTGACTGTGAACCTCCACGGCCACCTTTCCGCCACAAAACTTTCACCACCACCACCACCACAACAACAGCACATCTAGGCACCATCGCTTACCATCCACACCGTGACCACCAACACAGACATTCTCACCACCACCAGCCATTTCTCATAACATTCAAACGACAATATTTTGGGTGAGGTTCTGAGGAGGAGCTTTTACTGTGTTATGTCTGCAGAAACGGAAATATAAGGTTGAGAGTTTTTTTTTTTTTTTTTTTTACTGTCTGGCTTCCTCCTCGTACAAAGTTTTGTTTGGTATGTTCCTCGTCAGTATTGTTGTGTTGTTGGTTCTCTGTAATTTTCTCTTCCTCAAGGTCTCCTCCACCTCTGTGAAGTCGGTAATTTCCCCTGTTAAATTCTTGGTAATTTCGGCCTCCATACAATTTCCTCCAGGTGCCCTCATTCCCAGAGGATGCCTGTCATTTCACCGTCTATAGGTAATGCATGTGTGTGTCAAAATAGCTGAGGAAAACACCCCATTATTTCCCTTAAATTTCACACAAGTGATGTGGCAAATATAACATACCGCAGCCAAGAGGTTAACGACAGTCAGCAGCTTACCATCTACACCATACATACCCAAAACCTTCCAATTTCCCTCTCTGATTTGCGTTTCCGCATGCGTTTTCCAGACCCTTAAATGCTATAAATACTTTATATTCCTTCTCACAAGCCTTCCCCTCTAAATGTCTTACTATAAATATTGGATCTACCCATCCTCTACCACTCCTTAAACAACCCTGTTCGTCACTCACCAGGCCTTCTGATATGCCACTTACTTTCTCAGGGGTAGTTCATCCATATACCATTCCTACAACTCTCAAGAAACTTATCCCACAATTTTGTTTGCACTCACTTCGCATGCCTTTTGTTTTTGTTCAGGGGTACAGTCACAGCCTTTTTTCACTTTGATGTTACAGTTTCACTTACCCAAACTTTCTTACATGTCTCTAACAGATACTACATTCCACTCTCTGTACTACATCTCTGCATACACCTCATCATCCCCCGCTGCATTCCCATTCTTTAGCCGCATCACAGCATTCTTCATATCTGTCAGTGTCATGTTTCCTGGCACTGCATTCCTTCTCGGCACACCACCAAAACCAGTCATATTTACAGCCCGTCTGCTTTCACATTTTCACTGAACAGACTTTCAAAATATTATATCTGTTTGCTCCTTACTTCACTTTCACAGGTCGTTTACTAGAATTTTATTTAGGCTTGTCCGTCTTTTGGGTTTATTTTTCTAGGAGGGTTGCCAGGCACGTTTTTTATTTATTTATTTATTTATTTATTTTTTTTTTTTCAGAAGGAGGATAGGAAACATCAAGAATGTCAAACAGTTTCGAGAGAGAAGTAAAACATAATCATGGAAAGAACAAACATAGGACTTCTGTAGGAAAGTGGTGCGTGAACTGAAAGAGAGAAGGATCAGAGAGATGATATATAATGTCTGTAGAAGAATGGCAAAAAACGACTGAGAAGATAGAAGAGAGAGTAAAAGGTCAAACTGGGAAATCGTGAAGAGTGTGCAGAGAAAGATAACATTTTATGTAACAGGTCAATGACAACGCGAGTTGAATGAGGCAGTAAGAGGTCGTAGAGGAAATGTGGCAGAGAATATGAGGCTGCGGGAGTGGAGAAGGTGGAGGAAGGAGGAGAGATGTGAGGGAGGAGGAGGTGAGGGTGAGAGAATGAGGAGAGATGTGTAAGAGTGGAGGAGAGGTGAGGGAGTGAGGAGAGATGTGAGGGACTGGAGGAGGTGACAGAGAGAAGAGAGGTGTTAGATAGTGGAGGAGGTGAAGGAGAAAAAAGATATATGAAGCACTGAAAATAGTGAGGGAGAGACGAGAGACGTAAATGAAATGAGGAGGTGAGAGAAAGAATGGTGATGTGAGGGAGGGGAGAAGGTGAGAGAGGAGATATGCGAGAGAATGAATTTCTTTCCCTCTCATTCCCCCTGTCTCCCTGCTTGTGTCCCCGCCTTCCCCGTGTTTTGCCTGTGTCTTGGTATTGCCGTACTTGTGTCCCCGCCTTCTTACCCTTGATTTCCCTCCATTACCTTCCCATTGAGCCTCGTCGATCACTTCTCTTTACTCATATCTCTCACACATCACTTGTCCTCGCTTATCCTTCATGAGAGCCACTTTTATCCACATCACTGAACACTTCTTAATTTTCTTACTTTTTGCTTTCCTTTTCCTGATTGTGGATAATCTCAGCCCATGCGTATTTGAGAAAAAGTTTTGCTGCCAATAAGAATGATGATGATGATGATTTATTCACATGCAAGACTATTCTTTCTCTTCCACCTGCTGCCTTCCCTTTCACTTACTTCTTTCCCTACTCTCCCATTCCTTTTCTCTTCCCCAACCCTCCCATCCCTTTTCTTTTAGCCTCCCTATCCCTATTCCTTGCCCTCCCATTTTCTTACCTTACCATCCTATTCCCTTTCCCTTATTCTTTACTCCAATTTCTTTCTTCTCCTCTCCTCCCCCATTCCCTTTGCCATCCTGTCCCGTTGCGTTCTGTTCTCTCATGTCCTTTCCCAGCCTGTTCCCCACCACCTTATCTCACCGCCCTTCACTGTACACTTCTTGTATACCTCAGCTGCTAGTCACCATTACTACCCCTCACATCATGATAATCTTACACTCATAACAAACACCCAGCATGGCATCCGGGCATACACTCACCATTCCCGCCTTCTTTCACATCCACATTGATACACTTACTACTGTTCATTCCCACCCACTTGTTTCCTGTATTACAGCCTCTGGTTTGCGATCACCTTCATTTTCAACGTCATTCCTCCTGCTCCTCCTCCTCGTTACCGAATCTCTCCCCCACCTTTGGGCCTTGTCACATCAACTTTCTTACTTTCGTTTTCCGCCCTCTGAGTATTATGGCTAAGTACTGATGGATGAGTGAGAGTGATGCAAGAGTAAGAATGGAAGAGTGAGTGGTGACAGTGAAGGTGTTTATAGTGAAGTGCATCAGCGTGAGAGTAAACACGGATGATCCTTCTTCATTTATGTTACATCATCTTCCATATCTCTCTATCTATCTATAGCCCGACGCCCCAGTCCCGCAAAGGGTGGCCGCAAACAAAACGCCTCCAAGTCGCTGTCACCCACCATTTGACTACCCTCCCCCCAACTCACTCCCCCCTCCCTCATATACCTCTCAACTTCATCCCTTCACCTCATCCTCGGTCTACTCCTCCGTGTCCCTCCCTCCACCTCACCTACATACACCCTCTTAGTCAGTCTTTCATTCTCCATTCTCTCCAAATGTCCAAACCACCTCAGTATATTTCTCTTTATCTTCTCAACCACATCCACATCCACCCCACGACGTTCCTTCACTTCTTCATTCGTCAACCTGACCCTCCATGTCACTCCACATGCTCCTCTCAAGTAGCTCATTTCCACTGCTCTAACTCTTGACTTGTTTCCCTCTTGCAAGGTCCACGCCTCGCTTCCATACGTCAGGGTAGGGATCACAATACTATCATGCAGTTAACTTCCATACTCACCTCCCTATTTCTCATCACTGCTTTCAGTGAACCAACAACCTTCCTTCCCTGCTGTACCCTTTCATGCACTTCATCCCCCAACGTTCCATCCTTACTCATCACACTACCCAAGTACTTGAATGCATTCACATTCTCCATATCCTCACCATCCAACCTCAGTGTACATTCTGTGACTTCATTCCTCTCAAACACCATAACTTTACTCTTGTTTACATTAACTTTCAGGTTCCTCTTCCTACACAGTCCCAGATTCATTCACCAAACCAAGCAACTCCCATTCATCTTCACTCAACAATACTGTATCATCAGCAGACAGCAACACTGGAATCTTCCAAATCTCACCCTCATTAATTAGAGCCACCCCCACATCCACTGCCCTACCTTGCACCTCCTTTACAACCCCATCCATGTATATATTAAACAGCCATGAAGACATCACACAACCCTGTTTCAGTTCCACATTGAGATCAAAGAACTCACTCAGCTCACCATCCACTCACCATAGCCCTAGCTCCTTCGTACATACTCTTCACAGCACTCAACAATTTCCCCTCCACTCCATATATGCTTAATACCTTCCACATACCTTGCTTATCTATTCTGTCATAAGCTTTCTCCAAGTCCGTGAAGGCAGCATACACTTTCTTTCCCTTCTCTAGATACTTCTCCACTAAACATCTTAGAACAAATATCTGATCTACACACCCTTTTCCCTTCCTGAATCCCTCTTGTTCTCCAACTAGCTCCTCTGTCATATGCCTAACCCTATCAATAAGTATTCTACCATTTATTTTTCCAGTCACACTAAGAAGGCAAATACCCATATGGTTACCACATACTTCTCTCTCCCTTTTCCTTTGTATAAAGGAACAGTTATACCTGATTTCCAGTCCTCTGGATCCCTTCCCTCTTCCCAAGCCAATCTACACAACTTCAATATCCACTCCACTACAATCTCACCCCCATGCCTAAGCATTTCACCACACACTCCATCAATTTCTGGGGCCTTTCCCATCTTGATCTTCTTCATTGCTTCCACTAATTCCGCCCTACTGATCTCTTCCTCCCTCCACTCATCTCTTCTTCCCCCAGCCATTCCCCAACAACTTATACTTGCTCTGCTTTTACTCTTTACACTCAATAAATCCTCAAAGTGCTCCTTCCACCTCCTCAATTTCTCTCTCTTCTCCACCAACAATCTATTATTCCTATCTTTCACTCCCCTACTATTTGCCCTTTCACACTGCCTTACTTTCTTCACCTCCTTCCAAAACAATTTCTAACTCTCCCTCCATTTCACACTCAGATTCCTCCCAAATTCTTCATCCACTTTCTTCTTACTCTCCTTCACCAGTCACTTCACCTCCTTTCTCCTGCTCACATATACCTCTCTCTTCTCTCTCTCATCTTCTCCCCTACCTCTACTCGCTAACCATTCACTATATGCCTTCTTTTGTTCCACAGCTCGTTTCACCTCATCATTCCCCCATGCTGTCCCTTGCACACCCTTGCATCTCCTCCTCACTCCACAAACCACCTCACACACTGCGCCTATCTCTTCTGTGAATATCTTACATACGTCTTCCACCCCTTCCATCTGCTCTAACTCATACCTTCCGAATCTTTCTTCCACTGTGCTATTATACTCTGCCATTTTCTCACTATCTTGCAGCATCTCCACTCTTCTCACAGGAGCTGTTTCCTCCTGTCTTCCCCTTTGTCTCTTCAACCATTTTCTTTGCAGCTTTACCTTGGCCATCACTAAGTGATGGTCCGAGATTCCATTCCTCCACCCTCTCCACACTCTTGCATCCAACACTTGTCTTCTCATTTGTTCACTCACACACACGTAGTCTATCAGTGCCTTTCGTTCAACAAGTTCACCATCCATCCTCCTCATAACTCTCCATGTATACCTGTGGATCATCTTATGCCGAAAGTAGGTGTTAGCTATTGCCAACCTCTTACTAGCACAGATGTCCACCAAAGCACTACCATTTCCATCTACTTCCGCTGGCACACCCCACTGACCAACCACTCCATCCACTCGTACATTCCCACTTTTGCCATTCGTGTCTCCAATCAAAAACACTATCTCGCTCCTCTCAGACTTGTCCATACATGCTTCTACACTTGCCCAAAACTCATCTTTCATTCTTGCCACTCGGTCCTCTGTCGGCGCATATGCACATACAATCGCCCACGTTTGTATACCTACTTTCATCCTCATCCATACAATCCTTGCACCCACTGTCCCATACTCTCTTATATTCTCCTTCCACTTCTTGCTTATCATCAGACATACTTCCTCTCTTGCCCTCTCATTCTCATTAACTCCCGCACATACCTGTATGCCTAAACCTTATTCCCACTCTCTCACCCTTTCACCTTACTATTTAGTTTCAGTCAATCCACATATATCCACTCTTGCATCCTTAAGCACCTGAATAATCTCTATCTCTCTTTCACTTCATCATTCACTCCTCTCACATTCCATGTCCCCACCCTCAGAATGTCCTTTGTCCGTTCCTTAGTTGTCAACGTATGGTCCGCCCTGGTCCGAGACGCTTTATTTGCATAATTAGCTAGTTCTTTTTACTGGGTGGGGCACTAACCCACCACCAACCCTTAAGTTGCCTCATACGACAAGCAGGGATAGTGGGGGAGTATTCTTGAAACCCCCCTACCCCCAGGGTAGGGGGGTTTCAAGAATTGCTGCTTATTGCTCTCTCTCTTTCATGCCTTCATGCGTTATTTATCGTGTGTTGTCTCTTCTGGTCCCTCTTGTCGCTTTGATCTACATTTTATATTTTCATGTCATTTTAAACTCTGTACCTCATCACCTCACAAGCTATTCATAGTAATTCTCTTGTGTTGTTCCTTTTTCATTCATGAACAACGCTCTTCTCATTTCCTGTTCTCGGCATCAACGCTTTGCTCACCCCATGTTTACTCTCTACTTGTTCCTGTTCGCCACTTCATCCTTGAACATTTTTTTCCCTCGCACGTTTGGTCTTCTCTTGACTTTACCGCTTCAACGTCTTCTGTAATCACTTGCCTTGGACTCGGACTCCCACCCTAATCCAAAGTAGGCAACTCGCACTGTTGCCTACTTTGGAATAAGGTGGGAGGATCAAGAAAAAGGAAAAGGGGTCACCAAAGCAGGACAGTTAAATGGGCAACACATTCATTATCTTGCAAAATCCTTTTTTTCCCTACGTTGTTTGGCTTCAGCTTCAGATTTTAAGTTTACCATGAAATGAAAGTTGCCATCACATTTATCGGAATGGAGAGAATGAGGAAGGGAAGAGGGGATGAGAGAGGAAGGTGGGGGTGCAGGGGATTGGGAGGAGGAGGCGAGAGCGGGAGAATGGGGACAGGAGGGGAAGGGGTGAAAAAGAAGCGGGCGAGCAGGCTGACAGGAAGAGAGGGACAGGAGAGGGGGTAGAGTAGAGGACAGGGGTAGATAAGTGAGGGTCGAGGAAAAGAGTTATAATGGTAATTTGAAAGCAGTCTGGCAAGAAATAGGAAGGAGAGAATACTGGATGTGGAGGGATGCACGTGGAGTGTCAATGCTGACTTTCTCCAGTATCCCACCCTTTTCCCTCTTCTTTCCTGTTGCAGTACGTTTTTGCCCCTGCTCTCTTTCATTCTCCAATGTTACGCTCGCTTTCCCTCCTCGCCTGTCCTTTGCTGTCTCTGTTTTCTCTGTTCTTCTCTTGCTCTGCGTCCTCCCTCACCTCCGTCCCCAACTCTTCCACTGCAAGGCTTTAATCTTCCAGGTCCCTGCATGGCCTTTTACACGGAGATTGAAAGTCATAGGAGGCAGAGTGAAGGAAAAGGAGAGGGATAGCGAGGAAAGGACAAAAGAGCTGAAAGAGTAAGGAATAGAGGAGAAAAAGAGTGAAGCACATAGTGAGGAAGGAGGATAAGGAAAGAGAAGAAATGGCGGGAATTGGGGGGGGGGGGCAGGATAAGGAAGACGGGGTGAGAGGAAGTCAGACAACGTGAGCGTCAGCGGTACAGATAAAACACAAATAAATAGAAGGAAAAAAAAGGCGGGGGGGGAGGGGGGATGTGAAGGGGGCAGCAACACGGAGGTAGACGTTTTGAATCAAGGATCAACTGTACCTGTATTAGGTTTGGGGTTGTGTGGTCCACCGTTACCTGTGCGAGGTGCCGGATCAGATGTTTTACTGTAAGGATCAGATGTATGAAGGTGTACATGGACAGGTGTATCAGGGTCTGGCTATATTTAATGATCACGTGGTTGTAATATTAGATGGTTGAGTGGCAGGGCAGATGGTGGTGTTGTGTGGTGGAGTGGCAGGACAGGTGGTGGTGGTGTGTGATGAGGTGGCTGGGCAGGTGGTGGTGGTGGTGTGTGGTGGAGTGGCAGGGCAGGTGGTGGTGGTGTCTGTTGGAGTGGCAGGGCAGGTGGTGGTGTTGTGTGGTGGAGTGGCAGGGCAGGGGGTGATGTTGTATGGTGGAGTAGCAGGGCAGGGGGTGGTGTTTTGTGGTGGAGTGGCAGGGCAGGTGGTAGTGTTGTGTAGTTGAGTGGCATGGCAAGGGGTGGTGTTGTATGGTGGAGTGGCAGGGCAGGGGGTGGTGTTGTGTGGTGGAGTGGCAGGGCAGGTGGTGGAGTTGTGTGGTGGAGTGGCAGGGCAGGTGGTGGTGTTGTGTGGTGGAGTGGCAGGGCAGGGGGTGGTGTTGTATGGTGGAGCGGCAGGACAGGGGGTGGTGTTGTATGGTGTAGTGGCAGGGCAGGGGGTTGTGTTGTATAGTGTAGTGGCAGGGCAGGAGGTGGTGTTGTATGGTGTAGTGGCACGGCAGGGGGTGGTGGTGTATGGTGGAGTGGCAGGGCAGGGGGTGGTGTTGTATGGTGTAGTGGCAGGGCAGGTGGTGGTGTTGTATGGTGTAGTGGCAGGGCAGGGGGTGGTGGTGTGTGGTGCTGTATCATATGTCTCAATTAGCAAATACAAAAAATCTAATTTATATTGTCATTTCTACTCTCTGGATGTAGAGTTGGCCCTAAATCAGTCCTTTCCTGAGTTGGTTCCATAAATTTTGATGACCTCGTTAAATCTCTGTGCCATGAATTCCCCGAAAAATAGTTTGCTTCCAATAATATTTCCTGAGGGTGATAAAAAAGCTTGACAAATTCGCCCAACCTTTGATGTGTTGGTGTGGAGAGAGAGAGAGAGAGAGAGAGAGAGAGAGAGAGAGAGAGAGATTTGGGTTTTCTACAGTCGTGATTGTATTTGCGTGCGTTTATGGGTGTTAGGTGGGTAGCATTTGTGTTGTGGCTAAGTAATTAATGGGAGGAGTGAGTTGGAGTGCAGTGCAGTGATGTACTGCACAGCGTTGTGATGGCTATAACCTTAACATTCATTTGGATCTTTTGGCACTTGATGTTGTTCACTGTCATGTACAAGGTTTTATTATCCACGTACTGTGTACCTTCACATTGACCAGAAGGATGGCGGAGAGTTCTCCCGGTGCGTTTTATACTCGTCCCATTGTGTGTGTGTGTGTGTGTGTGTGTGTGTGTGTGTGTGTGTGTGTGTGTGTGTGTGTGTGTTTTACGTGTCCGACTCTGGGCAAAGGCTTCATGGCCTATTTCTTGGGGGCAGTGACCTATCCCAAGGCCCAGTAGTCCTCCTACACCTCCACATGTCACCACTTCGGCGCTAACACCCACCATCCATCTTGAATAAATGCAAGGGCTGTCTCATACAGGACTGGTGTATTGGTATTAACGGGGGTATTTTTATGACATGTCGGCGGGTCATCTGCTAGATCAGGAAAGTCTGCTTTTAGGAAATTCAAATCCTTAAACTGTTCCCTGCCCCAGCCGGGATTCGATCCTGGGTCCAGTAGGATTGAAGGCCGCCTCTCTACCGATTCAGCCACCGCCTGTGTGTGTGTGTGTGTGTGTGTGTGTGTGTGTGTGTGTGAGAGAGACAGACAGACAGACAGACAAGCAGACATACAGACAGAGATTTGAATTACACCACTTTTTCTGGTTATAAAAATGAGAGATAAGTGAATGAAATTGTTGACGTGTTTTCTGCTGTTGTAAAATTAGACATCGTTCATATATGTCTGTTTGCTGATGTACTTATTGTACCGTATAGTCACACAGGGAGCCACGGCAGCTTAGTGATCGCGAGTTGTCTCTTGATTTGCATCTGCCCTGTAGATTGGGGTCGAAACATTACCCATGGCGAGCATTTAACCGTAGGGTGCAAGTACTGTTTTCTCTTTTATGGTATCATATGTTCACACTTGTTGCTTCACACTAATGACACCAGACTGATCGAAAAGTTGCCCAATACAAACTAGTTCAGATACAGACTGATGCAGATACCTACCCAGTACCAAAAGGCGAGGGCATGTTGATTCATGTTCACTCACTGTTATTGTAAACAGGTCTTCTCCAATAGCCGTAAAGCAGTAGTTAATTCTTGTCAAAACGTGATGCCACAATACAGCACGGACTTCTTTAACCATGTCATGTATGATGGCTTGTAACATTTTATTTTTGCAACCATTAAATTATTTTTCATAATAAGGGAGATATGTCCTAGTGAGAGGGGGTGGGAAGGAGTTTGAGTGTTTTTATATCTCTTTCTTTTGGCCATAAGCCTCGGTCTGTATCAGTGTCATCCCCGTGTTCCTTCTCAGATGTTATCCCTGTGCTTCATCTCAAGTGTTATCCCTGTGCTTCAACTTAAATGTTATCCCAGTGTTCCATCTCAAGTATTATACATGTGCCCTATCTCAAGTGTTATCCCAGTGTTCCTTCTCAAGTGTTATCTTTGGTTGCCCCAATGAGTTCCCTTTGTATTCATTGTGGCACACACGACTCATTACAGCTTCTCTGCACATCCTGCTGCCGCCTTAGTTCACTCATACTCCTATTCTCCCATTTAATATTCTGTAAGTTTAACAGAGGTAGCCTTAATAGTATCTGCCAGCCTTTCAAGTGCTTATTCTCCTTCCTGTCTTCCTTAGGTACTTCCATCTCTCATTTCTCTGTTATTGTTAGGTCTGTTGTGCTCTCAGTCATTGTCAACATTCAGCTTTCAAGTGTTTGTCATCCTTCATGCTTGTGTCTCCATTGCTCATCGGTCTGTTATTGTACTGTATGTTAAATTCTTAGTCATTGTCAACATTCAGCTCTCATGTGTTTGTAGTCCTTCCTGCTCAAGTGTCTCCATGCCCGTCTCTCTGGTAATTATGTATGGTGGAGGAGACCTAATGTAAGTGTTTCATCTGTCCGTCCGTGCATGCTTGGGTGCATACGTCAGTACAACTATTGGGGGCATGATACCTCCTGAACCCATCGATGGATTTCCACCAAATTTTTGCCAATGATTCAGTATAAGGAGTTGATGAACTGATTAGGTCAGCTAGGTAAATGGGTCTGGTGTCGACTTAGGTTACTCTGGGCGTGATATCTCCTGAACTCCTCATCGGATTCTGGCCAAACTTTTGTCAGTGATACAGTATGAAGGGAAGGGGTTAAATGTTTAGGTCATATAGGGTTGACTTAGTTTATCCTTGTGGGTGTGCATCTGTAACTTTATTGTGGTCATGATATCTACTGAACTGCTCAGTGGATTTCAACCAAACTTTAATCAGTGATGCAGAATGTGGGTTAATGATGCAGTATGAGGAGATGATGAACTGGTTCGGTCAGCTAGGTTAAGGGGTCAAAGGTGAAGGTCAGATGGGGTAGACATAGTTTATCTTTGTGGACGTGATATATCCTGAACCTTTCAATGAATTTCGACCAAATTTATGTTAGTGACATGGTATGTGTCAAGAATTGGCGCGATTCTGTATGTAAACAAACTCGTGACATTGAACTTCGGTGGGAAACCGCGAATTCTAGTGGAATTCCCAATAAGTATCACTCAGTCAACCGCCACACATTCACTTGATTGGGACGGTTTTCAGAACATTTTTCACTGTTTCATAAGTGATCGTCCTTGCGCACAACATTGGTGCCTTCGCTGAGTGATTTATTGTGGGCGTGTTTCGCTCACATTATTTCCATTGGCCGTTAGCAAGCGCGGCCTGCCGTCGCCTCTCTCACAATTTGAAGTCAGTCAGGATTGGAATGTCATGAGAGCAGGTTCGTTTGGGCCCAGTGTGGAGCAGTGCCGCCGTTGTCCAGCGAGTTCCGGAAATCTCCACTCAGCGTGAATTGGTGTAGAGGTTTAGCGGTTGAAGCATCCGTCCTACGTGTCAGCGCCCAGTTCAATTCCGCTTAGCCCACACTCTGACCAGTATTTCCTTTCGATTTTCCTAGGCTTAAGAGTTTAGCTTTTGAGTGAGCGAGTGAGTGTGTTCTTATTTTGAATTCATTTGAGACTCATGTAACGTAAAATTTATTTTATTGTAATTAATAAATTTACAGTTCTTTTTCTTGAGCTTAATGTAATGTACACTCGTGTTTTATTTCTCCACATTAAGCTTATTTTAGTTGCTGCTTCTAGTTGGCAATAACGCTTTGTATTATTCATAACTGGTACTTAGGCCAGTCCTCTTGAATTAAGATTAAATCCGTTGTGCCAGCCTGGAGTTAATGCACCAGCAAGAACCTGTTTATCATTAATAGCATTAGTTATTGATTGTCAGGGGTGGAGTCACTTTCTCCAGAGGCTAACAGTACTAATAAACAGCATTTGTGAGTAATTAGTCCCTGCTGTGTACTGCTGAGAAAGATAATAAATTCTCGTCCTTAGAGAATCGGCGAAGTAAGCCGGCATAAAATAAACATTGCTTGATTTTCACAAGTCAATTCCTTGTCTCCATTGACAAGTTAACATTTAAAGTATTCTTTAATATCGAAAATTCTCAAAAACCCCGTGAGAGTATGAAGAGATGAATTGATTATGCCAGCAAGGTCAAGGGTAGGAAGTCAAGGTCATATGGGGTCAACTTAGTTTATCCTTGTAGGTGCTATATCTACTGAACCCCTTGATGGATTTTGACGAAACTTCTGTCAGTGATACAGTATGGAGGAATGATGAACTGATTACGTCAGCAAGGTCATGGAGGTTGTATGGCGAATCCGTGCACAAGGCTTGGTGGAGGCATACCTGGCGGCGACGCTTTGTGCAGACAAGTCGGGGCCCGAATTCTCTGCGTTTCATTGTAATGTAGGTTGTGTTCTAGTCATTGTTAACATTTTGCACCACACCATATAATTTTTCCTTGATCTGTTGATTTTTCTGCCATGCCAAGAAATGTCTGCCACGTTTTGTGTGTTTCTGTTATTCTCTTCTTTTTTTTCATCTACTAATATAAATGTGTATAAACTAACTGATGTGTTTTTTTCTCTGTTGCAGGTAAGAGCTGAGTGGGTATCAGTGAAGGATTTACATTTGACATGTGTAAGTATGATTTTTATTGTGTTTTTAACAGTGGAATCATTCTCGCCCAATAAATCGCACGTTGGTAAAACATAGGACAGAAGCGTGTGATTATTACAGTACAGGAAGTTTTTAATGCATGATATGATTATTACTATTGTGTCCTCAGTACAGATGTGGTGGTGTATACAGGTGGATTTGTGTTGTGTGAGGGTTCTGGGTGACAGTAACAGTGAATCTCCATCTGAAGAAGTTCAACATTTTCAACAAACATTTGTCTTTTGATTTCTCTTTGCTTTTTGTCTCGTGCGTCTTGTTTTCTTCTCTTCTTCCTCATGTCCCTTAGGTGTCCGTTCAGCCATGTTTCCCTCCTTTTCACTGGGGTCGCCGCCTTTTCATCCCTTCCCTTCTTTTTTATAATTCGAATGGCGCCTCGGTGGCTGCCATCACTCACCTTCCTCCTCTGTCCTTACTTTACTTTTCCTGTCTGTTTCACATTTATGACTCCATTCTACGCTGTTCAGTTCTCCCTCGTATTGACTGTTATTTGGCCCACACTTCCCTCAGTCACACCAACTATATCCTCACATTCACTGGAGCTGGAATACTGAAAGGAAAACTCAATGACCTTCAGTTAATGGTTGTCTGGAGATCCTGTCAGGTCCGGTTTAGTTAGTTGGCTGTTTCCAGTAAGCCGTTCCGGTAATTCATTTTGGTAAGGTCATTCTGGCAATATCTAATGCTCTTGGAACGGGAGAGGGTGGCAGGTATGAAAAAATGATGACGTCACGGGAATATTCAGGTATATTCCCATTCCAGTTCAGTCCTGTAGGTTAATTCAGACTTTCGTTCTAATAAACCAGTCCAGTTGCTGCTTTATTTCATCCATTTATCCACCTACTACTTCATTTTCGTTTATCCTTGACAGACCTACACTCTGACCAGCTCTTATCCACACCCATAGTTTTAATTTCACTCAATTTACTCCACGCCTACTTCCACACGGTCATGTTTTTATGCAAACACACTGACCCAGCCATTGCTCTCACACCCCACACACGTTCACCATCACCTTCACACACACACACACACACACACACACACACACACACACACACACACACACACACACACACACACACACACACACAATGATTTTTTTTCTCGATATTTCTCCACTTACGATAATATCCTTGTCTTTGTTTCTTCCTTTCCTATTTTTCCCCTCACTCCTTCACTTTATTCCCTTCCGTAAATCCCTATCTTCTTTTTATTGATTTATATATTTATTGGCCTCATAGCCCTCTGTAATAACTGTTTCCTCCTTTCCCCCAACCTCCTTTTCATCAATTTTCCCAATTGTATCTTTTTTCCTTCATGTTTATTTTTTCTTTTCCTTCACCGGCGCATGAAGCCTCCAGCACCGCCACCACAATATTCAAACAGGCGTGGCTCTACTGTAGATTCGATAAAGCCAGTGGAGTGGTGGAGGTAGGGGGAGGGAGAGTGGGAGGGGAAGGGAGGGAGGAAAGAATAGAGTGTAGCGAGGAAGGGTGAGAGAAGAAGAGGGAGGAGGTGAGGAAGGTGGAGTGAGGGAGAGGGAGGAAAGGCAAGAGAGTGAAGGTGAGAGGAATGGAGATGTGGTGGTGAGAGGGAGGCATGAATGGTAGCATGATTGAGACGGAAATGGTGGTGTGGTGATAAATGAGACAGGAATGGTGGTGTCGTGGCGAGTGAGGCGGGAGTGGTGGTATGGTGGTTCGAGTGAGGCAGGAGTGGTGGTGTGGTGGTGAGTGAGGCAGGATTGGTGATGTGGTGGTAAGTGAGGCGGAAGTGGTGCTGTGGTGCTTCGAGTGAGGCTGGAGTGGTAGCATGAGTGAGGCGGGAGTGGTGGTGTGGTTGTGAGTGAGGCGGAATGTTGGTGAGAGTCAGGCAGGAGTGATGGCGTGGTGGTGAGAGTGAGGAAGGAAGCATTATCCTCAGAATGCCTCACATCATATCCATTCATCCCTGCCTCACCCCTGCCTCCTCGCATTGCTTCCGGCTTCTCATTTCACTTGCTAGAAATCCTTTTTTTCTTTGCGTTGGTTGTTGACAAAGAGTTTCTTTTAATGTGATTAATAGCCCATTGATCCTCTTCACCATCCTCTCTGTCCTTTGTGACTTTAGCCTCGTCTGTCTGCTTAATATTTCCTTTCTCTGCTTTTCTCTCTCACACTTCTTCTTTCCTTCTTCTTCCTCCTTGTGATTTAATCAACTTATTCTCTCGCAGTCATCTGCTTTATCCTTGTCATACTCCTCCTATAAATAGTTTATCCGTTCTTTGTCTCTTCTTTCCCTCTGCTATATTTCACACTTCTCATCCTCTTGATTGATATATCTTTCTGTGAGATTTTTTCCCTCACAGCTTTGTGTGACTGTCGTCTCTATATCAGGACTAATTTATCCTCCACTCACTCTACTACATTTTGCCTCCTTTAAACTCTGCCATATTTCACTCTTTTCTCCTCGTGACTGATTTATCTTTCTCACTGTACTCTTTCTGTGGTTCTCTCTTGTCATTGTCTTCTAATTTTCCCTGTACTGGTATCATATTTTTCTCTTTCCTCCAGTGTTGATTTCCACAGTAGTTTCCTACTGCATGGCTGTATTTGTGCCATATTTACACTATCCTTTGTTTTTCGTCGTTGGTTTTCCTCCTGATCTAGTCCTTGTTTTCTTTGGTCTGTTAACCTCTTGCTTCTTCACTAATTCAGCTTCTCACCTATGTTCTAAAACATGTTTTTTTTTTCTCTCTCAAGCATCTACGGCGCTTGAACAAGTACATTGAAGCAGAACTCCTGCCACATGTTAATTTTTCAGTATATCCACAGCAATTTTGCATGCTAAAACTTGTTCCCATTCATTTTTCTTCTAGAAATTTTTATTTCATGTATTTAACATCCAGTCATCTTCCTACCCTAATTCCTTTAAATTATTTTTTCCTTTTCACTGCAGTAAGCCACTCAGAGCTTTAACAATACTTAATAATTTTCTTTTCCTATACATACATTAGATAACCCAAATCCTTTTGTTCTCAGTGCAGTCGTTAACTCACCTCTTCTCTTTGATTATATTCAACTCATACTACTTTGATTTTCAGTCCTTTGGCTTTTTTTTTTTTGGGGGGGGGTGCTTCTTTGGCTTTGGGAAGCCCTACTTATTTAGTTTTCCCTTTGCCTTCTCAGCCTGACAAAATCTGACACACAGCCTGCCTAACCACAGCTCTTGACAGATCTCATAAGTTACCTTGGCCCACTGTGGAATCGTCCTCAGTTTTGTAGTTCCTTTATCCTGTCTGATGTGGATTATATTAAGGAAGGAGATAATTTCCAATACAAATCCCATTTCTGGTACAGCACAGATCTTATAAGAAATTTGTAGCACAGATGATGGTCGTTGAGATCCTCAGTTTCCTGCACCACGGTACAGGTGTGACATCAATATTCAGAGTAATACAGTGTACCTAATACATGATGGTGGCAGATTCTGTAAGCTTATACGGCCTAGGTAAATGTTGTTTCAGTTTAGATATTGATGATTAAAGGAACAATATGGAGATGTTTTCGTTTTCTTTTAGATTTTATAAAATACGGTCAACTTCGTCTTTAACTTACTCGTGTAACTTATTAGCTGGCTTGGGCTTAGTGTCTTGGCAGAGAATCGTGCCTTTGACTTGAATACAGAATTTTTCCCTTTGCTTTTTTATCAACTCAAGATAATGCCAGGCTTCTGTAGTGATTAATTAGCCTAATAGATCTATACTCATATCAGTCTTATATCGAGAGAGAGAGAGAGAGAGAGAGAGAGAGAGAGAGAGAGAGAGAGACCATAGGGAAACATCAAGTATGAGATGGTAAGTGAGAAGGGATTTCATCCCCTTGGCAATTGTGTGTTGTAAAAGAGTATCTGGAGTCGTTATAAAATTGTCGTACATGCTGATGCACGAAATAATGCCACAGCACAAATCATTGACTCTGTCCTTAACAACAGCAGGAGCCCAGTTTGATGTAAATGGTGATAGTATGTAGCTCGTTCACCAAGAGAAGTCTTCCCTGATCTGGGTAAAACACGAGTGCCTGACGGTTACTGGAGATAACGTCTCTTTAACAGGGAAAATCTCCCTAAAGTTTAACCATGTCGACTAGCGTTGTCAAGAAAGTATTACCTAAGGCATCGTAGCGAATGTATTAAAGCTGCAGTGAGAGGAGGTGGTGCTGCGATGTTGTGGAGCCTTTTGTTTGTTGAGTGGCAACTTGATGATGAAACCTTTGTCCGACTGTCTGGTGCTGTGTGTGTATTGTCGCTGGTGAGCCACACTGCCATGACCAAGATTCCCACCTCGTCTGGATACTTATATCTATATGGACGCAGCCGGTTTTGTAAGTGCACATAACATATGGCTAGAATTTGGTTTGTTTGGCTTAATGTGTCAGAAAAGAATTAACTTTTAATTTGTAGTACTACTAGCTTTCCACATGGATATTGTTAGCTGTAGTCACTGCCATCCAGACCACATTGTAGCTCGACCAGTGACATCACAGAAAGACTTGTACCAGTATACATTAGTTCTGCGTGTACTTTTTACTTGCCGGCCTCCGTGTAAATGCACCCCAAGCATTGCAAGCCAGTGTGAGTCTGCAAAACTCTACCCACCCTGCCACCTTCATTTAACAAAAGCCGTCACAGGAGCACAAAAGTGACCGAAGCACCTCCTTAGAGTACAGTGGTCTAGACCAGATTCGGAACACCAGCTGCTGGACCTTCAGTGATTGTTTGTGTAATGTTTCGTTAACAACACATTAGGATTCAGTTTTGATACGCACACACGTACATACATATATACATACATATGATAGATCTGGTACACACAGACACATACATACATAATTATATAGGATTGTTTTGATAGACATAGTTTCATACATGCATAATACATTCATACATTCATACACATACTCGTACATGCAGTACATACATGCATAGCATAGTTTTCATACATACGTACATATATGCATATATACGTAAATGCATGCTTACGTGTATACATGCATGCATTGGATAATTTTGATACATACATAATTACATACGTATATGCATACGTACATAAATACCTAGATACATCCATACATGCATGCATGCAAGATAATTTTGATACGGTACATACATAGGCTACATACATACATACATGCATATGTAAATACATACGGATTCAAGGTATATGGTATAGTTGATGTTGTTTCCTGACCAAATTCTTATTCTTCCCCAGTCCGGGACCTGGTCTGGCCAGTTGGCCAATGGCCAGGCATAATACAGTATACAGTTGTAGCGAGTGGTAATACTTGTGTACCCAGATCCTCCAGTACTTCCTCGGTTCTGCCACTTTCTTTTTTCCTCTGCCTCCATCACCACGTTCCGCCACACCAACTCTTCTCAAGTGTCCGTACTTTCTTGCGTTGAAGTTTCTTCCTACTAACTTTTTCTTGGAACTCATTTCCTTCCTCCTGGCCTGGCAACGCAGCCGTGGTTGCTGGGTTGGTTGAATGGCTGCACACACTGGCTGTCTGTGGACACCACCCACGGATTTGTACCAAGTTTGTTTCTTACATTATTTGATACTGAGACAGTAGTATTGTTTTAGTTATCAAACTTATACAAATGCAGGAGCAGAAAGATCGTTAGCCTGTGAGCCTCATATTAATACTTAATTTCTGTTTTTCTTGTCGTCTTCTCCCCTTTCCTACTTTCTCTTGCGGCATATCGTCAGTGGTTTCCTATAATGTGTAAACCCATTTGGCATGCCATTCAGTGTTAGCCTAAATCACTTAGATAGTCGCTACTTATGTCTCTACCATTGCCTCTTACTGTTTTTCCCATCTTTTTTGCCACCTTTTTATTAATCTTCTATCCACTTCTGGTCCCTCAGCACTGAGTGACAAATATAATCATTTCCTGTAACTCTGGAAGCCATTTATGACGGGGGGATGTGGAGCCTACTATGGTGTCCCTGTTAACTGGATGGAGAGACGCAAGTGTGGCGACCATCTGGGGACCAAACCTCCACACTTTTCCCCCCGTCTCACCGTGGGGAGGCAGTGTCAGCCGCCGGGGGACATCAGGTCACTACAGGGGAAGGCCGGGGCAGTTGTTTGCTTGTGTTTGATGTGTTTGCTCGGCCAGACAGACCGAAGTGACGGAACAACAACAGTAGCTGCTGCTGCTGCCGTTGGTGTCGGCGGCGGTGATGGGGTTGGTGGTAGATTCTCGACTACCGAAAAAAAAAAAATAAATAAATAATTGTTTTGAGAAGCTGTGATGCAAGGGCCGGCAGGGAGTGTTGTGTAGCTACTGCCATTTGTGTTCTTAGTGTGTGTGTGTGTGTGTGTGTGTGTGTGTGTGTGTGTGTGCTTTTTGTATGATATTATTTTCCGCATCAGTTAAGCAATTCTGTGTTAATTAAGAAACTGAGGTGGATGCTGAGGACAGAACAAGGAGAGAAAGAGAAGAGAAAGAGGACATAATGAGGAAGGCAATGAGGAGAGAGGAGTGATGGAAGACAGAGACAGAGACACAGAGATGAGGAGGGAAATGACTCCGTATGGAACATAAGATTAACACATATCACCCATGTGTGTGTGTGTGTGTGTGTGTGAGAGAGAGAGAGAGAGAGAGAGAGAGAGAGAGTGAAGATAAAATTAATTCCAATTAGAGGCAGAGGCAGGGAGGTAATGGAATGGTTGTGGAGACGGCAATAGTACCAAGTAATTCTTTGTGTTGAGGTGGAGGTGTTTCCTGTTGCTAATGGACCAGGATAAAGAGCCTCTTGCATAAGAAGTTCTCTACCGACCAGTGAATTATTGATGGTGGTGGGGAGAGTGCCAGGAAAAAAGTGAATAGCTAAGGGTACTTTTCTAGGCTTAAGTTAGGCTACGTAGAAACGTAAGAAAAGAGAATAACAAACAGATATGTGTCCAGAGTTCTTATTCCCATTCCACTTGATCTTTTTAGAACTGGTTATTTTTTAATGTTTTCTGACCATTAATATTGAAATGAGGCTGGATGACCTTTGAGGAGAGAGTCCAGTGGTCTGTTGTCTATTTCCACCTTAGTCGCCATTAACATTTAGTTTGCAGTTTACCGTATACTATTTACTTTTTCCCTCTCCTTCCTTATCTCACTTTCTTTGGTCTCTTTTGTACTCCTTCCCTTTCTCTCCCCTTTTTACTCTCTATACTTCTCCCTTGTCTCTCCCCTTTTGGTCTCTTTCCATCTGCCCTTCCACTTTTCCTTTGCTTCATTTCTTTCTCCCCCCCCCCCTTTCTTACCGCATTGCCCAGCACTATCCACTGAAACCATTCAGTAAAGGCAGATTTTACTCATTTAACAGAAGACCAGCCGACATGTCGTAAAAATACCCCCGCTAATACCAATACACCAGTCCTGTATGAGACAGCCCTAGCATGTATTCAATATGGACGGTGGGTGTTAGCGCCGAAGTGGTGACATGTAGAGGTGTACGATACGTAGGAGGACTACTGGGCCTTGAGTGCAGGCTGTGAAGGCTATGCCCAGAGTCGGTCACATAAAAAAAAAAAGTCTACTCTCCATCTCGGTCTTTTCCACCTTTCTACTACTGTCGAGTGGCAGGGCAGTTGGTGGTGCTTAGTAGTGTGGTGGAACAGTTTTATGTTATGATTTTATACAACAAACGACAGAAATCCGATTTAAATGTTTTTCACTGAATTTTTACCGCTCGCGTACCGCCTAGCTGTTGTTTTGAGCGACGTCTAAATTTGTCCGCACTCGCACACGTGTGTGTGTGTGTGTGTGTGTGTGTGTGTGTGTGTGTGTGTGTGTGTGTGTGTGTGTGTTTCTCACTCTGTTTGTCAGTCTGTAAAAAACATTAACTTTGGGTAACATCTACTTTTTGCAGGTTGGGATCGTTTTTAAATGGTTGTTGGAGGCGACCATCATCCACTCTCTTGGTGAAGTGCTGCCTACTTTTTCCTTCACTTATAATGTGCTTTTTCAGTGCCAGCCCTTCTCTCCTTTTCCCTTTCATATCCTGTGTGACGTATGTGTAGAACTGGTAGTAAATGTTCAGTTAATCTGTTATGATGGGAAGACTACACATGGATTCGTGTTCATATCCTGTCTGAAAACACTTAAGCATGTTTGTGTTCTGATATGCTACATTATAAATATTGGCACCATCAAATATATGGATTAACTGTATGTTTGGAACTCATGCTTTAATATTGGCATTATTGATCTGGTCTAAGCCTGGCAACAGGTGGCTTACTGACTGTTTAGTTAATGGCACCTGTTGATGTCCATTGTGGGTTTGATCTGATCCAGGGTTCTTAATTCATAAGGGATACATATATTTTTTATTTTAGTACCGGTACAAAAAGATTGAAGAGTTTGTAAGTACACACACACACACACACACACACACACACACACACACACACACACACACACACACACACACACACACACACACACACACACAAACACACTATCAAGTTACACGGCGTGACAGTGCAGATAAATATATTGCATTAGGGGCTGTGTGTGTTATGTACAAATATAATTTTGTTATGATCCAGTTAGTCTTCACCTAACACCTGGCTGAACTTTAGATTCTGGCAGTGGTTTTGTAGAGAGTATCTTGCTGATACACGGTAGCTGTAATTCCTGGCATAAAAAGTGATACAGCACAGGTACACAGAACAGATGTCGAGCTCGTACCATCCCAGTCGCTTGCTTGTGTGTAGAAAGATACCATGGTGTTCATAGGTGTCTGGTGTATTAAAGCCAAGATTTCAACACTCATCGTTGACTTATCATGAACATCCCTACATACAGGCATCATCGTACACCTGTTATTCTGTAAGTGAACACACAGAGGGGAAGACAGACGGAGAGACTAAAGTGAAAACATAATCCCTGTTTACCTTTGGTGGCAGAGGAACCGCAGCTAACAGGGCTCTCACTGTATTATTTTCCACTTCAGTTCTATTGGCAAGAATTAACCTCATTTATTCTTAAGTTAACGAAATTCACAATTCCATCGTGATCCTCCCATCATTTTTCATTAGTTCAGAAGCCAGACAGACAAGAGTGAAAACATTACTTTCATTCACTCTAATGGCATAGGAAATAGTTCATCTGAATAACCTCGACGCCTTTTCATTATCAGACAGCAACTAACACCGATCATGACAGTATTTGGTCCAGTATTGTCAATAATATATTTTCCTATGAAAAGTTAATTACAGTGAGGATGCTGTTTTCTGCCAAAATTACCATGTCATGACATACAGTGATGAATAAAGAAAATACTGTGTGACACTGCGTCAGCCGCCACATGTGTTGAATACATTATTGTGCTTTGTATACTCTACGCATGCCAGCCAACCCAAGAGGTGTTGTAGCCGCCTGTCAGTGTGGCAGCCTCATTCACTCAGCCTGTTGGGTCTGTGAGTGTGGCAGCCTCACTCACTCAGCCTGTTGGGTCTGTGAGTGTGACAGCCTCACTCACTCAGCCTGTTGGGTCTGTGAGCGTGACAGCCTCACTCACTCAGCCTGTTGAGTCTGTGAGTGTGGCAGCCTCACCCACTCAGCCTGTTGAGTCTGTGAGTGTGGCAGCCTCACTCACTCAAGTCTGTTGGGTCTGTGAGTGTGGCAGTCTCACTCACTCAGCTTGTCGGGTCTGTGAGTGTGGCAGTTTCACTCACTCAGCCTGTTGGGTCTGTGAGTGTGGCAGCCTCACTCACTCAGCCTGTTGGGTCTGTGAGTGTGGCAGTCTCACTCACTCAGCCTGGTGGGTCTGTGAGTGTGGCAGCCTCACTCACTCACCCTGTTGGGTCTGTGAGTGTGGCAGCCTCATTCAGTCAGCCTGTTGGGTCTGTGAGTGTGGCAGCCTCACTCAGTCAGCCTGTTGGTCTGTGAGTGTGGCAGCCTCACTCAATCAGCCTGGTGGGTCTGTGAATGTGGCAGCCTCACTCAGTCAGCCTGTTGGGTCTGTGAGTGTGGCAGCCTCACTCAATCAGCCTGGTGGGTCTGTGAGTGTGGGAGCCTCACTCAGTCAGCCTGTTGGGTCTGTGAGTGTGGCAGCCTCACTCAGTCAGCCTGTTGGGTCTGTGAGTGTGGCAGCCTCACTCAGTTAGCCTGGTGGGTCTGTGAGTGTGGCAGCCTCACTCAGTCAGCCTGTTGGGTCTGTGAGTGTGGCAGCCTCACTCAGTCAGCCTGGTGGGTCAGTGATAATATTCATAAACGTCACCAAGGTCCATCAACAGTAATACCATGTGTCTGAGAGGTCTCTCTCAAGCTGGAGAAAAAACTTCTGACTGTTTGGCAGGGAAAAATAATAAGGCGTCATCGTACTGGGAGTGTACTCGGCCTGTAATAAGTGTTGCACGCGTTGAAGAGTTTGATTATTTCCTCTGGTTTGATACTATAATTAGTGGAGAGTGATACTACTACTTTGTAACCTGAATCATAGCTCATTAAATACAACGACTCTTAACACAAGTAACGTCATTGGTAAGTCTTTATGTTCAGATACACTATATTACATATTTCACATCTTATCTGACAGTTATTCTCATTAGTGCTGAGGTTTATATGACACTAGTAATTAAATAATGTACAGCGTTGTGCTCCCACCCACACACCCACTCATGTTTGCCCTCGGTTACACACCATCACTCTTGTCTGCCCTCCCCCTCACATTGTCTGTTTCCCTCTTGTCTGTCACCCACACCCTCGCCTCCACTAAATGCTTGGTTGGATCTAAAGTTCTGGTTTCATATGCAGTTTTCAGAAATAAATTTATATTGCATTTTTTTTTTTTCTGTGTTCGTACAAAGTCGAAAGGTTTGGTTGAAAATATTTTTGGTTGAACAGGAAGTTGTCGTTACCGTTTGTCAGGTTCTTTTCGTGAAAGTTAGACTGGTGTGTCAAAAGAACCGTCCATGTGATCTTTCAGAATACTTATTGTTTGCAGTGTTTCCACAGATGTTGTCTGATGTTTACAGCCACACATGGTGAGCAGCTCCATGTCCACACATGTCGCGTCGTGTTTTATTTGATGTGGCTGTTAATGCTGAGGTATTGTGAAGTTGCACGACTGCCTCTACGAGATGGATTTATTTGCATGATAAAGAGCATTTCACTGTTATTAGCTTATTTTTTTTTTTTATTATGAACATATGATTTAAACACTGCATATCCGTAGCATTGTCAGTATCATACTGGTATATTTTCCCAAGAAGTCGAGATAAGATTTGTATAATCAAATGACATTACTACTATATTTGATGTTTTTTTTTTTTTATTGGGGAAGTTTTACATTTATGTCCACCATTAGCCATATATATATATATATATATATATATATATATATATATATATATATATATATATATATATATATATATATATATATATCCATCCATCCATCATCCAATCCTACATTGCCCCACGAGGAGCGTAGGAGCCCGGGACTAGGCAGTTGGTCCTGACATTTAAGATGAGAGTGACCAGCCTCACTCATCCCTGAGTGGCATTAAATGAGCAATCAACCCCAACCATCCCTTGGATATAAACCTTCACCGGCTTAATCCGATTGGAGAGCAATAATTACCCACTAAACCACCAGGGGCCAAAATTTGGTTATATGGTTACCACACAGCGTAGTAAATGGTTTCCTGGTGCACAGGAAACCATTTGGCTTGTCACTCAGTGTAGAGTCACGCACAGGCTGAAGGAAGTGGAAAGAATGGAGGAAAGAAAGACAGAACAGGGAGTGTAAAGTCACCCATAGGCAGAAGGACAAGGAAAGAATGAAGGAAAGACAGAAGAGAATGGAAGGAAAGAAGGATGGAAAGGAAAGGGCAGACACCTGAGAGCAGCACTATATATATATATATATATATATATATATATATATATATATATATATGTGTGTGTGTGTGTGTGTGTGTGTGTGTGTGTGTGTGTGTTTGGGGGTATAGTTACCGGGAGAAAGCAAGGTGGTGGTACTGATAAGCAGTTCGTTCTGTTCACAGTATTAGACCCTAGAAGCTCATCCACCACTGCCACCTCCAGTTTACTCACCAGCCTCACCAGTGTTATCCCCACCAAACCCTTCACTACTGCTACCTAACCCACCCTCCTCCATAACTTCTCTCCATCTCAGTCTCTTCCTCATTTTCAGTTTTGCCTCTTCTCCCTCAACCAATTTTGCCAGCTTTTGTCTTGCTAATTAGGTTATTTCCCTCCCATCCCTTAGAGGATAGAAGTGGAAACCTTATATCAGCGCAAGAGAAGGAAGTAAATACTGGAAATTACAGATTCTGAAGCTCCAAAATTAGAAAATAAGACAAGCACAGTCATCATCTATTCAGTACGAGATGCCTGGATGCAATGCGTTTGAGAGTATAGGTCGAAGGCAGGCTTGATGACAAGGAAAAAATATTCCAGAGGCGGCCAACTCTGACCGTAAAGACTAAGAAGCCATTATACTCTTGGCGGGGGTAGGCACTCCATTAGGCTACCCATGCAGATGTTATCAGAAGGCTTGCTAAGTCAAACAGTTGATTACTAGGTTTTGATTCTCATCTGGTAAGATAAAAGGGCAGTAACAGGGGTAGAAGGAATGGGTGGGTACCTTTCTCTGTGCCACCTGTCTGAATCAGTCAACACGCTGTCTTTTCGTTTGATCTCCCTTCTCCCCACCTCCCTCTTTTCATTCGCCTTCTGTTCCACATTCACTAACCTTCATCAGTTTTCCGTGACCCGCATACAAGATTACACTCCTTGAACTGGTGATCTCTTTCCTTCCCTCCCCTTTCTTTCCCTTCCTCTGCCCCTCCCTCCCTCCCTCTCTCTTCTCCGGCCCCCTCCCTCCCTCCCTCTCTCTTCTCCGGCCCCTCCCTTCCTCTCCCTTCCTCTGCCCCACCCTTCTTCTCCCGTGCGTCCCTTCCTCTTCCCCTCCCTCCCTCTTTTTTCACTCCCTTGCTGTAAGGCAAGAGAATAGCGAAGGGGGAGGGGGGAATGAAGAGACAAAGACGGAGAGAGAGAGGCATGGAGGGGTGAAAGGGGAGGGAGAGAGAGGGATGGAGGGATGAAGGAGGGAGGTGGTTGGGAGAACAGAAAGCACCCCATTCCCAAGCCACTGACTCACACCTCTCGCAATATCCCTCCTATTTCTCTCTCTCTCTCTCTCTCTCTCTCTCTCTCTCTCTCTCTCTCTCTCTCTCTCTCTCTCATTATTACTAACTTCCTCTTATATTGTTCCTCCTCCTCCTGCTAATTTTTACCCCTTCCTCCTTCTCTTCCTCCTTTTCTTTCTCTATCCTCTGACCTTTTCTTCTTCCTCTTCCTCCATATAAGCTTTCCATTTGTCTTTCCATTTGTTTTCCTTCTTTTTAATCATACTTTGCTATCCTTATTTTTGACTCATTAAAAAGATATAATTGCTAACATCTCTGAACAAATAACCTTGAAAAAATTATTATAGTTATTATTGCTTGCTTTTCTGTGTTATCATCATCTCTTCTTCCTCTTTCCTCGTCTTCTGTTCGTTACTCGTCCTCCTCCTCCTCCTCCTCCTCCAATTATCCCATGACGCCCCATCCATTCTCTCCCTCCCTCTTCCTCCTCCTCTTCTTTTGTCTTCCATATCCTTTCTATTCTTGCTTATCCTTTTTCTTTTTCTCCCCTTCCTCCTTCTTGTCATGTTCCTCTTCTCTTCCACTTTATCTTCCTCTTTCCTCTTCCCCTATGTCATCATCTCATCTTCTTCCCTCATGCCTTTAGTCTCTGAATCCTACTTTGTGTATGTGAAATTATCGTCAGTATTAAATAATAACATACCAGAAGCAGATAAAGGCAAAAATGGAATACTCTATTTCACATGAGTATTTTTCATGTGATTAGTATTAAGTCTAGTTCAAAGGTGCCTGGATTATAGAATAGACCTAAAGTATTAACGAAACGGTAGCGTGTAGACAGCATACACGGTAAATGTTGGTCCAGTGATGATTGGTTTGACTAGTGAAAAATTTGCGTGCAGGAATATCCTTGCACAAAAGGCATAAACTGGAAATCAGTTTGTAGTCCTTAAAGATGATGGCTGGGAGTCAGCAGGACATAATCTTTCACGCTGCTGACAGAACTAAGAGTGAAGCAACATTTACTGAGATATCATACATTGCAGTAGACCTGTTAATATGAAAATAATTTCGTAGTAGCAACTCAATATACTGTTTTTGTATGAAGCTGTTTGTATGGTTTTGTGGTCAGATTTATGTAAGCAGATACTCTGATTTGGTCTGATTATAACTTCTAAAAAGTTATGCATCTTACATAATTATGGCAAAAGGTGGTTGACATTTGTGTTCATATATTACCAAAGCCCAGTAATTTTGCATTTGGTCGTCTCTTTTGTTCTTATCTTTTTTTCGTCCGCATTACATCACATAATTCTCCATTTCGTGGAATCAATTTGCAGTTATTACTCATTATTTTTCGTTTTACCTTTCCAGGAAAAATTACGTTTTAAATACTTTGGCTCTGTGGATGGTCTTGCGAGACTGGATGGGATTAATATTATAACCTCTTTTACCTCTCTCTGCCTCTTGGTCCATATCCAAGTTCGCTTTATTCTCTTAAGTGTGATGCCATTGTTGAAGCGTAAAATAAGTTTGTGGTGAAAGAGTTCATACAAAGGTACATAAGAGAATGGAATGTGAGACTGCAAAAGGACATTTGTTAATAGGGAGAAGAGATTTTAAGTGAGGAAGCTCGTGGAATATGAAGAAAGGAAGAGTCATAGCGTGGTGACAGTGCTACGGTGCAGGATGGTGGAGTGAGCGGGGAGGTACGGCAGGGAGGGGGAAGCAAGGGAGAAAACTTTATGAATATTTTATAAGACATAATGGGATTCTAGACCTGGAGGGCGTTTTGGTGGAAGTAAGTCTGAAACATCTTCCCATCCCTCTCGTCTTTTGATCTCATTATTTCCCTTCCTTCCCCCTCTCTCTATTTTTTCCCCCGCCTGTGTCCGTCTTTACTTTGAAATTAATATTAACCTTCTCTATCCTTTCCCGTTTTTCCTTTGATGTCTACAGGGGCATTTTATAACGTATACGGTATCTGCTCGCTTTATTAACGTTGTTCACTCTTCTTGACTCTCCGCTTCTAACTTTATCTCTCTTCACTTACTTTTCCTGCTATCAATATCCCTGACTCATTATTTTACTTTTTGTTTCTCTGCTGCTGTATCCTGTCATTTAGTGGATTCACGTTTCCAGTACGCATCTAAAGACCTAAGTGTGAACTTGAAAAAAATAGAACATACAAGGATAAAAAAAAAAATGGTAAGTGCTTGGAAAGGTTTGGTTCTTGGTAAAGCTCTGTTGCGACGCAGTAATACAGGGTTCACTTCTAGGTACGCTTAGAGATTTTTCTTACATATTTCAGGTCGTTTGAAAACCTTTCCTCTGTGCGATTATTTTACATGCTGCGTGCTTGGTTTTCCTCTCTTCCTTTTTCATTTTCCGTTGTTTTCCCGTACCCCTCCCAGTATTCCTCAGTTCTTATTTTCTTCATTTTACTGCCCTATTTCCCCTCCCCCACCACCACCACTTCCTCTCCCAGACGATCGTTTGTGATTCTCCCTTATCGTTAATGATCCTCCTTTCAACCAGTTTAAAGAATCCCCCCCCCTCTCCTCGTTCAGCAGCTTAACAGCTTATTTGCTGGTGAGCCACATCCCTCCATGTTGCCTGGTGTGAGCAGGACATGACAGAGGGTGAGGGCGGTGGTGGAAGAATGTGTGAGTGAAGATAATATCTTCTCTTCAGTTCACTCATATATAGTATGTTATTCACCGTCAACACACGACCACCTTCACCACAACTTTTCACACCCACACTGACACCTCAGTCCTGTTCTCTCATATATGTACATTATTATGCATTCCCATACACACATCCCAACCCTCACCACTACCTTAATAACCATACTTCCATACACTGGCTGTCTGTACTGCACCCTGTCCTTCATATTTAGCTTCATTTCTCCTCCCCGATATCGAATCCTCCCTTAAACTTTAGGCCTCGTTGTATATTAATATTCGTACTGTCATCACATTCCCCCTGATTAAGGTGGCTAAGGACTGGTGGCAGATTTAACGAGTGGTGAAGTCAGAACGGACAGACACAGCTGCCAATACTGCTTTCCCTCCAGTACGATTATTTTTTTTCTTTTTAATTCTTATTACCTTCGAATTATTGTATCACGCTTGGTAAGTGTTTTCGAAGTGAAAGGGTAAATGGAGTTGGCTGTAACTCTTCTCTCAGAGAGTCTCCCAGAAACTGAAAAACTCTAGTGATGGTAATTATAGTAACATAATTATGAAAGCCATCATTTTTTCTGAATGCGTTAAACTTCTGTACTGTATTCTTTTATCAGCTGATACCTCATCATGCACTTCTTGATTTTCATACTGGCTTTACCTCCTACAATTTCACATCCTCCTGTCTTCTACAATCCAATTTTTCCTTCAGTCTTTCCTCCTCGTCATCGCTTCTAAAATTTCCACCACATGACTCGACTTCCTTTTAAACCCCCTCATTCACTCCATCCTACTCCTTTCCAGCTCACCCCACCCTGCTCGCAGCCCACTTCGCTCCCAGCTCACCTCACCTCTATCTTGCCGTTCCCCTAGGCAATCTTCAGGCCATTATTGCCTCTCTGCATGTCTCACTTCAGCCACTTAATCCCCAAGTGGCTTAGTACTGGTCTCCCTCCCAGGAACATTACAACCAGTCACAGCCACGCCAGTCAGTGACGTCACCACACACTGCCCAAGACAGAAGGGCGTCGCTAGAGAGGAATATAGTATTGTATGAAGAAAGGGAGGGTGAAACCGGCCTGGAGATAGGGAGGTGAATGCAGTTTCCTCAGTGTTGTAGTGCGTGGTGATGTTTAGTGATGGCAGTGAGTCGAACTAGCCTGGAGGGAGGGAGATGAAGGCTGTGGCCTGGGTGTTGTAGTGGGTGGTGATGGTAATTAGTGATGAGGGTGAGTGTAACCAGTCTGTAGGGAGGGGGTGCTCACAGAAAGATGAAGACAGTTCCCAGAAAAATAATATGGGAATAAATATCCAAGCAATGGTGTCACAGGGCACCTTCAGATACACTTGGCAAAGGAGAGCGCACCTCCTCACACAGCAGCGCGGGCAGGGAGGTGATCGAAATCGGGGGTCGCGTAAGTACTCGAGCGACCACGCCACTCTGCCATTTAATTTTCCTTTAGTCTGTCATGGCTGTTCTTTATAAGTTTACTGGGAGTTAATGTTTGGTCTGGATTCTTCTATACTGTATAATGGTACGGTATGTTTTTCGCTGATATTAAGGCGCCAGGGAGTGACCAGATTAACTACCTAGTCTAACAAATATATGTTTCTGGCTTAGAGACCCTGGAGAGAGAGCTTGCACTGTACGGTAACATCATGGCGTCTGCTTTCCTCCTTTCCCATCACATTTACAACCCAATCCTTTATTCATTTTCTTTCGCGTGCAATTTGCCTCCACCAGCTCACCTTGTATTCTTTCACATTACCATCCCTCCACACCCCTCGGCCATGGCTGCATCTTGCCACAAACCCACAAAACGCTGTCGGTTGTGTTTCAAGTTTATGGCATAATAACCTGGAGGCTGGTGAGGTGGTGG
The DNA here is from genome assembly GCF_032717465.1 of Coenobita brevimanus. Classification (NCBI taxonomy): domain Eukaryota; kingdom Metazoa; phylum Arthropoda; class Malacostraca; order Decapoda; family Coenobitidae; genus Coenobita; species Coenobita brevimanus. Next base: position 24,209,596 of record NC_137026.1, read on the forward strand.
TGTTGATGGTGGTGATGGTGATGGTGAGATCCATATGAAGATTACCCTGTGCTGGCAGCGGAACATAGCGTTGTTAAGGGGCATGGTAGTGTTGGAAACTGGACAGGGCAGTGTTGGTAGGGAGCAAGGGAGTGTTAAAATTGGAGAAGGTAGTGTTGGCAGTATGGCAAGGTAGAGTGAGCTGTTAGTGGGACAGGGCAGGGTGGTGTTGGCAGTGGGTCAGTGTATAGTAGTGTTGGTAGTAGGGTAAGGTCGGGTAGCGTTGGCAGTGGATTATGGTAAGATTATGTTAGTATCGGGGCATAGTAGGGTAGTGTTGGAAATAGGTCACGATGTGAGAATGTTTGCATTGGGGTAAGGAAGGGTTGTGTTGGGGGCGGTTCAAGGTAAGATAGTGTTGGCATCGGGGTGGGGTAAGTTACGGTAATGTCAGGAGATGGGCAGATTAGTAATGGTCAGTGGGGCAGGGCAGGGTAAGGTAGTGTTGGCAATGTTTCAGAATGTTGTTGGCAGTGGGGCAGGACGAGGTAATGTTGGTAATGGTACTTTGTAGTGTTGGGTATGGGGACGGGTAGTATTTGGTAACGGGGTTGGATAGTGTTGACAGTCGGGAAGGGTAATGCAGGCAGCAGGTAAGGAAGGATAGCATTAGCATCGGGAAGGGAACTGTGGTGTTGGTTGTGGGACAAGGCAGAGTTAACAGTGGGGCAAGATAAACGTGGCAGTGGGCAGGATAATGTAGTGTTGGTAGCGAGGCAGGGTAATAGCGTGGGGGCAAGGTAGTGTTACCAGTAGGGTAGGGTCTTATTAGCAACAGACAATGTAGGATAGTGTTGGCAGTAGGGTAGAGTTACAAATGGGGTAGGGTTGTGTTAGGTGTGAACCTAGGTAGAGTTATCAGTCGGGCAACGAAGTGTTAGAAGGTCAAGGTACTGTTAGCAGTCGGGCTGGGAAGTACTAACATAGCGGAAATATAGTGTTGGCAGCGGGCAGAGCAGGGTAGTGCTGTCATTGGCGCAGGGCAGTGTTGAAAATGAAGCAGAACGGGGTAGTGTTGGGAGATGGACAAGGTAGTTGTGACAGAGAACAGGGCACGGTATTGGCGGCAGTGGACAGACCCAGTGTAATGTTGGCAGCAGGGTGAAGCAGGGTAGTGTTGGCAGCAGAAGAGGGGACATCTTTTTTATCCCGAGCGATGCTGTTCCGGAAATATGTATATAATGTAACTGGTCCAGACTGACAAGAGTTTTCAGGATATTGTAGCGTTGTGATCGTTCTATGTGTAGCAGGACTGCTGCAGGCCAGCATTACTGAGAACTGTCCGCCACAGGCCAGCTGTCTCACCATGTTCCGTATAGCTGATGTCACTTTTGCTCTGATGAATTATTCTGGGATAAAGACCGGATGTGTGTGAATAATAGATATGATTATTTTTCACACCACCCACCTGATGTTCATTTTGTATGACTTATTCTACCACTTAACTTCTCCGTGTAACTGCTAATTAACATATGTCGTACCAGAGATAATTCAGTAAAAATGTTGTTGGCTACGATTACCGAAAATCACAACCAGCCATCGTGGTGGCGGCATAATGGAGGTTATTTCCAGTATAATCCCATTGCCTGGCATTCCCACGAACTCGCCAGTTTCTCTTGACTTCATGATGCTAAAATGACACATTTATAATGAAAATTTCATAGTGGAAGAGTAATTAAGTTGGAAAGAGTTAACTCTACTTAGGACAGAATATCCTGTCATTAAACAACTGTGTTACCATTCCCTGCCACTTCACACCTGCCATGCCCAGCCCCATTCATAGCTGCCCTACCCTGCTGCTCCACAACTAGGGCAAAGCACTCTGCCTCTCCACACCTGCAACACCCTGCAACTCCATAACTGCTATTCTCTGCCCCTCCACAGCCACCATACCCTGCCACTCGACAACTACAATAGCCAACCACACCACAATTATAATATCATGCCACACCACAAGTACTATATATTGCCACTTTACAGCTATAAACCCTACCACACCAAATGTTTAATGCCCTGCCACTCCACAACTATAATACTCTACGCTTCACAACTACAGTACTCTGCACTCAACATCATCATCTCGCCATTCGACAGCTGCAATACTGTCACGTCTTTCATTCAGAATAATTATATTCCTACTCTGCAGGTATCATGATATCCTACCCTACAACTTCTTTGTTCTGCCATTCCACATAAATTATGTATTCCCTCTTGACAACCATCAGTTGGCTGGCGGTTCCCTTCTTCCAGTTGTTTTATTATATCTTCGTTTTCTCTCCTCAGATTTCGTAATTTATCTCAAGCCCTTCTCCCCGGTCGTTTATTTTCATTTCTTCATATCATTTATCTCCAGGAATTGATGCAGTGTGTGGTGAAGTGCTGAAGCATGGGGGAGAGATAGTAGTAGAATGGATGTGTAAGATGTGCAGATTGGCCTGGGAGGAGGGTAGAGTCCCGGAGGATTGGAAGTCAGGTATAATTATTCCCTTGTACAAAGGAAAAGGGGAAAAAGAAGTGTGTGGTAATCATAGGGGCATTTGTCTTCTTAGTATAATAGGAAAAGTGTATGGTAGGATACTTATTGACTGAGTTAGAGAAAGAACAGAGAAATTAGTTGGAGAAGAACAGGGAGGCTTTAGGAAGGGAAGAGGTTGTGTAGATCAGATATTCATTCTTAGATCTTTAGTGGAAAAGTTTCTAGAGAAGGGAAAGAAGTTGTATGCGGCTTTCATGGATTTGGAGAAAGCATATGACAGGGTGGATAGACAAGGATTGTGGAAAGTGTTAAGAATATATGGAGTAGATGGGAAGTTGTTGAGTGCTGTGAAGAGTATGTACGATGGTGCGAAGGCTGCAGTGCGTGTGGATGGTAAACTAAGTGAATTTTTCTTTTTGAAAGTTGGGTTGAAACAGGGATGTGTCATGTCTCCATGGTTGTTCAATCTGTACATGGATGGGGTAATAAAAGAGGTACAAAGTAGGGTAGTGGATGTTGGAGTGGCCCTGGTGAGAGAGGATAGTGTTTGGAAACTCCCTGTACTGTTGTTTGCAGATGATACTGTGTTGTTGAGTGAAGACGAAGGGAAACTGCAAGGCTTGGTGGATGAGTTTGGGAGAGTGTGTAAGAAACGGAATCTAAAGGTGAATGTAGGGAAGAGTAAAGTGATGGTCTTTGAGAGGGGTGAAGTCAGTGAATGTACAGCGAGGTTGGATGGTGAGGAAATGGAAAATGTGAGTACGTTTAAGTACTTGGGTAGTGTGATGAGTAAGGATGGATGTTTGGAGGGTGAAGTGCTTGAAAGGGTACAGCAGGGAAGACAGATTGCTGGTTCTTTAAAAGCAGTGATAAGAAACAGGGAAGTGAGCATGCAAGTGAAAAAGTTACTACATGACAATATTGTGATACCAACTCTAACGTATGGAAGTGAAGCTTGGACGTTGTTGGAAGGACACAAGTCAAGAGTGAAAGCAGTGGAAATGAGTTTTTAAGAGGAGCCTGTGGAGTCACATGGAGAGACAGGCTGACGAATGAGGATATAAAGGAGCTTTGTGGTGTGGATGTGGATGTGATAGGAAGCGTTATGAGGAACACACTGAGGTGGTTTTGCCATGTGGAGAGAATGGAGGGTGAAAGACTGACGAAGAGAGTGTATGTGAGTGAGGTGGAGGGGGGAAGAGGGAGGGGGAGGCCGAGGATGAGATGGAGAGATGGGGTGGAGAGGTATATGAGAGAGGGGGGTGTGAGTTGGGAGCAGGGCAGTGAAATGGCGGGGGACAGGGCGACTTGGAGGCGATTTGTTTGTGGCCACCCCAAACGGGATTGAGGCGTCTGGTAATAGATAGATAGATAGATTTATCTCCTTTGTTCAAGGTCGTACACTTCGTCCTCAGATCACCCATCAAATTCTGCCTCGTTTTCAGGGTCGTACTGTTTGTCGTGTGATTATTCTCTGCTGAAAAATTTTGTTTGAAGGACGTGGAGTTTCGGATGATGCTGATGTTGCTGGGATTGCATTTTAATAAATCTCGCCTTCCATCCCCAGACCTCCTCACCAATAAATCCTGCCTCTGCCTCAGTTTGCCCACACACCCACACATGAACTTTACTCAAGCTTCCCTTCTTTGATGTCACTGAGGCAAACAAATATTTGCGTCGGAACGATTCACCAAAAACATACTATTGGAAAACTAGGTACTTTTCCGTGGAACTTAGTGTCTAACAGGAGACAGTACAGCAACGCCTTACAGTGGCTTAGTTCACACCCTCACTCTCATTTCTAGCTTTCTCACATAATGTTAGGCACAGTCAAAACCAGTTCCTCAGCTGCAGGGTCAGTTACATGCACTATACTCTACATGAACCACGTCACTATGACTGTGTGTGTGTGTGTGTGTGTGTGTGTGTGTGTGTGTGTGTGTGTGTGTGTGTGTCCCTTTATATTCTCGAGTCAGTCTCAGTTCAGATTACTGGGAAATGATAGCTGTCATCACGTTGACTGGAGAGAATAGGGTGGGGGAGTTGGAGAGAGAGCGGGTGGGGGGAGGAATAAGGAGAGAGAGAGAGAGAGAGAGAGAGAGAGAGAGAGAAGAGAAGAGTCGACGGATAGAATTAGAAAAAGTGGGTGGATGCAAGGAGAGGATATGAGGAGAATGAGGTTGGGAAAGATTGAGATGAATGAGAAAAGTGCAAAGAAAAAAGATCCTTAGTCTCAGCCTATCACACTTATTGAGAGAGACAGACAGACAGACAGACAGACAGATTCTGCACGATAAACACCAAGGAGTATCGGTAACAGGCAAAGATGATTGGTTGTGGCAGAGATACTGATAAGAGAAAGTAGTTCTGTGTTTTGAGGTGGTGATTCCAGTGCTTCACTGACCAGGATAGAGTCACTTAAAGCAGTTCCTCTGCCTCTTAATAATAAATGGAAATGTTGGAAATGACAACATTGACTACTGCCATTCACATACTCTTTTGTTTCCGTTGATAAACTTTTTTTTATCTTCATGTTTTTTCCGCATCCTAACCGCCCCTCACTATCAATCCCAAGTCCCTTTCGCTCCAGGAGGTTTGTTTACCTTCACCCACAGATTTTTTCAGTTATCACACCTTACTTTTCTGCCCCCTGGGGGTAGGGGGGTTTCAAGAATACTCCCCCAGTATCCCTACTTGTCGTACGAGGCGACTAAAAGGGTTGGTGGTGGGTTAGTGCCCCACTCCGTAAAAAGAACTAACTAAACAAGCGAATAAAGGGCCTCGGACCCGGACGGACCGTACGTTGACGACTATGGAACGGACAAAGGACATTCTGAGGGTGGGAACATGGAATGTGAGAGGAGTGAATGATGAAGTGAAAGAGAGAGAGATTGTTCAGGTGCTTGAGGATGCAAGAGTGGATATACAGTATGTAGATTGACTGAAACTAAATTGTAAGGTGAAAGGGTGAGAGAATGGGAATATGGTTTAGGTATATGTGCTGGAGTTAATGAGAATGAGAGGGCAAGAGAGGGAGTATGTCTGATGATAAGCAAGAAGTGGAAGGAGAATATAAGAGAGTATGGAACAGTGGGTGCAAGGATTGTATGGGTGAGGATGAGAGTAGGTATACAAGCGTGGGTGATTGTATGTGTGTATGCTCCGACAGAGGACCGAGTGGCAAGAGTGAAAGATGAGTTTTGGGCGAGAGTAGAAGCATGTATGGACAAATTTGAGAGGAGTGAGAGAGAGTTTTTGATTGGAGACATGAATGGCAAAGTTGGGAATGGGCGAGTGGATGGAGTGGTTGGTCAGTGGGGTGTGCCAGCTGAAGTAGATGGGAATGGTAGCGCTTTGGTGGACATCTGTGCTGGTAAGGGGTTGCCAATAGCCAACACCTACTTTCGCCATAAGATGATCCACCGGTATACATGGAGAGTAATGAGGAGGATGGATGGTGAGCTTGTTGAACAAAAAGCAGTGATAGACCATGTGTGTGTGGAGGAGCAAATGAGAAGACAAGTGTTGGATGCAAGAGTGTGGAGAGGGTGGGGGAATGGAGTCTCTGACCATCACTTGCATTCCTCCACCTCTACGACGGGCGCGTAGCACCCGTCTGGCAGCAAACTCTCATCCCTTTTCTGTCCAACTCTCTAATGCAAGAGTTAACCGTTACTCCCAGTCTTTCATTTATGCAACAGGTCATCTCTAGAACTGTCTCCCTCTATCTGTATTTCCTGCTGCCTATGATCTCCAGTCTTTCAAACGCAGTGTGTCCAGGCATCTCAAAATGATCGGATCTTGAATTTGGCTCTCTATTGTATTTTGTTTTTCTCTTGGAGGGAACTGTTACTGCGGGCCATGGCCTTTGGTTCCTTCTTCCTCGCATAAAAAAAAAAAAAAAAAAAGGTAAAGCTGCAAAGAAAATGGTTGAGGAGACGAAGGGGAAGACAGGAGAAAACAGCTCCTCTGACAAGAGTGGAGAAATTGCAAGAGAGTGAGAAAATTGCAGAGTATAAGAGCATAATGGAAGAAAGATTGGGAATGTATGAGCTAGAGCAGATTAAAGGGGTGGAAGATGTATGTAAGATATTCACGGAAGAGATAGGCGCTGCGTGTAAGGTGGTTTGTGGAGTGAGAAGGAGATGAAAGGGTGTGCAAGGGACAGCATGATGGAATGATGAGGTGAAACGAGCTGTGGAACAAAAGAAGAAGGCATATAGTGAATGGTTAACGAGCAGAGGTAGGGGAGAAGATGAGAGAGAGAAGAGAGAGCTATATGTAAGCAGGAGAAGGGAGGTAAAGAGACTGGTGAAGGAGAGTAAGAAGAAAGTGGATGAAGAGTTTGGGAGGAATCTGAGTGTGAAATGGAGGGAGAGTAAGAAATTGTTTTGGAAGGAGGTAAAGAAAGTATGACAGTGTGAAAGGGGAAATAGTAGGGGAGTGAAAGATAGGAATAATAGATTGTTGGTGGAAAAGAGAGAGAAATTGAGGATATGGAAGGAGCACTTTGAGGATTTGTTGAATGTAGAAAGTCAGAGCAGTGCGAGTATAAGTGGTTGGGGAATGGCTGGGAGAAGAAGAAATGAGAGGAGGGAGGAAGAGATCAGTAGGGCAGAAGTAGTGGAAGCAATGATGATCAAGTTGGAAAATGCTCCAGGAATTGACGGAGTGTGTGGTGAAATGCTGAGGTATGGGGGTGAGATTGTTGTGAGTGGATATGGAAGTTGTGTAGATTGGCATGGGAAGAGGGAAGGGTTCCAGAGGACTGGAAATCAGGTATAATTGTTCCTTTATACAAAGGGAAAGGGGAGAGAGAAGTGTGTAGTAACCATAGGGGGTATGGTATTTGCCTTCTTAGTGTGACTGGTAAAATATATGGTAGAATACTCATTGATAGGGTTAGGCATATGACAGAGGAGCTAGTTGGAGACGAACAAGGGGGATTTAGGAAGGGAAAAGGGTGTGTAGATCAGATATTTGTTCTAAGATGTTTAGTGGAGAAATATCTAGAGAAGGGAATGAAAGTATATGCTCCCTTCATGGACTTGGAGAAAGCTTATGACAGAATAGATAGGCAAGGTATGTGGAAGGTACTAAGAATATATGGAGTGGAGGGGAAACTGTTGAGTGCTGTGAAGAGTATGTACGAAGGAGCTAGGGCTACGGTGCGAGTGGATGGTAGCTGAGTGAGTTCTTTGATCTCAATGTAGGACTGAAACAGGGTTGTGTGATGTCTCCATGGCTGTTAAATATATACATGGATGGAGTTGTAAAGGAGGTGCAAGGTGGGGCAGTGGATGTGGGGGTGGTTCTAATGAATGAGGGTGAGATTTGGAAGATTCCGGTGTTGCTGTTTGCTGACGATACAGTATTGTTGAGTGAAGATGAATAGGAGTTGCAAGGTTTGGTGAATGAATTTGGGACAGTGTGTAGGAGGAGGAAGCTAAAAGTTAATGTAAACAAAAGTAAAGTTATGGTATGTGAAAGGAATGAAGTCACAGAATGTACAGTGAGGTTGGATGGTGAGGATATGGAGAATGTGAGTGCATTCAAGTACTTGGGTAGTGTGATGAGTAAGGATGGAACTTTGGTGGGTGAAGTGCATGAAAGGGTACAGCAGGGAAGGAAGGTTGTTGGTTCACTGAAAGCAGTAATGAGAAATAGGGAGGTGAGTATGGAAGTTAAGAAGTCACTGCATGATAGTACTGTGATCCCTACCCTGACGTATGGAAGCGAGGCGTGGACCTTGCAAGAGGGGAACAAGTCAAGAGTGAGAGCAGTGGAAATGAGTTACTTGAGAGGAGCATGTGGCGTGACATGGAGGGACAGGTTGACGAATGAAGAAGTGAAGGAACGTTGTGGGGTGGATGTGGATGTGGTTGAAGATTAGTTTGGGCATGTGGAGAGAATGGAGAATGAACGACTGCCTAAGCGGGTGTATGTAGGTGAGGTGGAGGGAGGGAGAGGGAGAGGTAGACCGAGGATGAGGTGGAGGGATGGAGTTGAGAGGTATATGAGGGAGGGGGGAGTGATTTGGGGGGAGGGTAGTCAAATGATGGGTGACAGAGTGACTTGGAGGCGTTTTGTCTGCGGCCACCCTTTGCGGGATTAGGACGTCGGGCTATAGATAGATAGATAGATAGACTTTTCTCGTAACAGTTAACAGTATCCCACATGCTCCTACTCCACCCTGTCCCTCCCCTCCCCTGCAGCCTCTACACTTTCATCTTTTCCCCACATTCTCTCCTCCGACTTATATTCTCCCTACCACCCGATACTCTCTTCCTTCCTTCCACTCTTAATTCTGCCATTTCTTCCTTTCTCCCTACATACCTCCATCCTCCCACTACTCTTATCTTGACACTCTCACTTCTACCCCACATTCTTCCTTCCGGATTTCTTCCCTCTTCAGTGTCTCTTCCTACCCCCGCACATACTCTTTTCATACTTTCTCTCCTCCTCCCTTATCTCTCTTCTCATTCCCACACTTTCCCTCTTGCTTTCTTTGTCATCCACCCTCCTGTCAACTTTCATTTCCCTGTCCATCACTTCACTGTATTCCTCTTTGCTGTTATTAATTCGTCGCCTTCTTTCCTTCATAATTCTTCTCAGTTTCCTTTTCTTCACGTCGATTTTCTCCTGCATTTTTTGCTTGCTGTTATATTAGAGAAGCAAATTCGTATCACAGTTCAAAAATGTACACTCATACAGTGCAAGTGCTGCATACACACTGAGCCCGCGTCACTACATAAGAACTAACACCAATCATAATATGATAAGTTACATACCTGTGTGTATTTCGACTTTGATATTGATAGCTATTAACACAGGTGAATTTGTGACGTATTAGTAGATCCTGTGGAGGATCAGACCAGTGACGTCATCTTTAATCGATATTCAGAATTCGAGATAAAAATCCTGCAGCAGCCGAAACTTATCTGGTGACCTTGAGCCTATCTTCATTACTGCATCCTTTGATCTCGTTTTTCTTTTCCTGCTTTACTGCAGGTTTGTGCCATTGATGTGCACACCACCGTAAAATATGTCTTAATTGCTTCCTGATGGTGCTTGCTCTCAGCCTCTGGCTGAAGTAACCATGGAGCTGTTAATTTTAAAATGATATCTGTTGTTTGCTATTCCTATCCTCCCCGTTCTCAGGTCTAACCCTCAACGTATTTCTGTTTTTCCCTCAACGTTTGTCAGTTCACCTGCCGTCTTCCAGCATCACATGTTCGCTTCTCCCTCCTCCTCTAGTCTTCCCCACCTCTATACAGTATTGTCATTACATTACTTTCCTCTCGTTCTCTCTCTCTCTCTCTCTCTCTCTCTCTCTCTCTCTCTCTCTCTCTCTCTCTCTCTCTGTCCCCCCTACTTCCATTAATTGCTTTCCCAACTGTTCGTTATTGTCATCTTCATCAAACCAGTATTTCTTTTATTTAAACATAGATATTATCATGAGTTTCTTCATGATTTGTGGTTCCTGCGATGTTATAATCTCCCTCTCATTCTTTGTCTTCAGCTCTCACTCTTTTGCCTGAGCTTTTTTCATAACCATTTATATTCCTCTCAGTCCTCAGCCCTCAACCCTTTTCTTTAAGACTATTACATTTTCACTATTCACTTACCATTTCAACCGTCACTTCCCAACTTTGTTGTCGTTATTTCAGTCCGTCTTTTATTTCCTTTCTTTTTTCTTACCACTCCCACTACTCCTTAATCCCTGTTTTGTCAGTCTTACTGCACTCAATCTTTTTAAATATTTCATATTCTGTTTGTGATTCTCCTTCCTACCATTCTTCAGAATTCTCACCTCCCGTAGCTTAAATGATCCTGAACCATATCCCTCCGTGCTTCCGGATGTGAGAAGGGCAGGGTAGAGGACGAGGTTGATGTCGGAGGGATGTGTGGGTGAGAGAGAGTGAGCAGGGCAGGACAGAGGGTGAGTTTGATGACGGTGGGATGTGTGGGTAAGGGAGGATTCGAACAGGCCAGGACAGAGGGTGAGGGCAGTGACGGTGAAATCTGAGTTTAGATGGGTGGGCAGGGCAGGAGAGTCTGTAAAGGCGGTGAATGGGGCAAATGTCGCAGCCTTACTCACATATCCTGATGGATCTGTGATAATGTTCAGGGACGTCATCAAGGTCTTTGCATCACCATTATCACTACGTGATCAGTGTGTGGTATGGTTGTCATTGTGAAGCCACACCACCTGAAGCCGCACTCTTGTTAAGTGGTAGTGCTGTGGAAGTTTATTTTCTGTGTCGTGGTTTTACAGATGTTTGTATGTACGGCAAGTGGTAAACAGCTTTTCCTTACATTTTCATCACTCACTCCATTTGTGCTGCTGTGCCTGGCACTAACTGTGTCTCCTTGATTCCCAGTTATTTTCTTTAGGCTTCAGACCCTTTCGTCCTTTCCTTACGCTGCTGTTACTTGTATTTGCTTACCTCGCTTCTCCTCCATCAATCATGTTGTTCTCTCATTCCCACAGTCAGCATAGATCGTTTTGCACAAGCATTATCAAGATTCTCCCTCCCATTCATCACACTTTCACACACCTGATGTCTCCCTCAACGTTTTTTCCTTCATCAGTCCCATTCTGCTCCTAGTCCACCCACTCCCACTATCCATCCTGCCCAGCCTCTCCTACCATCCACCCTGCCCAGCCCCTCCCACCATCCACCCTGCCCAGCCCCTCCCACCATCCACCCTGCCCAGCCCCTCCCACCATCCACCCTGCCCAGCCCCTCCCACCATCCACCCTGCCCAGCCCCTCCCACCATCCACCCCGCCCAGCCCCTCCCACCATCCACCCTGCCCAGCCCCTCCCACCATCCACCCTGCCCTTGCACAATTAACTTTTCCACTTCATTCTTCTCGTCCGGAATGGTTACTCAACTCATCCTTTTCTATTTCGTAATTTTCTTTTTATTTCGTATTACTCTTATTTCGATTCCAGAATGGTGTAGAAAATGCAGGGTACTTGCTTCTGTGTTGAACATAGTCCCAGTACTGTACTGATATTCCACTTTGTTTCTCACGAAGTGGAATCTTAGGTCATGTCTGTCCGTCCGTACGTCCGTTAGTCCTTTCCACGCTGTATCTCAGAAACCATTTACTGGAATTTGTTCATAATTGTATGACTGTAGAGCCATGTGGGAGGTTGGTTCCCCCTTTTCGAAATTTTGAAAACATCCAAGATGGCCGACTTACGACCAATTTTCTAAGTTTGAAACTTTAAATCCTTTTAATCTCCTTTCCTTTAACTGATAGGTTTACAGGTTGTAACGAAATGGTATCTAGTCATTCTAAGAGAGGTTTCTTTTGCGTATAATTCTCACCATTATGCGTAACAAATATTGAACAGGCCGCCACTTACATAGTTTTTTTTTTTTTTTTTTTTTTTGGCGAAATGGAAGGTTCTATACACAATCAATGACAAATTGCAACAATGTAACTTAGCCAAGTGACATTGCTTCTTCATCAATATTCTGGCTAATAGGGCTGAGGCAAGGTTTAATGTGGTGGCTGAGGTGCACTAGTGGGGCCAGAACTAATGACTGTTCCTTTACAAAACTGCTTAATGTGCACAAGTTTTGTATTCCGTAGTCCAAAATATTTGCTTCGAGGAAACACGCCGGTAGGGCGAAGACAGATTCCGTATTGCTTGTTGTTGATCACAGTGATATTTGTGTGAACTGGCCAGTTTGGTTTACGAGGATCATTCACTGGTGACCGTAATCATATATATTTTATGTTCCTTCCTTTTCTTAGATACATTATTTTCTTTTCCCCAGCCTCATTTTCCTTCCAGCCTGTTTTCACAGTCTTCTGTATTCTTTATCTCACCCAAATTCCTAATTCAAAATGTTAAAATTTTTGGAGAGAGATTGTCGAAAGTATTATTATTATTTTTTTTTACCCTAGAAAGGTGGTGGTCCGAGAGGCAGTATTAATCTTTTTCCCTCTTAACGTATATTTCCTTCTTCCTTTTATTTGTTCCCAACCTTTTTTCAAATCTTACTGGCATGCTACCTCTCTCCCTATAAGGAAAATAAAGATGGAGTGTTTGTGATGTGTTGCGTCACTTACAGCGAAACGGCTGGGACAGCACCATGAAGATGTTGCTTGAAAGTGTAAACATTTCTGGTGCACATAATGTGAAAGTCATATTGTTCATATGTTACAGAGAAAACGAGCTCATAATAAGTATAGGAATAATGAAGGCAGGTCCATTTACCTGCCTTCCCCTTGTCTTTGTATTGCCGTACATGTGCCTCCACCTTACTGCCCGATTTCTCTCCATCACCTTCCCTCTGAGTCTCCTTGATCACTTCTCTTCATGCATTTCTCACAGAACTCGTTTAAAATCCCATGCTCTTCATTAGCTTCACATTTGTCGACATCACCAGATGCTCTGCTCATATTTCTCATGTGCTTTCCTGTTCCTAATTCTGGATCTTACTCAGCCCATTAATTAGTGGGAAACAGTGATGATGATGATTATCTACATACAAGATTTTTATCCTCTTGCTTACCACCCTAGCCGGCCCACTACCTTCCCAATCACTTCCCCCTTCTTTTACCCTCTCATTCCCCTACCCTCCTAGCCTTTTTCCTTTACCCTCGCTGGCCTTTCTCCCTACTTGCCCCTTCCCCTACCTACCTGTTCCCTACCTCATACTCTTCTATCCCCACTCGGTTTCATCCCTTCTCCTTCCTTTTACTTTTTCATCCCATCCCTCTTTCCCTGCATGTTCCTCACCATCTTTTATACCAAGCTTCATTTCATACGTCCTCATACTCCACCCCACATGCCAGTCACTATTGCTTCCCCTTACATCCACCACATGTTGATTGTCTCGCCCCCGTAACATTACATCTAGTCTTCCGCCTTAACACACAGTCTCACTATCTTCTCCATGCTTGACACCCACTTTGTTACACTGACTACAGTTCACTTTCACTCACTGGCTGTCTGTATTGAGATTCCTCGTTTACGATCATCTTCATTTTCAGCTTTGTTCTTCTTCCTCGTATTCCTTCTCCATACCGAACCTCTCCGTCCCCATTAGACCTTAATACATATCAATCGTCGTGCTTTCACTGTACACCCTCTGAGTGTTGTGTCCAGGGGACTGGTGGTAGAGTGAAGGTGCTGAAATATACAATGCAATGTATCAGTGCGACATTAAACACTGGTGATCCTCCTTCACTTACGTGACTTTACCTCATACTTGCCTTGCCTTCCTTCCTTCTTCTACCATATTTACTATAATAAATCTTTCCTTGACTCTTTACTACACCGTCTGTGTGTCATTTCATACCAGTATAAATTCCCTGGTTGTATGTTTTCCCTTCACTCATTATTTTGTCTCTCTCATTCTCTCCCGACTTACCGTTACTTCTCCCATATCCATCTCGCACCCAGACAATCTTACCTCAGCGTCAGTCTACCTTCCCTCATCTCCTCCGACCCCAGCGTCAGCCTACCTAACCTCATCTCCTCCCACCTCAGCGTCAGCCTACCTTCCCTCATCTCTTCCCACCCCAGCGTCAGCCTACCCTACCTCATCTCCATCCAATCTCATTGCCATGCTTCACCTCACCCCAACTTTAATCACCCGAGAGTCAACATACTACCGGTATATTGCCTTCTAGCCCCGTTCCGTACCCGGCCCGTGGGTCATTACCCCCATCTGCACTCCCATGGTTCCTCCAGGCTCAGTTCTCTTACAGTGCCACCAATATGTAAAACAGGTCTGTACTTTACATGCAAGATCACTGACTTGTAAATGATTTAGTTTCTTTCACAACTCTATTTCGTGACAGTAGGCGGCCTGGCTGCATGTTGCTCTATAATTATCTCTCGTGCCTTCACGCAGTAGCCTATTTATCGTGTGTCGTTCCTCCTACTCCGTTACGTTGCTTTTATCTACATTTTATATTTTCATGTCATTTTAATCTCTCCTCTTCACCTCGTCTCCTAACAGAGTCTTCACAATAATTTTCTTCTGTTGTTCCTTTCTTAAATATTCGTGACCCACACTCTTGGTCCTCATTCTTCCAGCTCTCGGCACCATCGCTTTCTTTCCCCCATACTTTATCTCTCCTTGTCCTTCCTCGCTTCTTCATCTTTTTTTTTTTTCTGCGTATGCTTGCTGTTATATATGTTTGATCATCTCTTGACTTTACCGATTCGACGTCTTCTCTAGTCACATGCCTCTGACTCGCATGAATTAAATTTTCATCCTTCCTCAATTGCCTACTGAAGATTGAGTGGGAGGATCCAGAAATAGGAAAAGGGATCGCCAAAGCAGGAGAATTAGCAGCAGGGTGCCCAGTGAAATGCAGAACACATTCTTTATCTTTTGGCGTCAGCTACAGATTATTTGTTTACCAGGAAGTGAAAGTTGCCATCACACTGACTGTAATGGAGAGAACGAAGAAGGGAAGAGGGGGTGAGAGAGGAAGGTGGGGGTGCAGGGGATTGGGAGGAAGTGAGAGCGGGGTAATGTGGACAGGAGGAGGAAGGGTGAAGTAGAAGGGGGGGAGAAGGCTAACAGGAAGAGAGGCCGAGAGAGGGGATACAGTAAAGGACAGGAATGGGTAAGAGAAGGTGAAGGAAAAACGTGATACTGATAATGTGAAAAGACAAGCTGGCAAGAAATAGGAAGGAGAGAATACTGGATGTGGAGAGAGGCAAGTTGAGTGTCTGTGTTCACTTTCTTTTTCCAGTGACCCACTCTCCGGTCTCTTTCTTCCCTAGACACTTTCACATTTTGTCTCTGTTCTCTTTCGTTCTCCAGTTTTGCACTCACTGTCGTTCTTGGCTTTTTCTTTACTATCACTGTCTTCCCTCATCTCCTTTGCCCTGTATCCCTCTGCGAACCTCACACCACTCCACTCATGTACCTATACCTCCACCTCCACACCAGCACACTTTCATTCTCACTCACCGCCACCAGCACCATACTTTCCTTCCCCTCTCACCTCACCAACCCTATCATCACACTACACCACAGCACACCACACCACACTCAGCATTCAAGCACACGTGGCTCCCTTAAATGTATACTGGAGGAGGCCACTTGACAAGGGCCATGTCAGCTGTCAAGACGACGTGACGTGCTTTATCACCACACGGTCTCCTCAGGTTACCCTTGACCCTCACGTGTTAATGAGCATGCCACGAGATATAATCCTTTTTAACACTATAATAGTTTTACTGACTTGGACTACAACTGCCATCTTGAATACTGAATCGTAGCAATATAAGCAGGTAGGCGACGATGGGCAGCTTTAAGCGGACCGAGCTTTGTCAGCGACAGGAAGTGAGTTTCAACACAAAGTCATTTCTATACTGAGGTACTCCAGTGAAACATTTCACCCAAGAATCATGGCCCTGGCTTAATAATCTTCGAAGCCTTAACATTGTGCGCAAGCAAGGTTGTAAATTTAGCTCTTTTTCATATTTTCTCCACAGTGCACTTGATGACCTTTGACCCCTGACCTAGCGGATATAGGTCATGCATGTACGAAGCACACATATAGTACTCATTAACGTCTATAAGCATGCAAATTTCGTTCGATTTCATTCACTCACTGTGGAGCTAGGGAACTTGAAATTCGTGGAATGGCCCACCAGAGGTACAACTTTTAGGTGGCGCCCTGTCAGCGACTCGAAGTGAGTTTCGACACTAAAAAGTAATTTTTGTATGGAGGTACTCAAGTGCAACAGTCCTTCCAAGAATCATGGCCCTGGCTTAATAATCTTCTTAGCCTTAGCATTTTGCCCGAGCATAGTCGTGAATTTATCTTATTTAATCGTTTTCTCATTTGATGACCTTTGACCCCAGTCCTGGCCAATGCAGCATGCAGTTGTACAGTAGAAAGTTGTAGTACTGGTCAATGTCTATAAGCATGCACACTTTCATTCAGTTCCATTGGACCACTGGGGAACTAGGGGGACATTTTTGAAAACCGGTAGTGGTTGCTTGGGTCACTGAGGCAAATCTTCACAGGGTTGCCACTCGAGAACCAGAGGAGAGAGGGGGAAAATGGATGG
Organism: Coenobita brevimanus; assembly: GCF_032717465.1. NCBI lineage: Eukaryota > Metazoa > Arthropoda > Malacostraca > Decapoda > Coenobitidae > Coenobita > Coenobita brevimanus. The sequence goes on from NC_137026.1 coordinate 24,226,182, forward strand.
CACACTTCTGATCGGGAATGACATCAGGATTACGCCTTAAGAGGTCAGAGTTTTCTACGCCCATCAGTAATGCTTCTACAGCTCAAAACGTGAAAAGTACGAAAAAAGCGGGTTTTCGGCCGTTGCTAGGCAACGAGTAGTTGCCTAGCACCAAAACCTTGTGGACACAGCTAGCTCATAGGTTGGTCATTATGTCCAAGTTTGACAGGAATCGATTAAGGATAGAAGCGCCTGCCACAATTAAACAAGACAGATAGAATACAAGAAAGAAAACTCGACTAACAGTAAGGGCAGCATGGAGCTGGCCAACAGTATGATGGTAGTCACGGGGAGGTGCTGTGGAAATGATGTAGAACCATTCCATAATCTTTTTCTATCACTGATCTTGGAAAGCACGAAAATCTGGACCAAATTAAAGTGGTAAGAGTTTAGTATAGGCATTTCATATTATATGAACGGCTGATGAAAGGTTGAATCCGGTAACCGAATTACTGTCCTCGCCCTCACGTCCTGCTTTCCCTGCCTCAGCTAATTCTTATTCTTCTTTGAATTTCCTTCCCATTTGAACAGAATGTAAATTTTTAAATAATGTTTATACTCTAAAACTTATTATTTTTCAGTAATGTGTGTGTGCATTTAGCTTAATGTGTGCGTCATCTTACTGTGTGAATGAAGATGGTGATGATGTTGGTTTCATCTCAGTAAATTGTGGTCATGGTGTCTTTATGCTGTGATTGGTGATGCTACGCTTGCATTGTGTGTGTGTGTGTGTGTGTGTGTGTGTGTGTGTGTGTGTGTGTTTCACACAGAGACGCGTTACTATTGAAAAACGGTAACTCTTATTGTTGTAGTTGACTTTTCCTTAAGCGAAACAAGTGACCGAAGCCATATAGGTAATTAAGTTAATTAATTAATTTAAGAATTTTTGTAGTAGTCTACCTTTCTATTTAAATCTGTTCCATCCCTCTCTCCTCCACTCCCTCTTCGGGCGAACAAAGGAAATAATCCCCGGGTGTTTCTGCTCTGTTGAATTTCAAAGAGACCCATGATAAAGGTTGGGATTGTATCATTGTGTGTGTGTGTGTGTGTGTGTGTGTGTGTGTGTGTGTGTGTGCCAGTCTATTGTTTTGTCCCCTACTATATTGCTTCAGTTCCACGTTTTATATTATTTTACTTGAAAATGGTTGTTATCCTCACACTGATTTACGTGCGAGGTGTGGGAACGTGAGGGAGGAGAAAGGACAGGGAGAAGGAGCAGTGGTGACGAGGAAAGTATAAAAGACGAGGTATAAGGTTATAAAGAAGAAAGGAGGACTGGAGGAGGAGGGGAAGTGTGGAAGTTGAGAAGATAGGGATAGAGTATTTAGCAAGATGTTCGGTTAATCACTCACTGCCTCTGAAACAGCCAACCTAACCCAAATTTACATCTTTCCTCGGCCATTGCACATAATCTTTTCCCAGCCAGTGCACTTTGTCTTTCCTCAGCGAATGCCAGTCATTTTTTGTGCATTTTACCCTTTCTCATCCTCTGCCAGTCATCCTTTCTGCACTGTATCTGACACTGCTGATTCTTGATGTAGTTTATCTTTGCCACATCATTCTTTATGCACATAATCTTTTCTCAGTCACGGCCATTCATTCTTTATGCACTTTATCTTTTCTGTCACTGCCATTCATTCGTTATGCACTTTTTCTTCTCTCAGTCACTGCCAGTCATTCTTTATGCACATAATCTTTTTTCAGTCACTGCCATTCATTCTTTGTGCGCTTTATCTTTTCTGTCACTGCCATTCACTCTTTTTGCACTTTATCTTTTCTGTCACTGCCAGTCATTCTTTATGCACATAATCTTTTCTCAGTCACTGCCATTCATTCTTTATGCACTTTTTTCTTTTCTCAGTCACTGCCAGTCATTCTTGATTCACTTTATCTTTTCTTAGCCACTGCCAGTCATTTTTTAGGCACTTTACCTTTTTCCAGTCACTGCCAGTCATTCTTAATGCATTTTACCTTTGTTCAGTCACTGCCAGTCGTCCTTTGTGCACTTTATGTTTCCTCTGCAACTGTCAGTCATTCTTTTCTTCCCTGCCTATCCAACTTTTTCATTCTGAGTCGACTGCCTCATTTTCTTTCCACCCTAACCAACAACCATTTCGTTTCGGTCGAACTACAACTACCCGTAACCCTGTCACAGTGAGGGTTTGTTCAAAAACGAGTAAAGTCATCTAGTGGCAGTAGGTAGAATGGAAAATCCACCATATCAGTCTCGGGGTGAAGTGAGGATGTTTGTGTCCCATTCTCCACTATTGGGTGGTTTCTTCATCAGAACAGAATCATTTGACGTTAGCAAGAATAATATTGGTATACAGTTGATATTCCTGCAGTGAAAGGCTTAAGAATAATCAGTGACCAAGGCAGAGAGCACCTTGTTATTGGAGGGAAATTGGCTTGACTAAGTAAGGAAATTCTGAGTGTTTAATAAATGAATGGTGACATCGGCAAGCATCATGACACCAAACAGATGCTGTAGAGTCTCCATTTACTCTCTCAGCACGCGCGCGCACACACACACGCACACACACACACACACACACACAAACACACACACACACACACACACACACACACACACACACACACACTACCATAAAACTAGCTTATTCAGCTTTGGAGATATTCCTTGTCATGTAGTGGTTAACAAACTCTAACAAGAGAACCAAGTGTGTGTGGGGGTGGGGAGGTGGGCGTCCTTACGTTTGTTGATAGCCCAATATTATCTTCTCTTGCAGTTAAGATTTCTTCGTAGCTTAATTACGGTAATATTTCCCTACAAAATGTTTTATTATATTTTTCAGTAGAACGCACACTTCTGTTTGTAGATGTCACAGGGCTGCGTGTTTTTATTGTGGTCGCAAGTTGATGGGATGTGATATTTGGCAGTTATACCCTCGACGTGGTGCTGGAGTGTTATGTCTTCATATGGTGGCACCGACATAACTGGGCGGCTCCTCTGCATAGTTATACACTTCTCACCTCTCTCCCGTATCCCCCAAGTGAAGGATGGTGCACTGTATGAGGACTTCTTCGGCCTACAGTCTGCCGGGTTCACATCTCATGAGCATAGGGCTACAACTGCTACTACACTCGACATGCTAAGAGTGTTGACGATATTACTGTGTTGTTGACCCCTTCAGTATGATTTCGTCTTTATGTTATTTTTTGCCAACGTCAGGTGATTTAATTCAGTTCAGAGGAAACTTCTCGCAGTGTAATTGCTAAGTGCTACCCTTGCTGTAATTCATATAGAGACATAAGACATCGGGTAACTGAACATCCACGTAGGCTAACCTCAGTAGAATAAAGTGAACCTCACCTGCCCTGTCTCTTGCACTGTGATGTAAACTGTGTTTTAAGATGAACTGAGAGGGAATATTTCGCTTAATTTCAGTGAGATATTCGTCTACCTTCTCAGGTTCTCCTTGCTCGTTTTTTTAACACTTTTTCCACCTCCCTTCCCTGATCCTCTATTTCTGTCTCGACCATCTTACCTCCAACATTCTCCAAACTATTCTTTTAAGACTCCTTGATCAAGCGTATTTTGCAAACCCATGATTACCATCAATTTCCTCCACGTGCATGATTACTCCCCATGCCTCAGCATCATCTTTCACCCTCTATTTTCCCATCTCCTCTCCTTCCTGCTTCCCACATTCTCATCCTCGTATTCCTGACTGTTACCCGATCTGTCAGTCACTATTGCTGCCTTTCACACCTACCACATGTTGATATTCTCACAGTCCATACGAGTCATTACAATATCGCCCTCTCAAATGGTACATAAGTAAGCTGGTGAGGTAGCAGCCTAGTTGATCCACGATTGAGGCAGGGAACAGTCTGAGGGTCTGAAATGCATGCAAAGCACACATAATTAACCTTTCATGATGCGCACTGATGTCACAGAAACATCTGTGTCATAGCACTAGTTTCATCTGAGACAGGCCAAGTACATATCAGTACAGACAGTGCGATATTGACTCCCAAGCGGAAACATGTAAAGGTATGCAATGCTATCTCTTGTGTGTAGAACTAGTAGTCCCGGGGCACCAACTGTTTAGTTTGTGCTCTGAGTTCATTGCCGTACATTGAAGATATTAAGACATTGATCTCCTTCCGCCACATACATATCCACTTTACCCCGCCACCCCACCTCTACTCACCCCTTCACCACCACAACACCACTCATCCCTGAAATCATGATACCGTCACTCATCTTCCCTCACCACCATACCACCACTCATCGCCACACCACAACCACTCGCTCCACCAAAACACTCACCACCACACCACCACTCACCCTTCAAACCCCCTCATCACTCAGGTCCTTACACAACCACGTCAGCTTTCTGCACCCCTTCACCAGGCTGAGGTACGGTACGTACGGTTGCCTAACTGAAGACTTACGTGAGTTACATCAGTTGGTATGGACGTCATTCATCAAACTATCAGTACCATTATCCCTTTAGTATGATGATGTATTATTGATTATATTTTTACTTCTGTGCGGCCATTATATTCAGAGTCAGGGAGATCTCGTTGTAGTAGTAAAAGGGTGAGGTACAGGATAGAGTGTTGGTAAGAGCTACCGCCGCCATGTTTTAAACCAGCATCACCCACCGCCACCCACGTCGGCATCATCCACCGCCCTCAGTCACCTCACTAACTACACTGGTCAAGCCACCCACGTCATGTTGTACCCCAGCATCACCCACCGCCCTCAGTCACCTCACTAACTACACTGGTCAGGCAATTTCATCGTTTTATAAAACGATGTTGTTCTGTGAGATACCCTGTAACCAGTATTTATATATTGTGCAATTCTTCAGGGGATTCCCCTCCATTCACGCAGCGGTGTAGTGTAGCGTTAATCAACTGCGTTTGTGTATCTTGTGACGGGCTCTTGTAGATTTGAGCTCTTCCCTTTGCTTTAGGATGCAATGAAACACACACACACACACACACACACACACACACACACACACACACACACACACACACACACACACACACACACACACACACACACACACACACACACACACACTTTTCCTTTGTACCACCTGGATAGTGCTGTAGTGTATCGTGATATTGGTGGATTTGTCGCAAGTATTGTCCCGTTGTTATTGTAAAGTTAGGATACATTAAACACCGTGTCCACCGAGCCGAATTGACAAACACCAAAATTTATATGCGTGTTTTCCTGTCTGGCTTATCCCTACCATATGCATTATTGGTGTTGGCTGCGGTCGCCATTAAATTTAAAATAATAGCTTTTAAATGGCCATGTGAACTGATGTTTTGTAAATTGACAAGAAATATTCCATCCTAAAGTAATTTGTGTGGATTGGCAAAACAGTTTGACGGATCCATTCAGCCATGGAGAGAGACAGAGAGAGAGAGAGAGAGAGAGAGAGAGAGAGAGAGAGAGAGAGAGATTTGCTGGTGGTTGAGAGAATGTCAGGAGGTGGACTAAGAACCTGAGAGCACTTTTCAGTCTTAAGCATATATAAAGAGACTGTTGGCAAGGATATTAACTCCTTTTTCTATCTACCTACTTTTTTTGAAATTATTGCATTGTCGTTTTGCTGTAAATTTATCGAATTACTTTGAGGACCGTACTGAACTATTGCGTTATGAATTTACAAACTATTTATGTTTTCCATCGTAAAATATTTTCCATGGAACAACGAGGAATAAACTGTTGCAGGGATGTGTGTGGCTGTGTTGTGTTGTGTGCATAGGTTTATCGCTGTGGCACTAACAATAAAGTCAGGCTGCGGCAGTGTCGCATGCTTTCCATCACATCCACTTCCAGACCACGACGCTCCTTCACTTCCTCATTTGTCATTTTGTCTCTCCATGCAACTCCACATGCTTCTTTCAAATAACTAATTTTCACTACTCTCACTCTTGACTTCTGTCCTTCTAACAACGACCAAGCAATGCTTCCATACGTTAGAATTGGTATCACAATTCTGTCATGCAGCGACTTTTTTTCTTCCATGCCCACTTCCCTATTTCTTACTAGTGCTTTCAAAGAGCCAGCAACATCTATTCCCAGTTGTACCCTTTCAAGCACTTCATCCTTTACACTTCCAACCTTACTCATCACACTACACAAGTACTTAAATGCAGTTTCAGTTCCATTTCCCCACCATCTAATCTTCCTCTGCATCCAGTGATTTAATTTCTCTCGAAAATCACAGCTGTACTCGTCCCTACATTCACCTTTAGAGTTCGTTTCTTACACACTCTCCCAAACTCATTCACCAAGCTTTGCAATTCCCCTTGGCCTTCACTTACAAGTACAGTATCACTCATCTGCAAATAACAGAACAGGAAGTTTCCAAGTGCTGTCCCATCTCATTAGGGCCGCTTCAGCATCCACTGCCCTACCTTGTATCTCTTTTATAACTCCATTCATATATAGATTAAAGAACCATGGAGTCATGGCACATTCCTGTTTCAATGCAACATTCAGATAGAAAAGTTCACTTAGTTCACCATCCACACGTGCCAAAGCCCAAACGCCCTTATACATACTATTCACGGCATTCAACAGCTTCCCATTAATTCTATACTTTTTTTTATATATTTTCCACATTTCTTGTCTGCCCACTCTCATATGCTCTCTCCAAATTCATGAAGGCCACATACAACTTCTTTACATTTGCTGGAAACTTTTCCACTAAATACCTTGGGATGAATATCTAATCTACATAACCTCTTTCTTTCCTAAAATATCCCTATTCTTCTCCTACTAAATTCTCTGTTATTTCCCTGACTCTGTCAATAAGTATCCTACCATATACTTTTCTTATTACACTAAAAAGACAAATGCCCCTATGATTACCACACACTTCTTTTTCCTCCTTTCCATTAATCAAGGACATAATTTAACCCGATTTTCAAACGTCCGGGACGCTACTCCTCTCCCAGGCCAATCTGCACATCTTCCACATCCGTTCTACTACCGCCTCTCCTCTGTGCTTCAGCATTTCACCACACACTCCATTAATTTTGGGGGCTTTCCCCATTTTAACTTACTTCATTGCTCCCAGTGCTTCCATCCTACTGCTATCGCCCTCATTTCTCATCTCCCTCCTTTCATTTAGCTTAGAGGACATCTTGTAATTAAAGTCGTTGGAGACAGTCTTCGATAATCCCCCCCACTCCTCCTTCTAATCTGACTCCTATCACTTAGTCGCTCTGTTCCCTTTTCGCCACTCCTTTCGTGTACCTTCCAATCATTCCTCACCCACAAAGAAAATACTCCCCGGGTGTTCTGCTCTGCTGGACACTAAGGGGAAGAGGCCGGGACAATACTACGACACTGTGACAGTAATGTGACAGCATGATGGTAAGATGCTTGTGACAGTGTAATGACAGTAAGGCAATAATGTGACAGTAGGGCAATGATGTAACCAGTGTGACAGTAAGCCGACTATTACTTGCGTGGTATTGTGACAACAGGGTAACAATACCTTCACAACTGAATGACAGTAGTGTGATAGTGGAGTGACACACACACACACACACACACACACACACACACACACACACACACTGATCATCATTCAGTCTTTTGAACCAGGGGGTCTTTCAGGAGACTGATTAATATAATCTTGTGTTAGATTATATAAATAGGTTTGTCAGGTTACAAACTACTACAAGGAACAGAAGTAATGATGGCTGAGCTAATAACGTAATTACTATTACCATTCCCCACCACTACCCTCTTCTTTTTCCACTACCACTCACCATCATTACCCTCTTCTGTTACCATTATCACCCACTACCACTAAACTCTTGTCTCTACTTTCACATACCACTACCAAAGTTCTCCTCATATCTCCTTCACTTTCAGCACCACCATCCACTCCACTCTCACTATCAATATTTCTTTACCACCACCATTCTTCTAAGCATGAACCATCACCACACACACACTCTTCCATCACCCACCATCATCCATATCACCACACAAGTATACACCTGCCGCCGTTGTCGCCATCTTCATTACTACCACACAGCCAAATCCAACACTGTAACTACCATTCTGAGCATCATCAACACTGGAATCATTAAACCACCAACACAACCACTCGTACCGTCACTACAACCACTACATCATCCACCACCACCCTCACTCTCACCACCACCACTCTTTCCATCACTGCTATCACCACATAACATCCACCACCACCACCACTGTTTTCAATCACTATTACAACTTCGTAACATCCACCATCATTGCTTTCAATCACGACTACTACTACTGCAACATGTTATCCACCACTACCACTCTTCCATTACTGTTACCATCACATAGCATCCAGCACAACCACCATCACCACCATTCTTTTCCATCACACCACCATATTGCATCCACCAGCACCATTCTTTTCCACCACTACTGCCACCACGTAACATCCACAGCCACCACCACCACCACCACCACCATCATCACCAGCCCGTCCCCCACTGTGCACACATATACTCACGCACGTGCAGGCTACCCAGAAGGAAAAGAAAATGCCATATAAGTTTTCTCAAGGGATTTGCCTGTGAAAAATGCTAGGCGTAATTACCCGTAACCGCCCCGGAAGGACTCGGGGACGGGTATTGTTTTCACTCGGTTTGTCTGTCTGTTCGTTTGTTTGTCTCTGCCTGTCTCTGTTAACAGCTTTACGCAAAAACCACAGGTGCGATTTTGGCAAAAATTACAGGGATGATGGGCTATGACCTTTTGATCACCTGATTAAATTTTGGGACAAATTGGGCCAAGGCCCAGGCTGTAGGCCAAAAAAAATGTAAAAAAAAAGTTTTCTTACCATAACTCCTTTCAAATTCGTCATATCGGCATGAAACTATAACATAAAGGTGCATCTTTCAGTTCTGCATCCTATAACATGCCTCATTACATCAGAGGGGTCACCCCCCAGTTAGCGGTAGGGAGGTCAGTGTCAGGTGGGTCGGGCCTAAAATTTCAAATGGGCATAAAATCGTCAATTATCACCCAATTTACTCCAAATTTGATATGTGACATCTTTGACTAGATATCCTGTTGCGTGTATACGGTAGCACTAAAATGACTGCCGGGGACGGGTTTACTGTGCCTTGGCACCGCTTCTTGTTATATTTTGCGTTAAGTATGTTTAATACTGGTGGGTGGTGGTATGGTGATGGACTGTGTGCCGTAATCTTGCCTGCTTTTGGAATCTTCCACACTGATACTTGTTACATTTGCACACACGGCACGTCATTTTTCTCGCCTGTAGGATGTGTACAAGCTGTATAAAAATGTAAGCAGCACATAAGGGAATGTTGAGGTGTTATTATGAAATATAAATAGTTGAGAAAGAAGTATGAATCCCGCCAACCCTGTGATATATGGCCGTGTCTATGCAGTTGACTTATGAACTTATCGACCCAAACATGTGTTGGCTGTATATTGTAAGCACAGAGTGAAAGTTGAAAGCTTAACCAAAACTGAAGTCCCTGTTATCCCCCACTGCAGTAACCTGGAGTAATTGTGTTTGTGTGTTTAGGAGGGTAGGAGCTGGGTGTATGGGTTGGTGAGGAGAGAGTGGGTGTGTGAGTGAAACTGGTTGTGTGCTTGTGGGAGGGGAGATGTTAGACATGTGGGCGAGGGAGTAAGGCGGAGGAGAGGGGGGCCACATAACCAGTTAGGCTACAACAAGGTAGATGAGTATTGCGACGATGTGTGGTGATTTTAGTAAAGAGTCACACTTAAAGTGGCAAGCTCCATCAAGACAGTGTAATCCAGACCTTTACCTGGTGATTCCTAGTGTTCATATTTTTTTTTTTTTTTTTTTTTATGCGCGGAAGAAGGAATCAAAGGCCATGAGCCCGCAGTAACAGTTCCCTCCAAGAGAAAAACAAAATACAATAGAGAGCCAAATTCAAGATCCGATCATTTTGAGATGCCTGGACACACTGCGTTTGAAAGACTGGAGATCATAGGCAGCAGGAAATACAGATAGAGGGAGACAGTTCCAGAGCTGACCTGTTGCATAAATGAAAGACTGGGAGTAACGGTTAACTCTTGCATTAGAGAGTTGGACAGAAAAGGGATGAGAGTTTGCTGCCAGACGGGTGTTACGCGCACGTCGTAGAGGTGGAGGAATGCAAGCAGACAGTTAAGAGGAGCAGTGACCATTAAAGTAGCGATAGAAAAGAGATAAAGACGCAACAGTGCGGCGAACAGACAGAGGTTGAAGGGAGTCAGTAAGAGGAGGAGAGTTAATGAGACGAAAAGCCTTTGACTCCACCCTATTGAGAAGAGCTGTGTGTGGGGAGCCTCCCCACACATGAGAGTTGTACTCCACACAGGGGCGGATAAAACCCCTGTATAGAGACAACAATTGTGCAGGGGTAAAGAAAGAGCGGAGTCGGCTTAGCACACCCAATCTTTTGGAAGCAGATTTTACAAGAGATGTAATATGATCTTTCCAAGATAAGTCCCGAGTAAATGAAACCCCAAGCATGTTCAAGGATGATGCAGGATTAAGCTGAATATTATTAAACATTAATGGGTATACCTGTGGAAGATTTTGTCGGGTTGATAGGTGTAAGAACTGAGTCTTAGATGCATTAAAGACAACCATATTATTTTTACCCCAGTCAGAGATACGAGCCAAGTCAGACATTAGGTGTGCCATAGCCTCATCCCTTGTTTCTTGAAGTAACTGTTGAGATGGGCGTTGCGGGAACCGAATGGAAAGGTGAAGGGTGGAGTCATCAGCGTATGAGTGGATAGGGTTAGATGTACAGCTTAGAAGATCATTGATGAATAAAAGGAAGAGAGTTGGTGACAGGACAGAGCCCTGAGGAACACCACTGTTGATAGATCTAGGAGAAGAACGATGGCCGTCTACAACAGTGGCTATAGAACGACGGCCGTCTACAACAGTGGCTATAGAACGACCAGAAAGGAAGCTAGCAATGAAGGCACAGATAGAAGGATAGAAACCGTAGGAGGGCAGTTTGGAAATTAAAGATTTATGCCAGACTCGATCGAAAGCCTTTGAGATGTCAAGTGCAATGGCAAAGCTTTCGCCGAAGTCCCGAAAGGAGGATGACCAGGAGTCTGAAAGGTAGGTGAGAAGATCGCCAGTGGAGCGTCCCTGACGGAACCCATACTGACGATCGGAAAGAAGGTTGTGATAGGAAAGATGTCTTAAAATTTTTCTATTAAGAATTGACTCGAAAACTTTTGAAATACAGGACGTTAAAGCAATTGGACGATAGTTGGAGGGTTGGGAGTGGTCACCCTTCTTTGGGACTGGCTGAATGAGAGCAAACTTCCAGCAAGAAGGAAAGGTACAAGTTGACAGACAAAGGCGAAAGAGTTTGCCTAGGCAGGGTGTAAGCACAGAAGCACAGTTCTTGAGAACAACAGGAGGGACCCCATCAGGCCCATATGCCTTGTTAGTACTGAGGCCAGTGATGGCAGAAAATACATCAACTGAAGAAATTTTAATGTCAGCCATGAGGAAGTCAGAGGGGAGATGTGATGGAGGAACAGCACCGGAATCGTCTAAGGTGGAATTGGAGGAGAAAGTCTGTGCGAAGAGATCTGCTTTATCAGTAGAAGAAATAGCTACAGAACCATCAGAGTAGAAAAGAGGAGGGAAGGATGATGAGGTAAAGTTGTTAGAAAGATTTTTGGCAAGGTGCCAGAAGGAGCGGGAAGAATTCGAGTTGGAGAGTTGAGAGCATTTAGTATGGATGAAATTATTTTTAGTAGAGCGAAGAACAGACTTAGCACGATTCCGGGCAGAAACGTAAAGATGATGTGATTCAGGGGTGGGTTGGCTCCGGTACCTTTTGTAGGCCCTCTCCTTGTTGCGGACAGCATTAGAACAAGCGTGATTAAACCAAGGCTTTCTTGCGTTAGTCAAAGGATATGAGAAAGGAATGTATGCCTCCATGCCCGAGAGAATAACCTCCGTAATGCGCAAGGCACACTCAGATGGCTCACGGACATGGAAGCAATAATCATTCCAGGGAAAATCAAAGAAGTACTGCCTGAGGGCCTCCCAGTTCACGGCTCCAAAATGCCACAGACGACGTTTCCCTGGAGGGTCCACAGGCCGTACCGGAGTGATAGGACAGGATAAGGTAATAAGGTTGTGATCGGAGGAGCCCAACGGAGAGAAAAGATTAATAGAGTAAGCAGAAGGATTAGTTGTGAGGAAGAGGTCAAGTATGTTGGAGCTCTCTCCAAGGCGGTCAGGGATACGGGTAGGGTGCTGTACAAGCTGCTCTAGGTCATTAAGGATAGAAAAGATGTAGGCTTGTTCACCAGGTGGATCCGTGAAAGGAGAGGAGAGCCAAAGGTGGTGGTGAACATTGAAATCTCCAAGAATGGAGATTTCAGAGAAAGGAGAAATGGACAGAATGTGTTCCATCGTAGAAGTAAGATAGTCGAAGAATTTTTGATAGTCAGTAGAATTAGGGGATAAGTAAACAGCACAGATATATTTAGTCAGAGAATGACAGGAAAGCCGAAGCCAGAGTGTGGAGAATTCAGAAGAATCAAGTTCAGGAACACAAGAGCAAGATAAGTCGTTGCGTATATATACACAACAGCCACCTTTGGCTTTGAAATGAGTATAGAGAAAGTAGGAGGATACAGAAAAGGGTTTGCTGTCGGTTGCCTCAGACAGCTGAGTCTCCGTCAGAAAAAGAAGGTGAGGTTTAGAGGAGGAGAGGTGGTGCTCAACAGAGCGAAAGTTAGATGAAAGGCCGCGAATGTTGCAGAAATGAAGAAGAAGAGAGTCAGACAGTGGTTCCAGGCACCTCGAGTCGTCACCGGGAGAGGGGCAGATGGTGGGGGCATTTATGGTCCCCCCCCCTGGGGACTCCGAGGCTTGATTAATCGACGCCATTTTTGTGAATTTTGAATAGGAAGTGTAGTGTGTACTGTGCATGTAGTTTGGTGAAGATAGTTAGAGAAATTTGTACTGGAGAGCATGCTGGCCTACTCTCTGTGTAACTGAGACACTGAAAAAGTTCAGCAAAGGGGGATGGTCAGGAACTAGTCCTGAGGGCTGATGAAACGGGAGCTCCAGCACTCCCTGTCATCAGCTTTCCATCCACCTCGGGAGTACTGCCCTGCTCGACTGGTGCTACAGTCTACTCCATATTCGGTGTTGGGTTTATCTTACAAGTAAAACGGTGCAGTATGTGTTGTGTTTATACTGAGATGATGTGCAGTAGAAGTAGTTTAACCAGTACTAAATTGTTTGTGACCTTTTGCCATATGGTGTGCTGCATCAGTCTTAAAGGTAACGTTAACCACTTGCCTGCCTGCTTGTACTGACACCAGAAAAAAAAAAATTGATCTGTTGCCAGAATTATTCACCATCATGGCCGCCACCAGGTCGTCTCCTATAGTGTTCCTGTTGTCTGCCACTATGGTCGACACCTCCGCTGGTGGGTGGGTGGGTAGGAGAGGAGTGCCAGGAGAAAAGTTGGTCACAATTTTATTTCGCCAGAAAGTGAGAGCGGTGGCAACAGATAACTGAACGTTTTTGGATAATGATTGATTATTGTAGCTTCCCGAATTTTGCAGGAAATCTTTTTAGTTTGCTGATTGTGAACAAATAATAAAATATTTTTGAGTTTCAGCCTCTCTCAGTTTTAGAAATTAAGGGATAAGAAAGGGGGCCAACTGATTCAGGCTCTTTGGCAAATACTAGGCAGGTTCTGCCAAAACACACGAGTACAAAATAAGACAAGGAGACTGAAGAAGGAAACTCTTTCTCCCCAATTATTCACATCAAACACCAAAATTTGGTATGCTGCAGCAGATCGTAAGAATTCATTATAAATTCATCATATATATACCGCACAGTGTTTGTGTTATAAAATTTCCCATTACTTATGTTGTCATCTCCCCGGTCATGCTGGCTTCTTACCCTCCTTTTCCCTTGGTGCCGCCTTGCTTTCACCCCCTGCATTATTTAATGCACTTGACCCACCATATAAGAAAAACTTAAATAAAACTATTAATTGCTGTAGCACCATAGCACTGGGTAACGCATACCTGTAAACACCACATTACATACATTCAACAGAAATAATAGCCATGACATTGGTAGTATATTAATTATGCCTGGACAGAAATAAATGTAACTTTTGTACGTGTTAAGGTCATTCATCGCCTAGTCAAGTTCATTAATTGGAAATGGTTCATCTAACACCGGTATATACAGTAAAGCAAATGTTCCATGTCATCATCGTTATTTTCTTTGTTATGAAGACATTGGTCGTTCAGTGGATTCAAGAGCTTTTCAAAATGCTCTTTAAATTGTTCATTGAGGGACTGTTCAGTGTTACTAGGTTCTGATTTCCCTTTCCAGTTGATCGATTTCCAGTTCATTTTACTGTCGTTTCCATCTAAGAGACTTTTCCACCTGTGCTGTGTTTTAGTCCAAACTTCACTATAATCCAATTTTTTTCTAGTATATCTGATGGTGGTGTTCGTGATAACATCGTACCCCACTCTGTGGTTCCCCATTGTCATACTCCACTCTGTTGTACCCTACTCTGTCGTACCAGCTCTGTCGTACCCCAGTCAGTCGTACCCAACTCTGTCGTACCCCAGTCAGTCGTACCCAACTCTGTCGTACCCCAGTCAGTCGTACCCAACTCTGTCGTACCTCAGTCTGTCGTACGCCACTCTGTCGTGCTCTGAGTCTGTCGTACCCCACACTGTCGCACCCCACACTGTCGCACCCCACTCTGATCGTTGTATCCACATCCTCATCGCTGTATATGTTGGGCGGGGTCCTGTTTTCTGCCTCACAAATCCTTCCAGCGCCACCGTTATAGTGCACACTCTTTCTTAATTTCGCTTGCATGGATTGTCGATAATAATGGTCTCCCAGTCCAGATGATCTCTACAGCAGCTCCTTGGTGGATGTACATCATTCGCTTCGCTGTCTGTGGCCAGAGCGACACAGAGTGAAGCATGGTTGGACCCATAGACATCTAGATGTACCGTCAACTCTGGTGGTCGGACATGTACAATTATCTTTCACAATGCATGAATCAGTTCCAAATATCGAATGGTTTCTTCGTTCATATGTTAATACATCTCATAACTGTTTTCCTTGTTGTGTTAGGCGGTTAGCTACAACCATATAATTGCTACATAAAAGTTAAAAACATTTTGTGGTAAGTTGTATGCTGATGATCCTCCTTAAAAGTGATGGTGTGATGTCAGAAGTAATTTTCCATAACACTGCTGGTGGAAATGAAAATGAAACGGCACTGATTGAATACTGTTCTAGAGCCGTTCAGAAGTAACTAGTCGTGTAATAGGATGTACGGTTTTTCTAATAAGAGTGTGTGCCTGGTGTTCCAGAGTCAGAGTAATGTCAGCAGGTACTCCAATTTGGTCTGATAATCACTGGTAGAAAATTACATATGACTTTGGCTTGCTGATGGTTTTGATCATTTACTACCCAGACACCTTCCTGTTGTTTCTGTTTTTCTGTTGTGTTCTTATTTTCTTTCTTTCTCCACTTTAATCTCGTATTCCACCTATTCTTGGAATCATCATCTGCTTTTTACCCAATATTTTCCAATTTTGTCAGGGACGGGGGGAGGGGGGATTTACTTTTTAATTACGTTGGGCCCGGGTATGTTGTTTTGCGGTGATGGATGAGATTAATCTTAAATTTCATCCCTCCCTCATTCCCCCTCCACCTCATTACCCCGATTCTCTTTCAGTCCACATGCTTGCCTTTCTCTTCCTCCTGTGCCAACCCAGGTCCTCTTCCTTCTGTTTTATATATCATTACTGATGCGGAAAACTCGTGTGTCTGTGATGGGAAACTTTAATGAAAAATATGACAAGAGAAAGACAAGTGAGACTAGAGTTGGCTCAGGGTCAAAGCTCGGGCATGAAAATGACGTGCTTTCTGAACACTTTTGACGAAGTTGTATACATTGCATTCCCCTTCCCTCCCCTCCCCTCCTCTCTCCTCCCTTCCCCTCCCTATTTCTTTCAGACACACACAAAAAAAAAAAAAATACTCGTACATAGATAGATAGATATAGATATTAATGGATGGATGATGTTCATTTATTTTCTTCACTTTGCCTTCTCACCCCAGAAACTGTTCAGTGTTATTCTCTTCCATCGTTCCTTCGTTAAATATTTACATTAATTGTATTTTAATCTTCCATTCTGGGGGCATTACCGCTCTTATTACTCTGTGTGACTGCCTCCTCCTCCTTCTTAATCTCTTCCTCTGTCATGGACGCAACTAAGATGTTCTCATGAATATGGAACTGTCCTCAGAACAGTCTCATAAGTGAAACTGCGATCCTTGTATGTGAAATTATGTCTTCCATTTGTGAGAAAATTCCGTCTGAAGTGAAGTACGTGGCGTCTGGATCCTCCATTATTCACACAGATGCTCACAAGTATAATCAGTGTGCTCTGTTGGAGATTCCAAGGGTACTCCAAGGGTTCTGCAAGTTCTGACGAGGAGGAAGTATCGCCCCTTTCGTCGTCCTTCCCCCATCCTCTTCCTCCACTCACCTCAGCTTCTTGCTCTGCCTCCAGCATTATTTGTGGATACTTTAAAATTAATCATCATATTATTACACAAAGTTACGCTAAGGCAATGAATGAATAAGTGTATTTCTATATTGCAGGTAAGAACTGAATGGATGCTGGTAAAGGAAGCTCTGGGTAACCTGGGCCTGTGTGTGAGTAAAATGAACTGTGACTTGATCATATATCATTACTGTACACAAGTCACGCATACTAAATTCTGTTACTGCTCTCACATTGTTGTAATTTTCCCCTGACCTCTTTCTTCATACTCCACTCATTATTCTTACTTCTCATTCACGCCCACCAATGTCTCTCATCCATTTATATCCTTGTTTAATGGTTTTTCATTATTACCCCCCCTTTTTTTTTAAGTCTATTCTCTCTCACATTTCTGCATTCTTTCATCTCATCAGACAGACCGTCCTCGTTCCTCAAGTGTCTCAGAATGATAACCTAAACACCGTTACCCGCTGGCCAACACAGTGAGTGATAACAAGGAGTCACTGCTGTGTTAAAATATTGACAAAGGTTACAGTAAACAGTTTATATATATCTGGGTAAACAGGTGCTTTAGTTATTGTGAATCGAGTACAAAGATCTATCATCACACCACCATCCTCCATTATCTATATATTGTGAACGCGAATATAATTCCACAAATATAAATCTGCAGAAGAATAGTATGACAAGACTTATTCTGTTTGCATATCATTATGAGCACGTCTCTCTCTCTCTCTCTCTCTCTCTCTCTCTAAACTTAAAAGTCATCCTGCTGATGGTCCAAGCTTAGTGGCCAGGTGGATGAGTTGGTCTGCTGATGGGTAGGGTGGGATGGTGGCTGCACAGGTAGGGTGGGTGGGGTTGTTGGGGTGAGAGGGTTGGGTGGGTGAGTAGAGTGAGTGGGGTGGGCGAAGCGGATGGGGCGAGTGGGTGGGGTGGGCAGAGTTGTAGGGCGAGTGGATGGGACAAGTGAGTGGGGTGTGTGGGTGGGTAGGGTGGGTTGACCGGGTTGGTTTTGTGATTGAGTTTTTTTTTTTTTTTTAAATGCGAGGAAGAAGGAACCAAAGGCCATGAGCCCGCAGTAACAGTTCCCTCCAAGAGAAAAACAAAATACAATAGAGAGCCAAATTCAAGATCCGATCATTTTGAGATGCCTGGACACACTGCGTTTGAAAGACTGGAGATCATAGGCAGCAGGAAATACAGACAGAGGGAGACAGTTCCAGAGCTGACCTGTTGCATAAATGAAAGACTGGGAGTAACGGTTAACTCTTGCATTAGAGAGTTGGACAGAAAAGGGATGAGAGTTTGCTGCCAGATGGGTGCTACGCGCCCGTCGTGGAGGTGGAGGAATGCAAGCAGACAGTTCAGAGGAGCAGTGACCATTAAAGTAGCGATAGAAAAGAGATAAAGATGCAACAGTGCGGCGAAGAGACAGAGGTTGAAGGGAGTCAGTAAGAGGAGGAGAGTTAATGAGACGAAAAGCCTTTGATTCCACCCTATTGAGAAGAGCTGTATGTGGGGAGCCTCCCCACACATGAGAGTTGTACTCCACACTGGGGTGGATAAAACCCCTGTATAGAGTCAACAATTGTGCAGGGGTAAAGAAAGAGCAGAGTCAGCTTAGCACACCCAATCTCTTGGAAGCAGATTTTACAAGAGGTGTAATATGATCTTTCCAAGATAAGTCCCGAGTAAATGAAACCCCAAGCATGTTCAAGGATGATGCAGGATTAAGCTGAATATTATTAAACATTAGTGGGTATACCTGTGGAAGATTTTGTCGGGTTGATAGGTGTAAGAACTGAGTCTTAGATGCATTAAAAACAACCATGTTATTTTTACCCCAGTCAGAGATACGAGCCAAGTCAGACATTAGGTGTGCCATAGCCTCATCCCTTGTTTGTTGAAGTAACTGTTGAGATGGGCATTGCGGGAACCGAATGGAAAGGTGAAGGGTGGAGTCATCAGCGTATGAGTGGATAGGGTTAGATGTACAGCTTAGAAGATCATTGATGAATAAAAGGAAGAGAGTTGGTGATAGGACAGAGCCCTGAGGAACACCACTGTTGATAGATCTAGGAGAAGAACGATGGCCGTCTACAACAGCGGCTATAGAACGACCAGAAAGGAAGCTAGCGATGAAGGCACAGATAGAAGGATAGAAACCGTAGGAGGGCAGTTTGGAAATTAAAGATTTATGCCAGACTCGATCGAAAGCCTTTGAGATGTCAAGTGCAATGGCAAAGCTTTCGCCAAAGTCCCGAAAGGAGGATGACCAGGAGTCTGAAAGGTAGGTGAGAAGATCGCCTGTGGAGCGTCCTTGACGGAACCCGTACTGACGATTGGAAAGAAGGTTGTGATAGGAAAGATGCCTTAAAATTTTTCTATTGAGAATTGACTCGAAAACTTTTGAAATACAGGACATTAAAGCAATTGGACGATAGTTAGAGGGTTGGGAGTGGTCACCCTTCTTTGGGACTGGCTGAATGAGAGCAAACTTCCAGCAAGAAGGAAAGGTACAAGTTGACAGACAAAGGCGAAAGATTTTGCCTAGGCAGGGTGTAAGCACAGAAGCACAGTTCTTGAGAACAACAGGAGGGACCCCATTAGGCCCATATGCCTTGTTAGTGCTGAGGCCAGTGATGGCAGAAAATACATCAACTGAAGAAATTTTAATGTCAGCCATGAGGAAGTCAGAGGGGGGAAGTGATGGAGGAACAGCACCGGAATCGTCTAAGGTAGAATTGGAGGAGAAAGTCTGTGCGAAGAGATCTGCTTTATCAGTAGAAGAAATAGCTACAGAACCATCAGAGTAGAAAAGAGGAGGGAAGGATGATGAGGTAAAGCTGTTAGAAAGATTTTTGGCAAGGTGCCAGAAGGACCGGGAAGAATTCGAGTTGGAGAGTTGAGAGCATTTAGTATGGATGAAATTATTTTTAGTAGAGCGAAGAACAGACTTAGCACGATTCTGGGCAGAAACGTAAAGATGATGTGATTCAGGGGTGGGTTGGCTCCGGTACCTTTTGTAGGCCCTCTCCTTGTTGCGGACAGCATTAGAACAAGCGTGATTAAACCAAGGCTTTCTTGCGTTAGTCAAAGGATATGAGAAAGGAATGTATGCTTCCATGCCCGAGAGAATAACCTCCGTAATGTGCAAGGCCCACTCAGATGGCTCACGGCCATGGAAGCAATAATCATTCAAGGGAAAATCAAAGAAGTACTGCCTGAGGGCCTCCCAGTCCGCGGCTCCAAAATGCCACAGACGACGTTTCCCTGGAGGGTCCACAGGCCGTACCGGAGTGATAGGACAGGTTAAGGTAATAAGGTTGTGATCGGAGGAGTCCAACGGAGAGAAAAGATTAACAGAGTAAGCAGAAGGATTAGTTGTGAGGAAGAGGTCAAGTATGTTGGAGCTCTCTCCAAGGCGGTCAGGGATACGGGTAGGGTGCTGTACAAGCTGCTCTAGGTCATTAAGGATAGAAAAGATGTAGGCTTGTTCACCAGGTGGATCCGTGAAAGGAGAGGAGAGCCAAAGGTGGTGGTGAACATTGAAATCTCCAAGAATGGAGATTTCAGAGAAAGGAGAAATGGATAGAATGTGTTCCATCGTAGAAGTAAGATAGTCGAAGAATTTTTGATAGTCAGTAGAATTAGGGGATAAGTAAACAACACAGATATATTTAGTCAGAGAATGACAGGAAAGCCGAAGCCAGAGTGTGGAGAATTCAGAAGAATCAAGTTCAGGAACACAAGAGCAAGATAAGTCGTTGCGTATATATACACAACAGCCACCTTTGGCTTTGAAATGAGTATAGAGAAAGTAGGAGGATACAGAAAAGGGTTTGCTGTCAGTTGCCTCAGACAGCTGAGTCTCCGTTAGAAAAAGAAGGTGAGGTTTAGAGGAGGAGAGGTGGTGCTCAACAGAGCGAAAGTTAGAGGAAAGGCCGCGAATGTTGCAGAAATGAAGAAGAAGAGAGTCAGACAGTGGTTCCAGGCACCTCGAGTCGTCACCGGGAGAGGAGCGGATGGTGGGGGCATTTATGGTCCCCCCCCCTGGGGACTTCGAGGCTTGATGAAGCGACGCCATTTTTGGTGAATTTTGAATAGGAAGTGTAGTGTGTACTGTGCATGTAGTTTGGTGTAGATAGAGAAATTTGTACTGGAGAGCATGCTGGCCTACTCTCTGTGTAACTGAGACACTGAAAAAGTTCAGCAAAGGGGGATGGTCAGGAACTAGTCCTGAAGGCTGATGAAACGGGAGCTCCAGCACTCCCTGTCATCAGCTTTCCATCCACCTCGGGAGTACTGCCCTGCTCGACTGGTGCTACAGTCTACAGTCTGCTCGGTGGATGAGGTGGATGGGCTTTGTGGGTGGGTGGGTAGATGTGTGGCTTCCCAGCAGACAATACAGGAGGTGGGCTTAATATAGTTGGTTAGTTGACAGGCATATGGGTTGGTGGTGGGTGGACGGGTTAGATGGTGGGATATGTGGGACAGTTGGGTGGGGTGGGTTGGCTTGTGGGTCTTCGTGAGAGGGTGGGGTGGATGGCCTTTGTGGGTGGATGAGTAGATATGTGGTTTCCCCGAGGACAAGGCCGGAGACAGGCTTGATCCACTGGATGAGAAGGTAGGTATGGGTGGGTGGGTGGATGGAGGAATTTAGGTTCAGGAGGTAAATAGGTCCATTGCTGGAATAGGTATGTGGGAAAATACGTCGATGGGGCTACGTCTTTGGGAGAAATGGGTCCAAGTAGAAACAAAGGTCCAGTGGGTTAGAAAGGTCCATGGATGATACAGGTCCATGGATGAAATAGGCTGATGTGGAAATTTGGTGTATCCATTTGGAGAGAAAATGGGTCGGGGGGGGAATTCTGTGGAGGGAAATAGGTCCATGAGTGATGTAGATCATTGGAGGGAAAATAGGTCCATGGAAGGAAAATAGGTCCATAAGAAAAAATAGGTTTATAGAGGAAAAGTAGGTGCATGGGAAAAACAGATTTATGGGAGAAAATAGATTCATGAAGGAAATAGATCTGTGCGAGAACACTGGTCCATGAAGAAACGACCATGGGGAAAAAATAGTGATTCGTGAAGGGAAATAGATTCATGGAAGAAAATGGGTCCATGGTGTGAAAGTAAGTCCATGGGGGAGAATCTTTGGGTGGGGAGACAACTCTTAGGAGTGTAGCAGGAGACGGGTTTATGTGGTAGTGACCCAGGTGTCATCTATTCCTGCATCAGGTTTATCATCCCCACAAGTTCCACCATCTTAGTAGTCTTGTAACTGATAGTGTCAGTGTTTTTAGTTACCCCTGCCCTATCCCACCTCAACATGCCGGTATTGATAATAATTCGATGTAAAGATGAAAAAAAAAAGAAAAGCATAAACACACAATACAGAGAGAGAGAGAGAGAGAGAGAGAGAGAGAGAGAGAGAGAGAGAATTTGTATTAAATTATAGAGCACTTACTGTGCCATGTTTATCCTCCATTCCTACCCCCACTTTTCACCTCCTGTATCTTAAGCTGCCCCGCCACCCTGCTTGCCTCAGCCCAGGTGTCTCTCAAACATTAACAGGATTATTTGCCACTGACGCTGGACACTGATGTTGTGGCCCAGGGCGAGTCACAGCTGGTGGTGGTGGCTGTGTGACGGTGGCAGTGTGGTGGTAGAATGATGGCAGACTGCACTGTTACTCACAGTCTTCAACATTTTACCTTTTGGGCTCATTTATAGTGGTGTTCAAGTCTTTACCAGTACCCCTTCGTCGCTCGTTCTGTACAGTGTCGTAATGGTCCAAAAATATTCACGTCGCTTATGTCCTTAATGTCCATTTTCACCGCTCGCATTTGTAGTTTTGTTTCTTTTCGATTTCCGGCAGCCTCCCCGCCTCACAAGCTATTCATCTCTGTAAATCTGTTTTGTTTAGTATTAAAGTTGTTTTCATTCTTTTCAAAATTTTCTTTCCCGACATACCTCTCTGATAACCTTGTCATTGCACTCTCTTTGCTTTACAGTGTTCTCACTCTGCTAACCTCTTTCATTGTATCTGTCACTCCCAGTCCTTGTTCCTCTAACCCTTTAGCTATGAGATCCCTCGGCTGAATACGGTCCTTTGGCTTTATTAAGAATAAAGTCGCAAATAATCCTCAGAGAATGAAACGGATAATATTTTTTTCCCCTAATTTTTGCTCCATTTCCTGGCACTCTCCCAGCCTCGCGTGACCTACATCCGTTTTGAAAAGCTTGTTTAAAACGCAGTATTTTGAATGACGTGAACCATTTATCTTTTCTCCACTTCCTCCACCATCTCCTGCATTATTTTCTCTATACTTTCTCCTCCACCTCCTGCTTTATTTTCACTTCACTTCGTCCTCCACCTCCTGCATTATTTTCTCTCCACTTCCTCCTCCACCTCCTGCATTATTTTCTCTCCACTTCCTCCTCCACCTCCTGCATTATTTTCTCTCCACTTCCTCATCCACCTCGTGCATTATTTTCTCTCCACTTCCTCCTCCACCTCCTACATTGTTTTCTTGCCACCACCAGATTATTTTGCTTAAGTTATAGAAAAAGGTGGAACTGAAAGGATTAGAAATACACCACTAACCCCGTCATTACAATGTTGCCAGATTTATATTTTATTCCTGCTGCCACTCGATGCTCTTAATTACCTTAAGGGAAGATCTGTCTTGTTGTGAAGGTTAGAAACAATTTACATAATTCCCCTCAATATAACGACACTTTAATTCACTCCAGCCACCGTCAAACATTTACTTCAATTTTAGGGAGACTTCTTTTAGTGAAGGTGCTTGGAAGTCTCCATCAACACTTTCTTCACTAAGACGATCTTATTCTGCTCAATAAGAACTTCTAGTAAATGAAAGTGTTAATAAAGAAGCTGTAAACAGAGGATAAACTAAGAAGGAGGGTGGTATGTCTTGGGAATATGGAGTGTTACCAAGTTGACGTGGAAGATCCTAGATTTTTTTTTTTTTCCCAAGGTCCACCCTAACAGAAAACGCGTCAAAATAATAGGTGTATTAACAGACGGGTAAACAGATAGGTACTCTGATTTCTCACCAGTTGGTTGTACCTTAGAAGGTTAGCAGGTGATACATTGATTGATACGGTAATAACGGTAAGGTAGATTATATACCTTTTCATATCTTCAGTCCACGTCTTCGCCGCACAAGCTGCTAGTAGTTATTCTCTTTTGTTGAGCTATTGTTTAATATTTATGTTCCTTACCTGCTTCTCATTCGTCCCTCTCCCGGCACAACCACTTTCGTTAATCAGTATTTACTCTCGCATTATTCTTTCTCCTTGACTCCGTCTTGAGCAGTTGTTTGACTTTGTAAGTTTGCTACTCCTCTTGACCTTTTAGTGAAATTTTTTCTATAATTTTGTGAGCAGAAATAAACCGTGTAAGCAAAGCTGGAAATAGCGCTGCTAATATTTTAATAGCGATGGTGGTAACGCCATTACTTTTATTTAGCCAGTAGCGGAACTGAGAGCGCCCCTACGTTTTGGCGCTACTCGCGTTACCGCGCTCCTCGCTTCTCACGCGACGAATACAGGTCCAGAGTCGGTGAGTACATACACATATGCCGACGGTTTGGTTGTATTTATTAATGACGATAAATAATACTTTCGTCAGTTCTGTGAATTAATGATGTTTGTTCTACATTACATCAGTATTTTATTAATTATTATTTATTAGTAATATGCAATAATTAGGAATTTGCTAGTTAATTATCGATCATATAAATTAAGTAAAGATAGATAAGGATGTCAGCTAGATGTAGAAAGTGCTAAAACACACACACACACACACACACACACACACACACACCTCTAACTATCCCCGTCTCTAACTCCCGCTCTCCCCCTCACTCTCTCTTTCAGACTAATTCTTACTCACTACGTTATTATTTCGTAACAGTATGTTACTTTCAGTTTAAAGTGATGAAAAAAATTGCTATTGTATAAATAGCCTTTAAAAGAAAGCCCCAGTTCATTTTTACTTTCGTTTTCGTACATATCTTAAATAGGTATCATGGAAAATATAATAAATCTCTATAATATGTATCAATGGTAGGCCACATTTTTTTGCCCTTTATTTACGTATGTTGCCTTCAGTAGGTATACTAGGTAACAATGTAAAAGAACGTTTGTTACATTATACAGTAAATAGCTTTTTCCTGTACCTTCGGCTCTTAAGCTTCATTAAAGTGACACCGACATGTATATGATGTTTTTTTTTTTTCAGTATAAGTATATACTGACATTACTGGTACACGACATAACCACTCAGACTGACTAATATTATCAAATCAGTATATATATAGTGCATTGCTATAAGACAGATTTTTGTTAACCTTTCCTTCGTGTACCTTTTTCTTATCCAAAGTAGCGGGAGAGGGAGCGGGAGCGCCGCTACATTTCGTATCAAGTAGCGAAACCAGTAACGCCACTACTTATTCGAGCTAGTAGCGTTCCCAGCACTGCGTGTGAGGACAGGACAGCTCTCAGACCCTGGCAGTGGGTACAGCTTTTGACTCCAGACTCAGTCGCAGCCTCAGCCTCGATCTGTCCTCTCTCCCACCGTCACACAAAAAGCTGATTCCACTTTATCGTTTAGCTTCGTTTATAAGACTCCAACATGCTTGCATGCGTCGGCCTTGGTCACCTAATGGCGGATATCCATGTTTCTCGATCTCTGACAGCCTCCGTATTCAGCCTCTTACCTCTGAGGTCACACTGTATGACCTCATCTGAGGAGCTTAGGAGCCCGGGGCTAGGCAAATTGGTCCCGACATTTAAGATGAGTGACCAGCCTCACTCATCCCTGAGTCGCATTGCGTGAGCAATAAATCCCAACCATCCCTTGGATATAAACCTTCACCGGTTCATTCCGATTGGAGCACCGTAATTACCCACCAAACCACCAGGCGCCAAAATTTGGTTTCCACCTAGCGTAGTAAATGGTTTCCTGGTGTACAGGAAACCATTTGGCTTGTCACTCAGTGTATAGTCACCCAGACACCCACAGTCAGAAGGAGAGGAAAGAATGAAGGAAAGAAAGACAGAAGAGGGAGTGTAAAGTCACCCGTAGGCAGAAGGACGAGGAAAGAATGAAGGAAAGAAAGACAGAAGAGGATGGAAGGAAAGAAGGATGGAGAGGAAAGGGCAGACACCCGAGAGCAGCACTACATCGAGTGATATATAAAACATCGCAATTCAGTTGGCTAAATAAGTGTCTAGACTCAGTTTTCCATCTTTCTTAATTTATTTTCTAAATTAACGAGTTGATACGGTGATTATTAGCTAAGATAGCCATTATCTGTCAGTGTTATGAAACAGAATTGTTCAAACTATTCTACAAATGAGTATAGAGATACTGCATAATGATAATCGAATGTTTTATTAAAAGTGGCGAAACGAATCCCACGGGCTGGGGTTCGAACACACAACCCAGAAGACAGAAGTCTACACACAGCTGTTAATGTGCTTCATTCAGGTGCAGTTCGTGTCTTCGTAAGCACTGCTTGCAGGTGCTGCGTTCCATCGCTGTGATTATTTCCTGCTCCTGTAGGTGTGTGGTAACACGAGGGCGACCTGAACGATGTACCTTCTCTGTTGTTCATTCCTTCCAAACTCGCCTAATCCACCTTTCTGTTGTTCTGCATACTCCTAATATTTGTACTATCTGTTCAGGATTCCCTCCCCATAAATAAAGGGAGATCGTGCCACCTCTCATTTCATAGTAGCTGGATGCATGTTGCTTGCACTTTCCATTCTAAGGCATGTCCAAGGTCTGCTTGACGCTTTGTGATAAGGTGTAAGATGACACGGCTGGGCAGCCAACACCTGACTGAATATGGTTTGTATTAAATTTCGTCTCTTGGACGCAGTAATTCCGCGAATCTATGTAAGGCTTTGGAATGTCCTGGGTTTATTTGTACCGTCATCCCATCAGCGGCAGGTATGAAGCTTGAGGAAGTCAGGCTAGCCAACCACGTACATTTATACTTTGGTCAAAACCGCGACACGACTTTTGCCTTTAATTATATGTACCGGGTATGTGCGTGTAAGCATGTACTATTGGAACTGTGAATTCTTTGTACAAGTAAGTCGATGAGAAAATAACTTGTGCCCTGCCTTTACCAGAAGTCACCCGCACCAAACTGCTCCACCAGCTCGAAGTAGAACGAGCAACGAACCTGATTCATTAAACTGTAGGCTCGAGACACGAGCAGGAAGGTAGATGGGTGCCTACGAGTGTACACTTTTTGCCTCTAAATCACACCGTGTGGCACCGGAGAGAACGTAATGTTTTGCGGTAACAAGAAAAAGATAAATATTCATATAATGATGATGATTGTACTGTTTAAAAATAAAAGTTTGCATAACTTCAATATCAGAGAAGTAGTAATGTTTAAGATGTCACGTGATTACCCATGATGCACAGCTCTCCTCCCTCACGTCTGTTAGGCGCCAGTCGAGTTGTAACATAAGGTAGTGCGTTTGTGTACGCGTGTTGCTCCTCAGCAGATACGCTTATTTCGTCCTGAACTTCAGCCACTTGTATGCAGAATTCTGTAATTGGCTTGTTATGGCCCGGACAACTACGGATGTGAGAAGGAAGTACGGGATGAGTGGAGGAGATTTCGACGAAATTGCGTGACCCGCGTTTAAAGGGCAGTAATCCGTCATCTTGAGGTTAGTGTTAGACATTTAGCTCATTCAGCCTGATGACACTACGTATCGTTTATAAAGGCTCCAACTTGCTTGCTTGCGTCGGCTTTGGTTACTTAAAGGCAGCTTTTCACGATGCTTGATCTCTGGCTTCTTGTAATTTATTCCCTTAACTCCATTTATTGAACTTGTGTAGTAGACCTTTCATAGTGGATTTAAGATAAATTAACTGTGAGAGGTTCCTCACAAGTTCAGATCGATAGATCATGCTTTTAGGCGAATAATAATACCAGTACTGCAGTACATTGTAATGATATCAGTAATATGCCAAAATGGTAGTTATGTTGATAAAATTTAGGTGTTTGTGGAAGGACAACCAATATCATTACAACATTCACGATTAAAATATGACGAGAATCACGCGATATTTTCCAGATTTCCCACTGGAATCGAGTTAACAGGATCCTTTGTGCTTTTTTTTTTTTATAGTATAGCGTATATAGTGCTTTCATGTTTGTTTTTTAAAATGTTCGTAAATAGAATGGAATTAGTGGAAGGAATGAAAAACTCAAACTGGGGAAAGCCCCAGGAATTGATGGAGTCTTGTGGTAACAAGAACAGGATTTATAAATTACATCATCGTCGTGAAGGGATTATTTCCATTCATATTTGTTCTTTTTATCTGAAATTGCCCTATAAGTTACTATCAACTGTTATTATTGATCAGCTTCCTCATTACTGTCCTATGTCTAGCATATTTCCCTCTCCCTCCTCCTTCTTTAAATGGTTTGTTCATTGTAATATTCACCCAGTCACAAGACTGTTGGCAACGAAATGAAAGATGCTGACCCTTCCACTTTTCTGGTCTTCCTACCACCTTTCCCAAAACACCATACAGTTCATAGAATACCCTCTCCCTCTCCCCTGCCTCTGCCTCCTTTGCCTCGCCAATCCTCTCCCTCCCCTCCCTTATCCCCTTCCGAACACACCCTCCCTCTCCTATACAGCAATGTTCTGGTCTCCTTGCTGTCATCCTCATTCCTCCAATCATACCGTTCCGTTCCTTTGCATCTCCTCTTTCCAGTTCACTCCTCTCCTTCCTCCAAATACACCCTCCCTCATTCTTGTACTTCTACTCTCGTCACCCTACAAACTTTTTTTTTTTTCTTCACACATTGGCCTTCCCACTCCCACCTGTCCATGTCCATTACCTCCTCACACCGACATTCCTGTGCCATTCTTAAGCACTTCCCAGACCTCCACTGTTCGCTATCCTTCCTCAAGATTAATTACTGAACTCTTACGTTTCTTCTTTTTGCTGCCTTGTTACCTCGGTCTTGTCATACAGCTTTTTTTCTTCAACAACTTTACCAGCTTCACTTACTCTGTTTTTTCTATCCGTCCTTCTCCTCCGTAGACTTGCTGCATTGTCTTTCATTCTCTCTCTCAGACCTTAATCATATTCTCTTTAGTCTGTTCTTCATTCTCTTTCTTGTCATTGTTAAGAATCCACCCCTCCCTCAGCTTGAGTGCTGGATAACCACCACCTTCTGTGCTACCTGGTGTTGGCTGAGTTTAAGACATAAGAAAAGATCGTGTTTTTATGTTTGATTGTATCTCTCCTGAACTTTGAACGCTACCTAACTAGAGTGACATTCGACACTACCACTACACCCTTAATAATTTCTTAGGTCTTGTTTCCTTTCAGCATCACCTTCATCTTTAATACATTTACCACGGTCACCATCAGAATCCTTCCATTCGATCACCATCATCTTTACCACCACAATACATCCTCTTTTACCAGCATCATCACCATTCTTTCCTTAATCATCACCAGTCATACATTCTTCTCCACCACCATCACAACTACTCACCCTCACCACACAGCATTCACCACAGCTAGGCTACCTCTTCTGCCCACACAAGCACGTGTGTAAAAGGAAAGAATGCTTGTCATATTTCTTTGTGGATTTGCACTTGAAATAAGTCAAGTATGATTATATTCTGCCTTCATAATGGTTAACAATGGCCAGTGATGTGACAGACTGTGAACCACTGGGTCGTATGCTTAAACCAGAAATTGGTAAGTGAGATGCAGACACCAAAATTTTGATGACAATTTTTGAAGTACTTGACAACGATGGAACTTATCTGACCTTCCTGGATGGTTGCTGACTGCATTCCCTAGTATGTGATGCAGGTTAACCCTCCTTAATAACCACAGGTGTTCTGTAAATAATCGTAAAAAATTTGGGCTTTGCATTTCACTTTGCGATTCAAGGTTTAAGCAAACTGTAGTTTCGTTGTCTTTTGGAGTTTTTCAGCCACAGGGTACGAATATATTTCTGGGTATACAGCACATTAACCCCTTCACTGTGGTGACACCTGTGTCATTCTACTCAGGCGGCCAACAGAGGATTATATTCAAGCCAGGAAAGAACTCTAATAAGGGGGAAACTTGTTATACCTAAAGGTCATAACTCTCTAATTTTAAATAGCAAAGTGGTGTGCAAACTCCTAATTTTTTACTGTCATTTAAGGAATGCCTGTGGTTACATATGGTCAGCTTGCATCCCATGCTACTGAAATCTGTCAACAACCATATAGGATGGGCAAATAATTTGTCATCGTCATATACTTAAAAATTTGTCGTCATAATTTTATGTTTAAGCATACAGCTCTTACACCAGCAGTTAGAAATTTCTTCTCTAATCTGACCAAATAAACAAAACATGACGCAGTATGAGTCAGGATGCTACTATTCTCGTTGGGATGCATGCAAGCTATTAATAAAATTAAATAATGCTAAATGGAGCACTGGGATGTAACGTACAATATTTGTCAGTAAGATGTTAAAAAGCTCTCTAACCCCAGCAGAATACTGCCTTGTGTCTCTGTAGTTGATTCCCAGTAAGCAAAGGACTTGTTGACTCAGACACATGTTGGCTGTATGTCGTAACCACAGTGTGAATGCCTTGCCATAGCTCTGATTCTCTGTTATCACTGACTACTTTGGACAGACAGTACTGTGTTGATGGGTGGGGGAGGAGAGAGATCTGTCTGTGGGGTGGGAGAGTGAGGAGAGGGAATGAATGCGAGCAGGGAAGTGTGAAGATGACTGGTTAAATGAGCTATGGATAGTGAAAAGGAAGTGCATGTTGCAGGGAAGGGAAGGGTCGTTCCTGGATGTGTAGGAGAAAGAGCTGGGTGTGTATGCTCGTGGGAGAGTGGATAGTGTAGAGACTGGTGGGTTGATATGATGTGTGGGTTTGGGAGGAGAGAATTGGCTGTGAGGACAATGTTTGAAATTCCCTGTTGGACCATCCCTGTTATTTTCATCACTTGAGATCTGTGCATGCGGTATGGATGAGGTGAGGGACGTACACTGCATGTCAGCATCGTTTGTTATGCTTGGGGACTCGAGATCTAATCCTCACAAGGGTAGGTGAGGCAGTGTGGTTGGTTCTAGGCAGTGTGGTATGGATGATGCTGTGTGGTATAGTTAGATAGTGTGATATGGTTTCAGCAGCGTCGAATAGTTTAGGCAGTGATTATGTTTAGGCAGATTGATATGGTTTAGGCAGTGTGGTGTGGATGAGGAAGTGTGGTGTGGGTGAGGTGAGGCAGTTTGCCGTGTGGATGGGGCAGTATGTTGTTGGTAGGGCAGTGTGTTGTTGGTGGGACACTGTGTTGTGGGTGGGGCAGTGTGTTGTGGGTGGGGATGTGTGTTGTGGGTGGGGGAGTGTGTTGTGGGTGGGGGAGTGTGTTGTGGGTGGGGCAGTGTGTTGTGGGTTGGGCAGTGTGTTGTTGATGGGGCAGTGTGTTGTGGGTGGGGCAGTTTGTTGTTGATGAGGCAATGCGTTGTGGATGGAGCAGTGTATTGTGGGTGGGGCACTGTGTTGTGGATGGGACAGTGTGTTGTGGGTTGGGCAGTGTGTTGTAGGTTGGGCAGTGTGTTGTTGGTGGGGCAGTGTGTTGTGGGTGGGGCAGTGTGTTGCGAGTTGGGCAAGTCGTGCTTACAAGACAAGGACTGCTTAGTATTTATCTGATTTGGACCAAACTTTGTTAAAGGGTAAAAAGTCAGGCAAGAATGTAGTCGTATAAATTTGAGAGCAATCGGTCGTAGGTCAAGGTCACAGGGCAGTATCAAATGCTCGGCCTGTAGATCAGTTGACAGGCAGGCGTTGCACTCTGAGTGACCTTCTTGGTTCGCTTGATTTTAATATTCGATCAAGACAATTTAAGGCTCATTAATAATACTTAAAAAACTTGTACTTCAATAATGTGTGTGTGTGTTTGTGTGTGTGTGTGTGTGTGTGTGTGTGTGTGTTTGGGGGGGAGTTATATTGCCGTGACTGGTCTATGGTGGCCTCCCCCTACTATCCATTTCATGGACCGTGTATCATGGTTTTCCTCAAATATCTTTCAAACTAATCAATTGATCGGTATGATACTTTGACACAGTGTACATGACACCTCCCGCTAATTTTTGGTAATATACGGCATTGCCAAGTGGTGTTACTGAAGGCGTTTACTCTTGACGTTTAAAGGCAAAGTCGCGTGAGCCCTGCAGGGCTAATCTACACAAACGAACGTCCGCTACCCCCCATCTCCTTCCTCTCCCTCCCTCCCTCCCTCCCTCCCTCTGTCTCACTGTTTCACTCTCTCTCTTTCTCTCAGCATTCCCCCCAATACCTGTATGTAACATACAATATGCAATAAAATACCGTTTACCATTATATTATTCAGTAGTAGCAGATAACTGGAAAGTTCTTAATGAAAAGGATATAGCGTGGTCTGACCTAACGACCATAATAGGCTAATGGTAGATCCCGTAATTATCAACATCGAGAGTGATTCCGAGGATGATTTGTTCCTTGATAGTGACGAAGACTGTGAATAAACTTTCTGTAATATGCTCAGTTGTTTGCATCACTTTTCTACCTATTATGATATTTATTATGAGAGAGAGAGAGAGAGAGAGAGAGAGAATTTCATAAATCCATTACGGCCCTATTATGTTGTGTTGATTATATACCGTACCGTACTGGTTTGTAAGTTAAACTGTGTGATTTAATTTTGGATACCTTATCTTACCTGCTCGTAGTAAACACGTCGATATGGGGGGTAAAGGAATTAAGAGATCGTGATAGTAGGCACATTATATTGGGTGAATAAGGTGACGGTCATACGCTCTTTAGTCAACTCCCGTTTATATAACTTCAGGACATACAATAACAATGATTAAATGAACACAGACTCTACAAACAACAACATACTGTATTTATGATACCCGATACTAATCATTATAACATAATAGAGTGGACAGAGGGGGGGGGGGCACGGGAAGGCCAGCAGGAATGAGGGTTGAGGGGGGAAGTGAGGAGGGGGAGGGGGGAAATGAGGAGGGGGAAGGGAGAGGGAGGGAGGTAGGGAGGGAGAGGAAGGGGATGGGGGGTAGCGGACGTTCGATTGTGTTGATTAGTCTGGCGACTCACGCAACTTTGCCTTTAAACGTCAAGAGTAAACGCCTTCAGTAACACCACTTGGCAATGCCGTATATTACCAAAAATTAGCGGGAGGTGTCATGTACACTGTGTCAAAGTATCATACCGATCAATTGATTAGTTTGAAAGATATTTGAGAAAAACCATGATACACGGTCCATGAAATGGATAGTAGGTAGGTGGAGATTTCTTCTGTTCATGTCAGATATTTGTTCTGGATGGTTTTTATTAAGCTTCGGCGTGAAAATTGGCTCTGAGAGGGTAAAGAGTGAAGCTTGTCCCATGTCTTGTTGAAAACTGAAATTCGTCCTCACTAAAAATCGATGTTGCAGATATTTATTTGGTTTCTGATGTCTTCATGCTTGTTTACTGTCCTAAAGGCTCTTCACATGATCAAGATGAGCATGTGTGTCTGAGCATGTTGCTGATCACCATCGACCCACAGTGACGAAACACGTTAAAAATCTGGATTAGAAGCACATCATCATGATCATGTCCACACATTTTCCACTGCCATGCTCAGACAACACAGGTGCTCACTGATGTTGTGGAAGGGCCTTGTGGGTGTGTAATATACCAGCTGCTGCCAAAACTATGAAATGGAAATCCCAGTAACCAGATTACTGTTCTCGCCGTCACGTCCTCCTCACCATATTTTATTCCGGCTTGCATCACTATAGCGATTCCCTGTAACCTGAAAGATGATCCCTAACCCCTGTCTGCTTGGGTGATGGCCATGTGTTGTCAGACCGAAGGACTCATGTAGCTATTAACCAAGGAAGCTCGTTCCTGCCTCATAACTAAAGGCTCATTGAATTTCAAGATACCACATCACACTGAAGTTGTAGGAGTGTACAAGCTCCCTCAAATGAGACCAAACTGTCTGATAATTTTTTACTCGATTGATGATGCTGTTCTTAGTAGCCCAATTGACATCTTGCCTGTATAGTTTGAAGGTAGCAAAGACGTCATATTACGCTGTGGCCTAGTGCTGATATAGCTCCGGTGTTGATTGGTTTTGTGTGTGTGTGTGTGTGTGTGTGTGTGTGTGTGTGTGTGTGTGTGTGTGTGTGTGAGTACTAGTGGTTTCCTGTGAAAAGGAAAATGTATGACCTTCCATTAATTTTGCTAATTGTTGGGTCGTTAATTAGGTCACTATTTACCGCCCCGCCTCGGAGGGACGGGTCTACTCTGGAATCTTGGAAGTTGTGGCCATTTTTAGCATGCTGTTATATTTTGCAGGATTTTTGGCATTTCAGATATATGTTAAGGCACAAGAAAATCGTTCGACATTTACCCTAACAACAATTAATATATACCCTAATAATCTGAAAAGTTTGCTGGGTTTAGATCACACCACTAAGTATTGAAAGTCCTGTTCAGTGTCTCGCTGTTTATCGTAGGGAAGGGACGTGGCTTAGTACGTATCGGTAAGCAAGTGTGAAATATATTAAAAACAGTAACCCTATGCACTAGGAAAGGAAAGTGGGTCAGTACATGTCTGTAAGTAAATGTATATAAAACACAGTAACACTATATAAAACACATCTTCACTGTGTGCGCGATTTTGTAAATTGACTAGGCGGCCTCAAGATTTTCTTTTTGTGCAAGCCCTATCGTTTCCGAAAACAGTGAAAAGGATGCCTTGGTCAAAATCATTTACTTGTAAGGTACTTGGACACACTGTGTGTGAAACATTGGAGGTCACAGCCAGGAAGGAATTAAACAGTAGGTTACTTGATCTCTCTGTATACTTTACTGAGAATACACATGGAAGATATGAAGTCCTGTTCTGGAATTAATACCCAGAGAAAAATTTTCTGGAAGTCTGGAAAAAATGAGAGACTGAGGTAGAATTTCCACGTAAAAACTGTTCGGTTTGGTATTTTTTGAATGAGTATTACATCACTGCCATATGCGATTCATTGTCACAAAATAGGTTTAAAAGTTCCTCTTCCCGTCCCTCTGCCCAGTTTCACTTTCCAAAACACTGGATTACATTATTTTAGGTCCAGGTATTTTGGATTCTTACGTTTGATATTCCGTGTATCATGTTGACCCTCAGAGGAGATGGAGTGATGTGAGTGAATGGGAAGTGGTGCTGAGTCTGAGGGATATTTAGAACCTCTACTTTTTCAGATTTCAAAGTTTTTTTTTTCAGATTTCAGATTTTTCTCAGGCATATTATGCACCGTCATTCATTCCCCTTATTTAATTTGTTTTGTTTTGTTTGTTTTCGTTCTTTTTCTTCTTTCTCATTTGATTTATAATTTCACTTTCTCCCTCTTTCTTGATTACTACAGCATTTCCGTATCATGATTAATCCAGGCCCAAGAAGGTTCATATTATGTCTTGATTGTATTTTCATTTCTCTTTCTTGCTGCTTTTTCCCCCGCTTCATTGAGAGGCAGTGTTGGTGACGCAGGCGCGGGTGAAGGTAGGACCTCATTCCTGGTGCCTGTTTCAACACCAAGTGGTATGCTTAAAAAGAGTAACAAATACTTACAATTGAAAACACGTCATACTACAGGCACCGTACTGATGCTTCAAATGCGTTATTATATCCTGAGTGAATAACTGCTACAAACAGTGGCATGTGTCTAGGTAATCTTAATGAATACTGGAAACATTATCACCCTCTCCCACAATTTCCTTTTTTCTTTCAAACTTGAGAGAACTGTGTAACGTAAGTTGATCTCGCAAGGATCAGCGTCGTCGTCATAAAACTTTTGAATCTGGAGGCACAGTGCTGGATTGGAGGAACAACGCCAGTCAGGTGAGGACAGACACATTATGGTTGGTTGTTATTTTTAGGTTTAAGTCCAGTGAGATGGCCAATACAGTTATTACCATACACTATGAACTGACGCCACTTAACTCATCACTTCACTGACCTTTACTTATCTTCATACATATTAATGCCATTTTATCCATCATCTTTCCTCCATCTCCTTTTCACCCTTGTTTTCGTAGTCCTCCAAGTCTTTAGCATTATCATAATTCACCTCTGAAGGAAAATGCTAAAGCGGCGCAGAGTTTTCACCGAAGTTAATTCCATTACTCGTACAAGGAACCAGGGGAGGTGGTCTGGAGGGCCGGGCCAGACTGCTATTTTTACCCTTCCGCTAATTTACTTCCCCTCCTCCTTTTTATCTCTCTTCAGTTCTGCCTATTTAATCTCTCCCTCTGCCTCTCCCTGGGTCTTATTCCCCCTGTACTCCCGCTTCACAATGGAAATAATCCCCGTGTGTTTCTGGCCTGCGGGTCACTGAGAGGGCCGGGACAGCAGGGTGACAGGGTTGAGTTGGGTTTAGTGGACAGAGGCCACGGGATGGGGTTCCTGCTTCATTCTTCCTTCACTCTGATTTCCACTCCCTGAAAATACTCCTCACCTCCCCCTCTCTAGCATTCGTTTTATCTTTTGCACGTTTCTCTCCACTTTCCATCCTCTCTCTCTCTCTCTCTCTCTCTGTCTCTCTCTGTCTCTCTGTCTCTCTGTCTCTGTCTCTGTCTCTCTCTCTCTCTCTCTCTCTCTCTCTCTCTCTCTCTCTCTCTCTCTCTCAGCATCTGTCTTGCACAGGTATTGGTAAGCTTGCTCCTCCTCTTGACCCGTAGTGTGTATTTTTTCAGCAAAGGTAAACTGTGGGTAATGACAGAACAGCCCTCAGACCTTGGCAGTCGGTACAGCTGTTAGGCCCAGACTCAGTGTCACTCTTGTCGCTCACCCACACACTCCCTTCCTTTAATGCTTGGGTGGATCTGTAGTTCTCGCTTGATATCAGATTTTCGGAAACTCTGAATATATACCGAGATTTTTTAAGCTAGCCCTTATTAAAAACCAAGAAGTTTGATTAAAAGTAGACTTTCCCCTTCAGTTGAAAGTTTGCGTCCCCGTCTGTCAGTTCCTATTTCGTGAAGTTAATATGGTGAGTCAAAAGAGCCGCCAACACGATATATCACGATACTAATTTTATGCCGTGTTTTTATAAATGTTGTCAGATGGTACAGCCACACAGGCAGGCATCTCCACCACCTTACATTTCGTGTGGTGTTATATGCGGTGTGGATGTCAGTGTTGAGGAGGTAATGTGAAGCCACACCACTGCCTGACCGGGATGGATTGAAGCGTCCTAAATGAACTGGATATAATTCAATTGCACATTACCTAACTGGACGTAACTGGCCCTAAATGAGCCTAAAATAGCACGAATGGTCCAAAATTACCTCGATTGGATGTTATGGTGCAGCTGCTAGTGTTGTGTTATTACTTGACATTCCATGGCAGTCTTTCTTCTCTAGTGATGTCAGTTCTACCCAGTCCCACATTTGCGATTTAACACTAGCTGGTATGGATTTATTCATACCAAGTCAACAGTTCACTAAAAGATCGAACTCTCCAAAATGGTTTGATAGCAACTGTGCCAGAGCAACAGCCCAAAAGTCATCAGCATATAACTATTACTTGAAATCAAAAACATCTGAATCACTCTGTCAATTTAAAATTGCTAGAAACCATGCAATAGCTGTAATAAATCTTGCTAAATCAAACTTTCTTCAAAACCAAGCATCAAAACTACTTATCAACCCTAATGACAATAAAATATTCTGGTCAACTCTCAATTCTTTCAATAATAACACTAACAAGTCATCATCCATTCCCCCACTAAAATCTCCAGATGGCTACATTACAAATGACCTGCGTGGGAAAGCAGATATCTTTGCCAGTGCATTTGCCAGAAATTCTACCGTAGAGGAAGCCAGCCAGATTGTCCCAGCACTAGAACTTGACTCTCCCGCATTGTTCCACTTAAAATACAGACAAGGTACGTGAAATCCAGCCTAGACAATTTACCTACCAACAAAGCTTCAGGCCCAGATGGAATTCCGCCAACTGTTTTGAAAAAGTGTTCCCCAGAACTTGCCTCTGTTCTTGCAAAATTATTCAGACTATTCATTCTCTGATTCATGGAAAGAAGCCAATATCCACCCAATTCCAAAGAAAGGAAGTTCCTCTGAACCCTCTGATTACAGACCAATAACTGTCACATCTTCTCTTGGTAAGGTTTTTGAAACTGTAATTAATAAGCACATAGTTAAACATCTTGACTTCTACAACTTAATTAGTGGTAGACAATATGGTTTTCGCCAAGAAAGATCCACCATTGACATACTCAATCTCCTGACTCATACCATCCATCAATCAGTTGACCTACATGGTGAAACTCATGCAGTAGCCCTGGATATTTCTAAAGCTTTCGACAGAGTGTGGCACCGTTCCCGGTTGTCCAAACTCCCTTGCTATGGACTTAACTCTTTTGTTCCTTTGATTTCCTCATATCTCAGCAATAGAAAAATAAGAGTAAAAGTAGATGATGTATATTCCACTTTCCACTCAGTTAACGCTGGCGTGCTGCAGGGATCAGTTCTGGCACCAACCCTGTTCCTGGTTCATATTAATGATCTCTTATCTGTCACCCACAATCCCATCCATTCATATGCAGGTGACTCAACACTTCATAGTTCATTCACACTCAGACATCCAGTTACTATGTCCGATATCTCTAACTCTCAACTCAGTACAGCCATCTCTTTAAATCAAGACTTATCCACGATCAGTGAATGGGGACAAAATAATCTTATTTCACTTAATGCTAGTAAAACTAAATATATTCAGTTTACTAACAGGTATTGCCAGAATCGTATATTACCTTCAGTGCTACAAATATTCCCATTCCAAAAGTATTGAAATTCTCGGCTTCTCGCTTAACAGTGCCCTCAGCAGGACCTCTCATGTTATATCACTTGCTAAAACCTCCTCAAAGAAACTTGGATTATTGTACAGAGTCCGTAACTTCTTCATTGACGAGCAGTTAGTTATAATTTATAAGAGTCATGTGCGCTTTCAGCCTGAATACTGCTCACCCTTGTGCAGTGGATGTGGAGAGGTTGCATTAAAACAAGTAGACAAAATTCAGAACAAAGCTGTTAGAATTATTAATAACCCTGCTGTTACTAATAAACTACCTCCCCTACAAGTAAGAAGGAATGCTGCCTCCCTTGTGTTATTTAACAGATATTTCTATAGCAAATGCTTAGACGAAGTTGCGTCCATGGTGCCACCTCTCCATGCCTTCCCTCGTGCTACACGGGCAGCTGGCAGGGCTTATGACTGGAATGTCACTCAGCCATACTGCCGAACTTCTGCCTATCAGAATTCTTTCATTCCATGAACTGCATTTCTCTGGAACTCGCTTTCCCAGAGTTGTTTCCCTCCAAACTTCAACCTACTGCTGTTCAAGTCTAACTGTTACAGATATTTTATGAACAGAGGACACAAGTAATCTGGTGCATTGATTTTTTTTTTTTATTCATTTGTTTTTCCTTCCTCTGTTCTGTCATTAAAAAAAAAAACTCAGCTCCCGATGGATTTCGTGAAATCAGCCACCATTATAAAAGGCCGTGATTGGTGATGCTACGCTTGCATTGTGTGTGTGTGTGTGTGTGTGTGTGTGTGTGTGTGTGTGTGTGTGTGTGTGTGTGTGTGTGTGTGTGTGTGTGTTTCACACAGAGATGCGTTACTATTGAAAAACGGTAACTCTTATTGTTGTAGTTGACTTTTCCTTAAGTGAAACAAGTGACCGAAGCCATATATGTAATTAAATTAATTGATTAATTTAAGAATTTTTGTAGTAGTCTACCTTTCTATTTAAATCTGTTCCATCCCTCTCTCCTCCACTCCCTCTTCGGGCGAACAAAGGAAATAATCCCCGGGTGTTTCTGCTCTGTTGAATTTCAAAGAGACCCATGATAAAGGTTGGGATTGTATCATTGTGTGTGTGTGTGTGTGTGTGTGTGTGTGTGTGTGTGTGTGTGTGTGTGTGTGTGTGTGTGTGTGTGCGCGCGCGCCAGTCTATTGTTTTGTCCCCTACTATATTGCTTCAGTTCCACGTTTTATATTATTTTACTTGAAAATGGTTGTTGTCCTCACACTGATTTACGTGCGAGGTGTGGGAACGTGAGGGAGGAGAAAGGACAGGGAGAAGGAGCAGTGGTGACAAGGAAAGTATAAAAGACGAGATAGAAGGTTATAAAGAAGAACGGAGGACTGGAGGAGGAGGGGAGGTGTGGAAGTTGAGAAGATAGGGACAGAGTATTTAGCAAGATGTTCGGTTAATCACTCACTGCCTCTGAAACGGCCACCCTAACCCAAATTTACGTCTTTCCTCGGCCATTGCACATAATCTTTTCCCAGCCAGTGCACGTCTTTCCCCAGCGAATGCCAGTCATTTTTTGTGCATTTTACCCTTTCTCATCCTCTGCCAGTCATCCATTCTGCACTGTATCTGCCACTGCTGATTCTTGATGTAGTTTATCTTTGCCACATCATTCTTTATGCACATAATCTTTTCTCAGTCACCGCCATTCATTCTTTATGCACTTTATCTTTTTTGTCACTGCCATTCATTCTTTATGCACTTTATCTTTTCTCAGTCATTGCCAGTCATTCCTTATGCACATAATCTTTGCTCAGTCACTGCCAGTCATTCTTTATGCACCTTATATTTTCTCAGTCACTGCCAGTCATTCTTGATTCACTTTATCTTTTCTCAGCCACTGCCAGTCATTCTTTAGGCACTTTACCTTTTTTCAGTCACTGCCATTCATTCTTTGTGCACTTTATCTTTTCTGTCACTGCCAGTCATTCTTTATGCACATAATCTTTTCTCAGTCACTGCCAGTCATTCTTGATTCACTTTATCTTTTTTCAGTCACTGCCAGTCATTCTTTAGGCACTTTACCTTTGTTCAGTCTACTGCCAGTCATCCTTTGTGCACTTTATGTTTCCTCTGCAACTGTCAGTCATTCTTTTCTTCCCTGCCTATCCAACTTTTTCATTCTGAGTCGACTGCCTCATTTTCTTTCCACCCTAACCAACCATTTCGTTTCGGTCGAACTACAACTACCCGTAACCCTGTCACAGTGAGGGTTTGTTCAAAAACGAGTAAAGTCATCTAGTGGCAGTAGGTAGAATGGAAAATCCACCATATTAGTCTCGGGGTGAAGTGAGGATGTTTGTGTCCCATTCTCCACTATTGGGTGGTTTCTTCATCAGAACAGAATCATTTGACGTTAGCAAGAATAATATTGGTATACAGTTGATATTCCTGCAGTGAAAGGCTTAAGAATAATCAGTGACCAAGGCAGAGAGCACCTTGTTATTGGAGGGAAATTGGCTTGACTAAGTAAGGAAATTCTGAGTGTTTAATAAATGAATGGTGACATCGGCAAGCATCATGACACCAAATAGATGCTGTAGAGTCTCCATTTACTCTCTCAGCACGCGCGCGCGCACACACACACACACACACACACACACACACACACACACACACTCACACACACACACACACACACACACACACACACACACACACACACACACACACACTACCATAAAACTAGCTTATTCAGCTTTCGAGATATTCCTTGTCATATAGTGGTTAACAAACTCTAACAAGAGAACCAAGTGTGTGTGGGGGTGGGGAGGTGGGCGTCCTTACGTTTGTTGATAGCCCAATATTATCTTCTCTTGCAGTTAAGGTTTCTTCGTAGCTTAATTACGGTAATATTTCCCTACAAAATGTTTTATTATATTTTTCAGTAGAACGCACACTTCTGTTTGTAGATGTCACAGGGCTGCGTGTTTTTATTGTGGTCGCAAGTTGATGGGATGTGATATTTGGCAGTTATACCCTCGACGTGGTGCTGGAGTGTTATGTCTTCATATGGTGGCACCGACATAACTGGGCGGCTCCTCTGCATAGTTATACACTTCTCACCTCTCTCCCGTATCCCCCAAGTGAAGGATGGTGGACTGTATGAGGACTTCTTCGGCCTACAGTCTGCCGGGTTCACATCTCATGAGCATAGGGCTACAACTGCTACTACACTCGACGTGCTAAGAGTGTTGACGATATTACTGTGTTGTTGACCCCTTCAGTATGATTTCGTCTTTATGTTATTTTTTGCCAACGTCAGGTGATTTAATTCAGTTCAGAGGAAACTTCTCGCAGTGTAATTGCTAAGTGCTACCCTTGCTGTAATTCATATAGAGACATAAGACATCGGGTAACTGAACATCCACGTAGGCTAACCTCAGTAGAATAAAGTGAACCTCACCTGCTCTACCTCTTGCACTGTGATGTAAACTGTGTTTTAAGATGAACTGAGAGGGAATATTTCGCGTAATTTTCACTGAACTATTCATCGACCTTCTCAGGTTCTCCTTGCTCGTTTTTTTAACACTTTTTTTCCACCTCCCATCCCAGATCCTCTATTTCTGTCTCGACCATCTTACCTCCAACATTCTCCAAACTCTTCTTTTAAGACTCCTTGATCAAGCGTATTTTGCAAACCCATGATTACCATCAATTTCCTCCACGTGCATGATTACTCCCCATGCCTCAGCATCATCTTTCACCCTCTATTTTCCCATCTCCCTCCCTTCCTGCTTCCCACATTCTCATCCTCGTATTCCTGACTGTTACCCGATCTGTCAGTCACTATTGCTGCCTTTCACACCTACCACATGTTGATATTCTCACAGTCCATACGAGTCATTACAATATCGCCCTCTCAAATGGTACATAAGTAAGCTGGTGAGGTAGCAGCCTAGTTGATCCACGATTGAGGCAGGGAACAGTCTGAGGGTCTGAAATGCATGCAAAGCACACATAATTAACCTTTCATGATGCGCACTGATGTCACAGAAACATCTGTGTCATAGCACTAGTTTCATCTGAGACAGGCCAAGTACATATCAGTACAGACAGTGCGATATTGACTCCCAAGCGGAAACATGTAAAGGTATGCAATGCTATCTCTTGTGTGTAGAACTAGTAGTCCCGGGGCACCAACTGTTTAGTTTGTGCTCTGAGTTCATTGCCGTACATTGAAGATATTAAGACACTGATCTCCTTCCGCCACTTACATATCCACTTTACCCCGCCACCCCACCTCTACTCACCCCTTCACCACCACAACACCACTCATCCCTGAAATCATGATACCGTCACTCATCTTCCCTCACCACCATACCACCACTCA
This sequence comes from Coenobita brevimanus, assembly GCF_032717465.1. Classification (NCBI taxonomy): domain Eukaryota; kingdom Metazoa; phylum Arthropoda; class Malacostraca; order Decapoda; family Coenobitidae; genus Coenobita; species Coenobita brevimanus. The sequence continues at coordinate 24,269,163 of NC_137026.1, forward strand.
TCGCCACACCACAACCACTCGCTCCACCAAAACACTCACCACCACACCACCACTCACCCTTCAAACCCCCTCATCACTCAGGTCCTTACACAACCACGTCAGCTTTCTGCACCCCTTCACCAGGCTGAGGTACGGTACGTACGGTTGCCTAACTGAAGACTTACGTGAGTTACATCAGTTGGTATGGACGTCATTCATCAAACTATCAGTACCATTATCCCTTTAGTATGATGATGTATTATTGATTATATTTTTACTTCTGTGCGGCCATTATATTCAGAGTCAGGGAGATCTCGTTGTAGTAGTAAAAGGGTGAGGTACAGGATAGAGTGTTGGTAAGAGCTACCGCCGCCATGTTTTAAACCAGCATCACCCACCGCCACCCACGTCGGCATCATCCACCGCCCTCAGTCACCTCACTAACTACACTGGTCAGGCAATTTCATCGTTTTATAAAACGATGTTGTTCTGTGAGATACCCTGTAACCAGTATTTATATATTGTGCAATTCTTCAGGGGATTCCCCTCCATTCACGCAGCGGTGTAGTGTAGCGTTAATCAACTGCGTTTGTGTATCTTGTGACGGGCTCTTGTAGATTTGAGCTCTTCCCTTTGCTTTAGGATGCAATGAAACACACACACACACACACACACACACACACACACACACACACACACACACACACACACACACACACACACACACACACACACACACACACACACACACACTTTTCCTTTGTACCACCTGGATAGTGCTGTAGTGTATCGTGATATTGGTGGATTTGTTGCAAGTATTGTCCCGTTGTTATTGTAAAGTTAGGATACATTAAACACCGTGTCCACCGAGCCGAATTGACAAACACCAAAATTTATATGCGTGTTTTCCTGTCTGGCTTATCCCTACCATATGCATTATTGGTGATGGCTGCGGTCGCCATTAAATTTAAAATAATAGCTTTTAAATGGCCATGTGAACTGATGTTTTGTAAATTGACAAGAAATATTCCATCCTAAAGTAATTTGTGTGGATTGGCAAAACAGTTTGACGGATCCATTCAGCCATGGAGAGAGAGAGAGAGAGAGAGAGAGAGAGAGATTTGCTGGTGGTTGAGAGAATGTCAGGAGGTGGACTAAGAACCTGAGAGCACTTTTCAGTCTTAAGCATATATAAAGAGACTGTTGGCAAGAATATTAACTTCTTTTTATATTTACATACTTTTTTTGAAATTATTGCATTGTCGTTTTGCTGTAAATTTATCGAATTACTTTGAGGACCGTACTGAACTATTGCGTTATGAATTTACAAACTATTTATGTTTTCCATCGTAAAATATTTTCCATGGAACAACGAGGAATAAACTGTTGCAGGGATGTGTGTGGCTGTGTTGTGTTGTGTGCATAGGTTTATCGCTGTGGCACTAACAATAAAGTCAGGCTGCGGCAGTGTCGCATGCTTTCCATCACATCCACTTCCAGACCACGACGCTCCTTCACTTCCTCATTTGTCATTTTGTCTCTCCATGCAACTCCACATGCTTCTTTCAAATAACTAATTTTCACTACTCTCACTCTTGACTTCTGTCCTTCTAACAACGACCAAGCAATGCTTCCATACGTTAGAATTGGTATCACAATTCTGTCATGCAGCGACTTTTTTTCTTCCATGCCCACTTCCCTATTTCTTACTAGTGCTTTCAAAGAGCCAGCAACATCTCTTCCCAGTTGTACCCTTTCAAGCACTTCATCCTTTACACTTCCAACCTTACTCATCACACTACACAAGTACTTAAATGCAGTTTCAGTTCCATTTCCCCACCATCTAATCTTCCTATGCATCCAGTGATTTAATTTCTCTCGAAAATCACAGCTGTACTCGTCCCTACATTCACCTTTAGAGTTCGTTTCTTACACACTCTCCCAAACTCATTCACCAAGCTTTGCAATTCCCCTTGGCCTTCACTTACAAGTACAGTATCACTCATCTGCAAATAACAGAACAGGAAGTTTCCAAGTTCTGTCCCATCTCATTAGGGCCGCTTCAGCATCCACTGCCCTACCTTGTATCTCTTTTATAACTCCATTCATATATAGATTAAAGAACCATGGAGTCATGGCACATTCCTGTTTCAATGCAACATTCAGATAGAAAAGTTCACTTAGTTCACCATCCACACGTGCCAAAGCCCAAACGCCCTTATACATACTATTCACGGCATTCAACAGCTTCCCATTAATTCTATACTTTTTTTATATATTTTCCACATTTCTTGTCTGCCCACTCTCATATGCTCTCTCCAAATTCATGAAGGCCACATACAACTTCTTTACATTTGCTGGAAACTTTTCCACTAAATACCTTGGGATGAATATCTAATCTACATAACCTCTTTCTTTCCTAAAATATCCCTATTCTTCTCCTACTAAATTCTCTGTTATTTCCCTGACTCTGTCAATAAGTATCCTACCATATACTTTTCTTATTACACTAAAAAGACAAATGCCCCTATGATTACCACACACTTCTTTTTCCTCCTTTCCATTAATCAAGGACATAATTTAACCCGATTTTCAAACGTCCGGGACGCTACTCCTCTCCCAGGCCAATCTGCACATCTTCCACATCCGTTCTACTACCGCCTCTCCTCTGTGCTTCAGCATTTCACCACACACTCCATTAATTTTGGGGGCTTTCCCCATTTTAACTTACTTCATTGCTCCCAGTGCTTCCATCCTACTGCTATCGCCCTCATTTCTCATCTCCCTCCTTTCATTTAGCTTAGAGGACATCTTGTAATTAAAGTCGTTGGAGACAGTCTTCGATAATCCCCCCCACTCCTCCTTCTAATCTGACTCCTATCACTTAGTCGCTCTGTTCCCTTTTCGCCACTCCTTTCGTGTACCTTCCAATCATTCCTCACCCACAAAGAAAATACTCCCCGGGTGTTCTGCTCTGCTGGTCACTAAGGGGAAGAGGCCGGGACAATACCACGACACTGTGACAGTAATGTGACAGCATGATGGTAAGATGCTTGTGACAGTGTAATGACAGTAAGGCAATAATGTGACAGTAGGGCAATGATGTAACCAGTGTGACAGTAAGCCGACTATTACTTGCGTGGTATTGTGACAACAGGGTAACAATACCTTCACAACTGAATGACAGTAGTGTGATAGTGGAGTGACACACACACACACACACACACACACACACACACACACACACACACACACACACACACACACACACACACTGATCATCATTCAGTCTTTTGAACCAGGGGGTCTTTCAGGAGACTGATTAATATAATCTTGTTTTAGATTATATAAATAGGTTTGTCAGGTTACAAACTACTACAAGGAACAGAAGTAATGATGGCTGAGCTAATAACGTAATTACTATTACCATTCCCCACCACTACCCTCTTCTTTTTCCACTACCACTCACCATCATTACCCTCTTCTGTTACCATTATCACCCACTACCACTAAACTCTTGTCTCTACTTTCACATACCACTACCAAAGTTCTCCTCATATCTACTTCACTTTCAGCACCACCATCCACTCCACTCTCACTATCAATATTTCTTTACCACCACCATTCTTCTAAGCATGAACCATCACCACACACACACTCTTCCATCACCCACCATCATCCATATCACCACACAAGTATACAACTGCCGCCGTTGTCGCCATCTTCATTACTACCACACAGCCAAATCCAACACTGTAACTACCATTCTGAGCATCATCAACACTGGAATCATTAAACCACCAACACAACCACTCGTACCGTCACTACAACCACTACATCATCCACCACCACCCTCACTCTCACCACCACCACTCTTTCCATCACTGCTATCACCACATAACATCCACCACCACCACCACTGTTTTCAATCACTATTACAACTTCGTAACATCCACCATCATTGCTTTCAATCACGACTACTACTACTGCTACATGTTATCCACCACTACCACTCTTCCATTACTGTTACCATCACATAGCATCCAGCACAACCACCATCACCACCATTCTTTTCCATCACACCACCATATTGCATCCACCAGCACCATTCTTTTCCACCACTACTGCCACCACGTAACATCCACAGCCACCACCACCACCACCACCACCATCATCACCAGCCCGTCCCCCACTGTGCACACATATACTCACGCACGTGCAGGCTACCCAGAAGGAAAAGAAAATGCCATATAAGTTTTCTCAAGGGATTTGCCTGTGAAAAATGCTAGGCGTAATTACCCGTAACCGCCCCGGAAGGACTCGGGGACGGGTATTGTTTTCACTCGGTTTGTCTGTCTGTTCGTTTGTTTGTCTCTGCCTGTCTCTGTTAACAGCTTTACGCAAAAACCACAGGTGCGATTTTGGCAAAAATTACAGAGATGATGGGCTATGACCTTTTGATCACCTGATTAAATTTTGGGACAAATTGGGCCAAGGCCCAGGCTGTAGGCCAAAAAAAATGTAAAAAAAAAGTTTTCTTACCATAACTCCTTTCAAATTCGTCATATCGGCATGAAACTATAACATAAAGGTGCATCTTTCAGTTCTGCATCCTATAACATGCCTCATTACATCAGAGGGGTCACCCCCCAGTTAGCGGTAGGGAGGTCAGTGTCAGGTGGGTCGGGCCTAAAATTTCAAATGGGCATAAAATCGTCAATTATCACCCAATTTACTCCAAATTTGATATGTGACATCTTTGACTAGATATCCTGTTGCGTTTATACGGTAGCACTAAAATGACTGCCGGGGACGGGTTTACTGTGCCTTGGCACCGCTTCTTGTTATATTTTGCGTTAAGTATGTTTAATACTGGTGGGTGGTGGTATGATGATGGACTGTGTGCCGTAATCTTGCCTGCTTTTGGAATCTTCCACACTGATACTTGTTACATTTGCACACACGGCACGTCATTTTTCTCGCCTGTAGGATGTGTACAAGCTGTATAAAAATGTAAGCAGCACATAAGGGAATGTTGAGGTGTTATTATGAAATATAAATAGTTGAGAAAGAAGTATGAATCCCGCCAACCCTGTGATATATGGCCGTGTCTATGCAGTTGACTTATGAACTTATCGACCCAAACATGTGTTGGCTGTATATTGTAAGCACAGAGTGAAAGTTGAAAGCTTAACCAAAACTGAAGTCCCTGTTATCCCCCACTGCAGTAACCTGGAGTAATTGTGTTTCTGTGTTTAGGAGGGTAGGAGCTGGGTGTATGGGTTGGTGAGGAGAGAGTGGGTGTGTGAGTGAAACTGGTTGTGTGCTTGTGGGAGGGGAGATGTTAGACATGTGGGCGAGGGAGTAAGGCGGAGGAGAGGGGGGCCACATAACCAGTTAGGCTATAACAAGGTAGATGAGTATTGCGACGATGTGTGGTGATTTTAGTAAAGAGTCACACTTAAAGTGGCAAGCTCCATCAAGACAGTGTAATCCAGACCTTTACCTGGTGATTCCTAGTGTTCATATTTTTTTTTTTTTTTTTTTTATGCGCGGAAGAAGGAATCAAAGGCCATGAGCCCGCAGTAACAGTTCCCTCCAAGAGAAAAACAAAATACAATAGAGAGCCAAATTCAAGATCCGATCATTTTGAGATGCCTGGACACACTGCGTTTGAAAGACTGGAGATCATAGGCAGCAGGAAATACAGATAGAGGGAGACAGTTCCAGAGCTGACCTGTTGCATAAATGAAAGACTGGGAGTAACGGTTAACTCTTGCATTAGAGAGTTGGACAGAAAAGGGATGAGAGTTTGCTGCCAGACGGGTGCTACGCGCACGTCGTAGAGGTGGAGGAATGCAAGCAGACAGTTAAGAGGAGCAGTGACCATTAAAGTAGCGATAGAAAAGAGATAAAGACGCAACAGTGCGGCGAACAGACAGAGGTTGAAGGGAGTCAGTAAGAGGAGGAGAGTTAATGAGACGAAAAGCCTTTGACTCCACCCTATTGAGAAGAGCTGTGTGTGGGGAGCCTCCCCACACATGAGAGTTGTACTCCACACAGGGGCGGATAAAACCCCTGTATAGAGACAACAATTGTGCAGGGGTAAAGAAAGAGCGGAGTCGGCTTAGCACACCCAATCTTTTGGAAGCAGATTTTACAAGAGATGTAATATGATCTTTCCAAGATAAGTCCCGAGTAAATGAAACCCCAAGTATGTTCAAGGATGATGCAGGATTAAGCTGAATATTATTAAACATTAATGGGTATACCTGTGGAAGATTTTGTCGGGTTGATAGGTGTAAGAACTGAGTCTTAGATGCATTAAAGACAACCATATTATTTTTACCCCAGTCAGAGATACGAGCCAAGTCAGACATTAGGTGTGCCATAGCCTCATCCCTTGTTTCTTGAAGTAACTGTTGAGATGGGCGTTGCGGGAACCGAATGGAAAGGTGAAGGGTGGAGTCATCAGCGTATGAGTGGATAGGGTTAGATGTACAGCTTAGAAGATCATTGATGAATAAAAGGAAGAGAGTTGGTGACAGGACAGAGCCCTGAGGAACACCACTGTTGATAGATCTAGGAGAAGAACGATGGCCGTCTACAACAGTGGCTATAGAACGACCAGAAAGGAAGCTAGCAATGAAGGCACAGATAGAAGGATAGAAACCGTAGGAGGGCAGTTTGGAAATTAAAGATTTATGCCAGACTCGATCGAAAGCCTTTGAGATGTCAAGTGCAATGGCAAAGCTTTCGCCGAAGTCCCGAAAGGAGGATGACCAGGAGTCTGAAAGGTAAGTGAGAAGATCGCCAGTGGAGCGTCCCTGACGGAACCCATACTGACGATCGGAAAGAAGGTTGTGATAGGAAAGATGTCTTAAAATTTTTCTATTAAGAATTGACTCGAAAACTTTTGAAATACAGGACGTTAAAGCAATTGGACGATAGTTGGAGGGTTGGGAGTGGTCACCCTTCTTTGGGACTGGCTGAATGAGAGCAAACTTCCAGCAAGAAGGAAAGGTACAAGTTGACAGACAAAGGCGAAAGAGTTTGCCTAGGCAGGGTGTAAGCACAGAAGCACAGTTCTTGAGAACAACAGGAGGGACCCCATCAGGCCCATATGCCTTGTTAGTACTGAGGCCAGTGATGGCAGAAAATACATCAACTGAAGAAATTTTAATGTCAGCCATGAGGAAGTCAGAGGGGAGAAGTGATGGAGGAACAGCACCGGAATCGTCTAAGGTGGAATTGGAGGAGAAAGTCTGTGCGAAGAGATCTGCTTTATCAGTAGAAGAAATAGCTACAGAACCATCAGAGTAGAAAAGAGGAGGGAAGGATGATGAGGTAAAGTTGTTAGAAAGATTTTTGGCAAGGTGCCAGAAGGAGCGGGAAGAATTCGAGTTGGAGAGTTGAGAGCATTTAGTATGGATGAAATTATTTTTAGTAGAGCGAAGAACAGACTTAGCACGATTCCGGGCAGAAACGTAAAGATGATGTGATTCAGGGGTGGGTTGGCTCCGGTACCTTTTGTAGGCCCTCTCCTTGTTGCGGACAGCATTAGAACAAGCGTGATTAAACCAAGGCTTTCTTGCGTTAGTCAAAGGATATGAGAAAGGAATGTATGCCTCCATGCCCGAGAGAATAACCTCCGTAATGCGCAAGACACACTCAGATGGCTCACGGCCATGGAAGCAATAATCATTCCAGGGAAAATCAAAGAAGTACTGCCTGAGGGCCTCCCAGTTCACGGTTCCAAAATGCCACAGACGACGTTTCCCTGGAGGGTCCACAGGCCGTACCGGAGTGATAGGACAGGATAAGGTAATAAGGTTGTGATCGGAGGAGCCCAACGGAGAGAAAAGATTAACAGAGTAAGCAGAAGGATTAGTTGTGAGGAAGAGGTCAAGTATGTTGGAGCTCTCTCCAAGGCGGTCAGGGATACGGGTAGGGTGCTGTACAAGCTGCTCTAGGTCATTAAGGATAGAAAAGATGTAGGCTTGTTCACCAGGTGGATCCGTGAAAGGAGAGGAGAGCCAAAGGTGGTGGTGAACATTGAAATCTCCAAGAATGGAGATTTCAGAGAAAGGAGAAATGGACAGAATGTGTTCCATCGTAGAAGTAAGATAGTCGAAGAATTTTTGATAGTCAGTAGAATTAGGGGATAAGTAAACAGCACAGATATATTTAGTCAGAGAATGACAGGAAAGCCGAAGCCAGAGTGTGGAGAATTCAGAAGAATCAAGTTCAGGAACACGAGAGCAAGATAAGTCGTTGCGTATGTATACACAACAGCCACCTTTGGCTTTGAAATGAGTATAGAGAAAGTAGGAGGATACAGAAAAGGGTTTGCTGTTGGTTGCCTCAGACAGCTGAGTCTCCGTCAGAAAAAGAAGGTGAGGTTTAGAGGAGGAGAGGTGGTGCTCAACAGAGCGAAAGTTAGATGAAAGGCCGCGAATGGTGCAGAAATGAAGAAGAAGAGAGTCAGACAGTGGTTCCAGGCACCTCGAGTCGTCACCGGGAGAGGGGCAGATGGTGGGGGCATTTATGGTCCCCCCCCCTGGGGACTCCGAGGCTTGATTAATCGACGCCATTTTTGTGAATTTTGAATAGGAAGTGTAGTGTGTACTGTGCATGTAGTTTGGTGAAGATAGTTAGAGAAATTTGTACTGGAGAGCATGCTGGCCTACTCTCTGTGTAACTGAGACACTGAAAAAGTTCAGCAAAGGGGGATGGTCAGGAACTAGTCCTGAGGGCTGATGAAACGGGAGCTCCAGCACTCCCTGTCATCAGCTTTCCATCCACCTCGGGAGTACTGCCCTGCTCGACTGGTGCTACAGTCTACAGTCTGCTCGGTGGATGAGGTGGATGGGCTTTGTGGGTGGGTGGGTAGATGTGTGGCTTCCCAGCAGACAATACAGGAGGTGGGCTTAATATAGTTGGTTAGTTGACAGGCATATGGGTTGGTGGTGGGTGGACGGGTTAGATGGTGGGATATGTGGGAGAGTTGGGTGGGGTGGGTTGGCTTGTGGGTCTTCGTGAGAGGGTGGGGTGGATGGCCTTTGTGGGTGGATGAGTAGATATGTGGTTTCCCCGAGGACAAGGCCGGAGACAGGCTTGATCCACTGGATGAGAAGGTAGGTATGGGTGGGTGGGTGGATGGAGGAATTTAGGTTCAGGAGGTAAATAGGTCCATTGCTGGAATAGGTATGTGGGAAAATACGTCGATGGGGCTACGTCTTTGGGAGAAATGGGTCCAAGTAGAAACAAAGGTCCAGTGGGTTAGAAAGGTCCATGGATGATACAGGTCCATGGATGAAATAGGCTGATGTGGAAATTTGGTGTATCCATTTGGAGAGAAAATGGGTCGGGGGGGGAATTCTGTGGAGGGAAATAGGTCCATGAGTGATGTAGATCATTGGAGGGAAAATAGGTCCATGGAAGGAAAATAGGTCCATAAGAAAAAATAGGTTTATAGAGGAAAAGTAGGTGCATGGGAAAAACAGATTTATGGGAGAAAATAGATTCATGAAGGAAATAGATCTGTGCGAGAACACTGGTCCATGAAGAAACGACCATGGGGAAAAAATAGTGATTCGTGAAGGGAAATAGATTCATGGAAGAAAATGGGTCCATGGTGTGAAAGTAAGTCCATGGGGGAGAATCTTTGGGTGGGGAGACAACTCTTAGGAGTGTAGCAGGAGACGGGTTTATGTGGTAGTGACCCAGGAGTCATCTATTCCTGCATCAGGTTTATCATCCCCACAAGTTCCACCATCTTAGTAGTCTTGTAACTGATAGTGTCAGTGTTTTTAGTTACCCCTGCCCTATCCCACCTCAACATGCCGGTATTGATAATAATTCGATGTAAAGATGAAAAAAAAAAAAAAAGCATAAACACACAATACAGAGAGAGAGAGAGAGAGAGAGAGAGAGAGAGAGAGAGAGAGAGAATTTGTATTAAATTATAGAGCACTTACTGTGCCATGTTTATCCTCCATTCCTACCGCCACTTTTCACCTCCTGTATCTTAAGCTGCCCCGCCACCCTGCTTGCCTCAGCCCAGGTGTCTCTCAAACATTAACAGGATTATTTGCCACTGACGCTGGACACTGATGTTGTGGCCCAGGGCGAGTCACAGCTGGTGGTGGTGGCTGTGTGACGGTGGCAGTGTGGTGGTAGAATGATGGCAGACTGCACTGTTACTCACAGTCTTCAACATTTTACCTTTTGGGCTCATTTATAGTGGTATTCAAGTCTTTACCAGTACCCCTTCGTCCCTCGTTCTGTACAGTGTCGTAATGGTCCAAAAATATTCACGTCGCTTATGTCCTTAATGTCCATTTTCACCGCTCGCATTTGTAGTTTTGTTTCTTTTCGATTTCCGGCAGCCTCCCCGCCTCACAAGCTATTCATCTCTGTAAATCTGTTTTGTTTAGTATTAAAGTTGTTTTCATTCTTTTCAAAATTTTCTTTCCCGACATACCTCTCTGATAACCTTGTCATTGCACTCTCTTTGCTTTACAGTGTTCTCACTCTGCTAACCTCTTTCATTGTATCTGTCACTCCCAGTCCTTGTTCCTCTAACCCTTTAGCTATGAGATCCCTCGGCTGAATACGGTCCTTTGGCTTTATTAAGAATAAAGTCGCAAATAATCCTCAGAGAATGAAACGGATAATATTTTTTTCCCCTAATTTTTGCTCCATTTCCTGGCACTCTCCCAGCCTCGCGTGACCTACATCCGTTTTGAAAAGCTTGTTTAAAACGCAGTATTTTGAATGACGTGAACAATTTATCTTTTCTCCACTTCCTCCACCATCTCCTGCATTATTTTCTCTATACTTTCTCCTCCACCTCCTGCTTTATTTTCACTTCACTTCGTCCTCCACCTCCTGCATTATTTTCTCTCCACTTCCTCCTCCACCTCCTGCATTATTTTCTCTCCACTTCCTCCTCCACCTCCTGCATTATTTTCTCTCCACTTCCTCATCCACCTCGTGCATTATTTTCTCTCCACTTCCTCCTCCACCTCCTACATTGTTTTCTTGCCACCACCAGATTATTTTGCTTAAGTTATAGAAAAAGGTGGAACTGAAAGGATTAGAAATACACCACTAACCCCGTCATTACAATGTTGCCAGATTTATATTTTATTCCTGCTGCCACTCGATGCTCTTAATTACCTTAAGGGAAGATCTGTCTTGTTGTGAAGGTTAGAAACAATTTACATAATTCCCCTCAATATAACGACACTTTAATTCACTCCAGCCACCGTCAAACATTTACTTCAATTTTAGGGAGACTTCTTTTAGTGAAGGTGCTTGGAAGTCTCCATCAACACTTTCTTCACTAAGACGATCTTATTCTGCTCAATAAGAACTTCTAGTAAATGAAAGTGTTAATAAAGAAGCTGTAAACAGAGGATAAACTAAGAAGGAGGGTAGTATGTCTTGGGAATATGGGGTGTTACCAAGTTGACGTGGAAGATCCTAGATTTTTTTTTTTTTCCCAAGGTCCACCCTAACAGAAAACGCGTCAAAATAATAGGTGTATTAACAGACAGGTAAACAGATAGGTACTCTGATTTCTCACCAGTTGATGATGGCTTTGTACCTTAGAAAGTTAGCAGGTGATACATTGATTGATACGGTAATAACGGTAAGGTAGATTATATACCTTTTCATATCTTCAGTCCACGTCTTCGCCGCACAAGCTGCTAGTAGTTATTCTCTTTTGTTGAGCTATTGTTTAATATTCATGTTCCTTACCTGCTTCTCATCCGTCCCTCTCCCGGCGCAACCACTTTCGTTGATCAGTATTTACTCTCGCATTATTCTTACTCCCTGACTCCGTCTTGAGCAGTTGTTTGACTTTGTAAGTTTGCTACTCCTCTTGACCTTTTAGTGAAATTTTTTCTATAATTTTGTGAGCAGAAATAAACCGTGTAAGCAAAGCTGGAAATAGCGCTGCTACTATTTTAATAGCGATGGTGGTAACGCCATTACTTTTATTTAGCCAGTAGCGGAACTGCTAGCGCCCCTACGTTTTGGCTGTACTCGCGTTACCGCGCTTCTCGCTACTCACGCGACGAATACAGGTCCGGAGTTGGTGAGTTCATACAGATATGCCGACGGTTTGGTTGTACTTATTAATGACGAAAAATCATACTTTCGTCAGTTATGTGAATTAATGATGTTTGTTCTACATTACATCAGTAATTTATTCATTATTATTTATTAGTAATATGCAATAATTAGGAATTTGCTAGTTAATTATCGATCATATAAATTAAGTAAAGATATATAAGGATGTCAGCTAGATGTAGGCAGTGCTAAAACACACACACACACACACACACCCTAACTATCCCCGTCTCTAACTCCCGCTCTCCCCCTCACTCTCTCTTTCAGACTAATTCTTACTCACTTCGTTATTTCGTAACAGTATGTTACTTTCAGTTTAAAGTGATGAAAAAACATTGCTATTGTATAAATAGCCTTTAAAAGAAAGCTCCAGCTCATTTTTACTTTCGTTTTCGTACATATCTTAAATAGGTATCATTGAAAATATAATAAATCTCTATAATATGTATCAATGGTAGGCCACATTTTTTTGCCCTTTACGTATGTTGCCTTCAGTAGGTATACTAGGTAACAGTGTAAAAGAACGTTTGTTACATTATACAGTAAATAGCTTTTTCCTGTTCCTTCGGCTCTTATGCTTCATTAAAGTGACACCGACATGTATATGACGTTTTTTTTTTTTTTTTTCAATATAAGTATATATTGACATTACTGGTACACGACATAACCACTCAGACTGACTAATATTATCAAATCAGTATATATATAGTGCATTGCTATAAGACAGATTTTTGTTAACCTTTCCTTCGTGTACCTTTTTCTTATCCAAAGTAGCGGGAGAGGGAGCGGGAGCGCCGCTACATTTCGTATCAAGTAGCGAAACCAGTAACGCCACTACTTAGTCGAGCTAGTAGCGTTCCCAGCACTGCGTGTAGGTGAGGACGGGACAGCTCTCAGACCCTGGCAGTGGGTACAGCTTTTGACTCCAGACTTAGTCGCAGCCTCAGCCTCGATCTGTCCTCTCTCCCACCGTCACACAAAAAGCTGATTCCACTTTATCGTTTAGTTTCGTTTATAAGACTCCAACATGCTTGCATGCGTCGGCCTTGGTCACCTAATGGCGGATATCCATGTTTCTCGATCTCTGGCAGCCTCCGTATTCAGCCTCTTACCTCTGAGGTCACACTGTATGACCTCATCTGAGGAGCTTAGGAGCCCGGGGCTAGGCAAATTGGTCCCGACATTTAAGATGAGTGACCAGCCTCACTCATCCCTGAGTCGCATTGCGTGAGCAATAAATCCCGACCATCCCTTGGATATAAACCTTCACCGGTTCATTTCGATTGGAGCACCGTAATTACCCACTAAACCACCAGGCGCCACAATTTGGTTACCACCTAGCGTAGTAAATGGTTTCTTGGTGTACTGTACAGGAATCCATTTGGCGTGTCACTCAGTGTATAGTCACCCATAGTTAGAAGGAAGAGGAAAGAATGAAGGAAAGAAAGACAGAAGAGGGAGTGTAAAGTCACCCGTAGGCAGAAGGACGAGGAAAGAATTAAGGAAAGACAGAAGAGGATGGAAGGAAAGAAGGATGGAGAGGAAAGGGCAGACACCCGAGAGCAGCACTACATCGAGTAATATATAAAACATCGCAATTCAGTTGGCTAAATAAGTGTCTAGACTCAGTTTTCCATCTTTCTTAATTTATTTTCTAAATTAACTTGTTGAGTTGATACAGTAATTATCAGCTAAGATAGCCATTATCTGTCAGTGTTATGAAACAGAATTGTTCAAACTATTCTACAAATGAGTATAGAGATACTGCATAATGATAATCGAATGTTTTATTAAAAGTGGCGAAACGAATCCCACAGGTTGGGGTTCGAACACACAACCCAGAAGACAGAAGTCTACACACAGCTGTTCATGTGCTTCATTCAGGTGCAGTTCGTCTCTTACGTCGTAAGCACTGCTTGCAGGTGCTACGTTCCATCGCTGTGATTATTTCCTGCTCCTGTAGGTGTGTGGTAACACGAGGGCGACCTGAACGTTGTACATTCTGTGTTGTCCATTCCTTCCAAACTCGCCTAATCCACCTTTCTGTTGTTCTGCATACTCCTAATATTTGTACTATCTGTTCAGGATTCCCTCCCCAAAAATAAAGGGAGATCGTGCCACCTCTCATTTCATAGTAGCTGGATGCATGTTGCTTGTACTTTCCATTCTAAGGCATGTCCAAGGTCTGCTTGACGCTTTGTGATAAGGTGTAAGATGACACGGTTGGGCAGCCAACACTGAATATGGTTTGTATTAAATTTCGTCTCTTGGACGCAGTAATTCCGCGAATCTATGTAAGGCTTTGGAATGTCCTGGGTTTATTTGTACCGTCATCCCATCAGCGGCAGGTATGAAGCTTGAGGATGTCAGGCTAGCCAACCACGTACATTTATACTTTGGTCAAAACCGCGACACGACTTTTGCCTTTAATTATATGTACCGGGTATGTGCGTGTAAGCATGTACTATTGGAACTGTGAATTCTTTGTACAAGTAAGTCGATGAGAAAATAACTTGTGCCCTGCCTTTACCAGGAGTCACTCGCACCAAACTGCTCCACCAGCTCGACGTAGAACGAGCAACGAACCTGATTCATTAAACTGTAGGCTCGAGACACGAGCAGGAAGGTAGATGGGTGCCTACGAGTGTACACTTTTTGCCTCTAAATCACACCGTGTGGCACCGGAGTGAGAACGTAATGTTTTGCGGTAACAAGAAAAAGATAAATATTCATGTAATGATGATGATTGTACTGTTTAAAAATAAAAGTTTGCATAACTTCAGTATCAGAGAATTAGTAATGTTTAAGATCTCACGTGATTACCCATGATGCACAGCTCTCCTCCCTCACGTCTGTTCGGCGCCAGTCGAGTTGCAACATAAGGTAGTGCGTTTTTGTACGCGTGTTGCTCCTCAGCAGATACGCTTATTTCGTCCTGAACTTCAGCCACTTGTATGCAGAATTCTGTAATTGGCTTGTTATGGCCAGGACAACTACGGATGTGAGAAGGAAGTACCAGATGAGTGGAGGAGATTCCGACGAAATTGCGTGACCCGGCGTTTAAAGGACAGTCATCCGCCATCTTGAGGTTAGTGTTAGACATTTAGCTCATTCAGCCTGATGACACTACATATCGTTTATAAAGGCTCCAACTTGCTTGCTTGCGTCGGCTTTGGTTACTTAAAGGCAACTTTTCACGATGCTTGATCTCTGGCTTCTTGTAATTTATTCCCTTAACTCCATTTATTGAACTTGTGTAGTAGACCTTTCATAGTGGATTTAAAATATATTAACTGTGAGAGATTCCTTACAAGTTCAGATCGATAGATCATGCTTTTAGGCGAATAATAATACCAGTACTGCAGTACATTTTAATGATATCAGTAGCCTGCCAAAATGGTAGTTATGTTGATAAAATTTAGGTGTTTGTGGAAGGACAGCCAATATCTTTACAACATTCACGATTAAAATATGACGACAATCACGCGATATTTTCCTGATTTCCTATTGGAATCGAGTTAATAGGATCCGTTGTGCTATTTTTTGTATATATATAGTATAGCGTATATAGTGCTTTCATGTTTTTTCTTTTAAATGTTCGTAAATAGAATGGAAGTAGTGGAAGGAATGAAAAAGTTAAACTGGGGAAAGCCCCAGGAATTGATGGAGTCTTGTGGTAACAAGAACAGGATTTATAAATTACCTTCATCATCGTCGTGAAGGGATTAATTCCATTCATATTTGTTATTTTTACCTGAAATTGCCCTATAAGTTACTATCAACTGTTATTATTGATCAGCTTCCTCATTACTGTCCTATGTCTAGCATATTTCCCTCCCCCTCCTCCTTCTTTAAATGGTTTGTTCATTGTAATATTCACCCAGTCACAAGACTGTTGGCAACGAAATGAAAGATGCTGACCCTTCCACTTTTCTGGTCTTCCTACCACCTTTCCCAAAACACCATACAGTTCATAGAATACCCTCTCCCTCTCCCTATCCCCTGCCTCTGCCTCCTTTGCCTCGCCAATCCTCTCCCTCCCCTCCCTTATCCCCTTCCGAACACACCCTCCCTCTCCTATACAGCAGTGTTCTGGTCTTCTTGCTGTCATCCCCATTCCTCCAATCATACCGTTCCGCTCCTTTGCCTCTCCTTTTTCCAGTTCACTCCTCTCCTTCCTCCTAATACACCCTCCCTCATTCTTGTACTTCTGCTCTCGTCACCCTACAAACTTTTTTTTATTTCTTCACACATTACGCTTCCCACTCCCACCTGTCCATGTCCATTACCTCCTCACACTGACATTCCTGTGCCATTCTTAAGCACTTCCTAGACCTCCACTGTTCGCTATCCTTCCTCAAGACTAATTGCTGAACTCTTACGTTTCTTCTTTTTGCTGCCTTGTTACCTCTGTCTTGTCATACAGCTTTTTTTCTTCAACAACTTTACCAGCTTCACTTACTTTTTTTTTTCTATCCGTCCTTCTCCTCCGTAGACTTGCTGCATTGTCTTTCATTCTCTCTCTCAGACCTTAACCATATTCTCTTTAGTCTGTTCTTCATTCTCTTTCTTGTCATTGTTAAGAATCCACCCCTCCCGCAGCTTAGAGTGCTGGAGAACCACCTCCTTCTGTGCCACCTGGTGTTGGCTGAGTTTAAGACATGAAAAGATGGTGTTTTTATATTTGTATCTCTCCTGAACTTGTGAACGCTACCTAACGAGTGACATTCGACACTACCAATACACCCTTAATAATTTCTTAGGTCTTCTTTACTCTCTGCATCACCTTCACCTTCACTACTTTTACCACGGT
This sequence comes from Coenobita brevimanus, assembly GCF_032717465.1. NCBI lineage: Eukaryota > Metazoa > Arthropoda > Malacostraca > Decapoda > Coenobitidae > Coenobita > Coenobita brevimanus. The sequence goes on from NC_137026.1 coordinate 24,286,099, forward strand.
CACCTTCAGAATTCTTCCATTCGATCACCATCTTCTTTACCACCACCATACATCCTCTTTTACCAGCATCATTCTTTCCTTAATCATCACCACACACACATCCTTCTTCACCACCGTCACAACTACTCACCCTCAGAACCTCCACACAGCATTCACCACAACTACCTCCACCACACACGAGCACATGTGGTAAAGGAACGAGAAGGCTTGTAATGATATTTTGCGGGGGACTTGCACTTGGCATAATGCAAGTATGATTATATTCTTTTTTCACAATGGTTAACAATGGCCAGTGGTGTTGTCAGGCTTTGAACCATAAGGTCGTATGCTTAAACGAAATCGAAAAGTGGGATGCAGACACCAAAATTTTGACAACAAATTTTGAAGTATTTGACAATGAAGGAATGTCTTTGGCCTTCCTGCATGGTTGCTGACTGCATTCCCTAGTATGGGGTGCAGGCTGACCATCCGTAATAACCACAGGCTTTCCAACAAGGACCATCGGAAATTTTGTTTTTACAGTTCACTTTGTGATTTAAGGTTTAAGTATACGAGCTACAGTTTCGTCATCCTTTGGGAGATTTTCAAACACAGTGCGAATTTATGTTTGTGTATACAACATGTTAACCCCTTCACTGTGGTGGCGCCTGATTCTTTCTACTCAGGCGGCCAACAGAGAATTAAATTCAAGCTAGGAATAAAACTTTAATCACACAGGGGGAAAAGGGTATATCTAAAGGTCGTATGCTTAACCTTTAATTCGACAAGGTGAGTGCAAAACCCAAGTTTTTGTTTGTCATTTAAGGAACGGTTGCGGTTATTCCTTACGGTCGGCCTGCATCGCATACTACAGAATGCAGTCAGCAACCATATAGGAAGGGCAGATAAGTTCCATGATGGTCAAATAGTTATAATAAATCATCGTCGCTATTTCATGCTTAAGCACACGGCCCTTACTCCAGCAGTTCTAAAATTCTTCCCTAATCTGACTAAAATAAACTATAAATGACATCATCCGAGTCAGGATGCTAATGTTCTGGTCTGTATGCATTCGGACTATTAATAAAGTTGAATAATGATAAAAGGAACACTGGGATGTGGCATGCATTATTAATTAGTAAAAATACTGCCTTGTATCAGTGTAGTTGATGCTCAGTAAGTGAAGGACCTGTTAACCCAAACACGTGTTGGCTGTGTACCGTAACCACAGTGTAAATGCTTTGCCATAACTCTGAACTCCCTCTTATCACTCTCTGCTTTGGACAGGGGGTACTGTGTTGATGGGCGGGGGAGAGATCTGTGTGTTGTTGGACGAGGGACGGTTCGGAATGAATGTGAGCAGGGAAGTGTGAAGATACCTGGATGAATGAGTTACAGATAGTGAAGAGGGAAGTGCATGTGGTGGGAATGGGAATGATCGTTATTGGATGTGTGGGAGAAAGAACTGGGTGTTTATGTTATTAGGATAGTGGTTTGCCAAAAAACCGGTGGTAATCTAGAGGATAGGATGTGATGTGTAGGTCTGGGAGGGGAGGAGAGGAGTGGCTGCGAAGACAGTGTTTGAAATTCCCTTTTGGACGCTCTCTGTTGTTCTCAAAGCTTGAGGTTTGTGCATGCGCCGTGGGTGAGATAGGAACAATTAGGTTATGTCGTCATTGTATACTATGCCTGGGGACTCGAAATTTGATGCAAAATAGGATTGTTATGGCATGTGTTGTGGGTAAGGTAGTGTGGAGCAGGTGAGGCAGTGCAATAAGGGTGAGGCAATGTGTTGTGGGTAAGGTAGTGTGCAGTAGGTGAGCAGTGCAGTAAGGGTGAGGCAGTGTGTTGTGGGTAAGGTAGTGTGCAGTAAGTGAGGCAGTACAGTAAGGGTGAGGCAGTGTGTTGTGTGAAAGGTAGTGTGGTGTAGGTGAGGCGGTGCAGTAAGGGTGAGGCAGTATGTTGTGCGAAAGGTAGTGTGATGTAGGTGGGGCGGTGCACTATGGGTGAGGCAGTATGTTGTGGGAAAGGTAGTGTGGTGTTGGTGAGGCAGTGTGGTGTGGGTGAGGCAGTGTGGTGTGGGTGAGACAGTATGGTGTGGGTGAGGCAGTATGGTGTGGGTGAGGTAGTAAGGTGTAGGTGAGGCAGTGTGGTGTGGGTAAGGCAGTAAGGTGTAGGTGAGGTAGTAAGATGTAGGTGAGGCAGTGTGGTGTGGGTAAGGCAGTATAGTGTAGGTGGGGTAGTTAGGTGTAGGTGAGGCAGTGTGGTCTTTTCACTCCTCATCCTCACACTCTCTTTGTCTCCTCTTTTAATAAAGTCTCGCCTGTTTCTGCTCTATGCTCCATCTTCCCTTCCCTCTATTCCTCCTTCACACTCATAACAAAGTCGTAAGTTTTTATCTGAGAATTTTTTTTCTGCCAGAACTGATTATGTATAAAGTAGGACTTCCTTTTTTTTTTTTTTTTTTTTTTTTTATAGAACATTTTACTGTAATGTAATGATTTATGTTTTGGACTCCATGCAGTATTATATTCAGTACATCTTTACAGCCTTACAACCATGTTAAAAACTGTCAAGTGAAGATGCTAAAGCAGAGTTCTAATTTATGTAGAGTGTTGTGGGTGAGTTTATATCCGCCACACAGTTCTGATCGAGTATGTATTAATACACCTATATAATTTATAAGTTTTGGGTGAGGACTCAGTGTCACTATGGAGTGTAGTGGCCCCAGTTGACCCCGTGTTTTTAACTTTCAGGTGATTTCGTTCTAGTTTTGCGATAGTACCATGTTTACCTTGATGTAAAGCATTAGTGAGGGAAGTAGGGGAGGATGAGTGAGGGACTCAGGGTGAGTGAGTGAGATACACCATCACTACATGTCTCTTCCATCTGCTAATATCACCATTACCAGTAACAACCGTCTCTTTCACTACCTTTACCACCACCACTGTCAGCTTCATCTTTCTTCCATTCCACCACTAACACTGTCACCATCTTTCTTGTCCCGGTACCACGATAATTAATTAAATGATAGAGTTAGGCCTAAACCTGCTGTACATGACTGGAGTCTCTCGCCGCGTAAGCTACTCCGTCGCTACCACCACACAGCCTTCTCCACCCCTCCACGTCTGTCACCACGCACCACCCACCATCACTGTCACCACGCACCACCCACCATCACTGTCACCACGCACCACCCACCATCACTGTCACCACGTACCACCCACCATCACTGTCACCACGCACCACCCACCATCACTGTCACCACACACCACCCACCATCACTGTCACCACACACCACCCACCATCACTGTCACCACGTACCACCCACCGTCACTGTCACCACGCACCGCCCACCATCACTGCCACCACGCACCACCCACCATCACTGCCACCACGCACCACCCACCATCACTGCCACCACGCACCACCCACCATCACTGTCACAACACACCACCCACCATCACTGTCACCACACACCGTCACTGTCACCACCCACCATCACTGTCACTACACACCACCCACCATCACTGTCACTACACACCACCCACCATCACTGTCACCACGCACCACCCATCATCACTGTCACCACACATCATCACTGTCACCACCTGCATCAGCTCTACACACACACTTTTTCTTTTCAATTTCTCGAAAAAATGTTCATATTCCAACTTCTGGGGGAACGGAAGATGTGAAAAAATCATAGCGAGGGTGTGGTCCGGGTGGAGAGGGGCAGCTGAAGAGGTAAGGAGAAGGATTGTGCGGTAGGGAGAGAAGGGGAGAGGTGTTGGGGTAAGAGAGGGAAGGATGGCGGTGTTAGGAGGGGATGGGAAAGGTGTTAGCATAAGGAGGGAAAGGATGATGGGGTGGAGAGGGGATGGATTGTTGGGTGGGGAGGGGAGGGGAAGGACTGCCCTTTCCTTAATTGTCATCCATTTCATCTTTGAGTCTCTTTTTACCTTATCATACACATACCTTACTCCTCCTTGCTTTAGCCTATGTATCACACTCTTCTCCCGCCTTACTCTACACTTAACAGTTCTCTCATGACAAACATTTTTACCATGACTCACTGTAAAATCTAGGGTGCCGGTGGACTTGGGCCTGGACGTATAATAATTTTTAAACCTCAGTCTACAGTACCGGTATACACAACAAACGTTTTCCTGCTTCACCTTACTCCTGGCACTGTTTACTGCCCAACACTTCTGTACATGTCTTAAGCTTATCATATTTCACCATACTGTTTAATCCTGTGCATGAAAAAATATGCTAATAATGGTTAATGACAAAGAAGGAATATTCTGCTTCACAAGAATATTTCAAAGATGAGTATAAACTCCAGTAAGATCAAAGAAACAGAACGCTGCATAACACAGGGATTGAAAGGAGAAATAACCTGATTTTTTTAATGAGAATTGTAGTAGAAAACTTAATCCATTTTTTATTTACTAAGCACTGTGTAAAGAAAATTGGAGGGGTAGAAAGTGGAGGAGGAATTTTTAGGCAATATTTTTCCCTTGACTGTGCAGAACAGGTTCGGAATTTATAAAGGTGTGCGTGTGTTTGGGCGCAGGAGGGGGAGAGAGAAGATTAGATGTTGGTGGTGTAAGTGGCCACGTCAACCCTTGGAGCGCTGTGATCTCTGAGTCTCGGCCAAGGTTGTCTGTTCGTTGTATTGAACACGATGGCATCTGGCTGGTTTAATTCATGCACGACTTGACATATTTTGTGTTATACTTTCTATCCCAAAGACGATTTTATTCATCTTCAAAGACACTCCATGTCGTGAATGGATTGGAGGTCATTTTCATGACGCCCTTCAGTAGCCTACAGTAGCATTCTGGATCTTTATATATTATTTTTGTTATTGCCTGATGGTTCTGTTCAGCTGCCATCTCTCGTAGTGGTGGAGGCAAAGCCTTTTAGTGCGTTAATCTTTATACTTACTTTTCAGGAAAGATAAATTTAAAATTTTATATAGTCACACCACTCGCTGCTCCACCCACACCACTCACTGCCTCTCCCATACCACTCTTTGCCTCACCCACACCACTAACTGTCTCTCCCACACCACTAACTGCCTAACCCATACCACTTACTGCCTCACTCACATCACTCCCTTTCTCAGTATTACGAGTATTAACCCCTTACGTACCAGGTCGCAATTACCAGTTCACTTGTTAAGGACGAGGTTTATTAATCCATTCATTACCTGTAGACCTTCTTAAGCTCAGTAATATCTTCGTTTGCAAACAAAATCAAATATTAACCATGTCTTCTGGCTGACGTGGTTCAGCATGAAAATCCAATATGGGTTCTTTAAAACAAAAGCTTAGTGTTTTGGAGGTAGATGTTGTGTTGGAGTCTGGGAAGGGAAACTGGTAAACCGATTCTGCGACACTGAACTGCATATGGCAGATACTTACACGGTACTGGAATATTTAGCCGTAAACGGCAAGCAGTTTGTAATTTTAGTACAAATTCTACTTTTAGTCATTCACATTATCACGCTGCTGGAATGATGATAAAGGCTAATGGAAATTATCAAGGGGGCTGGAGGGCGGAAGGGAAGGATGAGGGAGAAATTTAATGAAAGTCTGAAGCGGGGTTTGGGCGACGAAAACAGATTAACCTTTTGACGGTCATTTGCACACTTCATTATTTTCTGGTGGCTAATGCTAACGACCTTATACAGCTGAGAGAGAGCCAGTCATTCTAAGAGCATGTGGAAATGAGAGGATGATAAACATAGCGGTATTTAGGAAGACAACGATGACGAGATGCTGGCACCGAGTAACGTTACCAGATGGACAGGAAGGTGGGTAGTAAATAGTGAATACCTTTGAAGCTTCTCATGAAAATGTTGGACAGTAACAGATGATGTTTGTATGTCTGTGGTAGGTCAGGGCGCCCACCATCCACACTTTTGATGTAGTACTGCCTTCAAGTGACTTTACAAAAACTGACAATTAAAATGATTTCCTGTTAACCAGGAAATCATTTACTACCTTAGGTGGTAATCATATAGCCAAGTAACTCCTGGTGGTGTAATGGGTTAAGGCGTTCCAGCCAAACCTTGCCTTTAAGAGTTTATATTGGATAGAAGGCTGGAGTTTATTATCTGCGTAATACCACTCAGGGGCGAGTGAGGCTGAAAACCCTCGCCCTAAATGTTTTGACTGAGCAGGATAGAGCCGCGTTCCTATGCCCCTGCTGGAAAAAAAAAAAAATTGAAGGATGGATGGATGGATGGATAGATATGCAATTACTTTAAACCTGCCGTATTCTTTCTACCTCCACTCAGCTTGTGTGTGTGTGTGTGTGTGTGTGTGTGTGTGTGTGTGTGTGTGTGTGTGTTTCATGTTTCATAAACTTTTGAGTAAATGAAAGTGTTACGTACCGTGAGTGTGGACAGTAAGTAAGGGGTGTGAAGGTGAGAGGATTTCAACATGAATGGAGTAAATGAAGTTGCCAGGGAAAATGAGATGCAAAAGGAATTAGAAAAGTAATACCTGGAGGGAAAAAGTAGAGAAGGTTATGAGATGGGGAGACAAGGCGAGTGAGGTATACAAGAGGGAATTGAATTGATGGAAAGGAAGATCCCAGCAGGGGAGATAGGAAGTGCACTCGCCTTTGCTCACTGTGCTGGCTGGGGCTTGGCAGCTTTGCAACTAACCAGATTTGTATTGCCGCTACTAAAACTCCAATGGTTGCATGTACAAAGTGTCCCTTAAAATGTTTACCAGGGTGCAGAGTTTGCTGTATACTCACATTACTCGCGTACACACACAGCAATCGTATGGGGTGTCCATACATACATATATACTGGATAAGAAACAAATTGGTCAGAAAGCAGACCACCTAAACTGAGTCATACCAGAAGGACGCAGTACCCGGCACCATCGGTTGTCCTGCCGTAGCTGCCAATGTTTTCCTGGCCAGGGTTTACATCTGCCACACTTTTTACTCAGCATATCGGCTTCTGCCTTCCCTGGGGAAATTCCTTTTAAATTTCATTAGGAGGAGGGATGTAGTGAGGGCGAGGCGGAATTAATATTTCAATCTCACCGCCCCACCAGCCCACTTCCCGATTGCTTCCTCCCAGTATCCCTCTTTCCTCTTGTGTTTTCGACTTCATCCACGCCATCCCTCTCAGTGCCTCTTCTCACAACTCTTGCCCCCCGGCACGTCCATTACCCCCTCCCCTCACCCTTCTTAGCACGAGTTATTGCTGAAACATTTGTCAAGGTCTTACCTCCTGTAATAAGATTGCTGTTCATGGCGTTTTTGGTGTTATTCATGCTGAGAATCTGCTTCCATACGAACACTCATATTTCTAAAGACTAGGGAACAGAGTATGGCCTTCTCGTTTCCCACAGGCATAGGCATTACGAAAATGATAAGAAAGTAACAGTTTACCTCATCTTTTTTTGTATGAAATTTTCTGACAAAATATTCCAGTTGTGGCTTTAAGATTTCATATGTTTTCAAGATTAATGTTCTGAATGGCGGACTAACACTCTTATCACGATGATATATTGATTGCACTTTCATATTCATGAGAAGAGTGGTTATACGTATCCGAATATAATTAATCAGTCCTTATCTGTCCTTTGTCAGTCTATTTGCTTCTTCTTTATCCATACATACTTTTCTTTCCCACACATTCATTTACCAATTCAAGTCATCTCCTTTGCATTCCACTGCTTCCACCCTTTTACCCATATCCTTTGTAGCACTCCAATTTGAACCATTATCTCTGTGTAATCTGGCCATTCGTCACTCACTCTTCTGGGAAAATATGTTGTATTTCATATCTTATCCAACCTACGCAGCCATCACACATTCCTTAATAGCTCCATTTCCACATCTCGTATTCTTAATTTTCCAAACTCTTGCCATGCCAAGTCTTTCACTCAGACATTATTATAGCCACTGACATGCTTTGCAACAGCCATCTTGCAGCCTCTGTTCTTAACCCTCTGTCGTATTTGGGTTTCACAAAGACCAGACTCTTTTCTTCCTTAGCCACTCTGTTCTCAACATCCTACACACTCCTCCCAGTATGCTTAAAGATCATCCAACAGCTCACGTCGTTTTCCAGTCATCACCACATGATTCTGTGAGGGTGTACTATATCGATGTAGGCTGTCGTGTCCCGGGTAGCAGCTCCGCCTTCCCTGGGTTTATTATCACCCCAATAGTCACACCACAACTCAACCGCGACAATAGTAACCTTATGCTTCCTTCTTTTGTGTCCTCCCCCATCCCCCAATTTTCTTTCCCCCCCCTCACTAACCCTTTAATCTATCAGCAGCTGCCATCACCAATCTCATTCAGGCTGAGTTTTAGGAGACTGGGAGAGAGAGACAAGGTGAGAGTAGAAGGAGACGGGAAAGGCAAAAGGGAGAGGTATAGAAAGGGTTAGTTGTAAAAGCCGGGTATATGTGTGATAAAGATTTTATGATGACAGAATTAGCTGTAAAACAGCTTTGTGTTGGTACGATGCCCAGTTGGAGCTTCAGTCCTCTGCCGCGTGACTGACAAGGAAAGCATCCAGCTCTTCCAAGGAATTCGTCAGGCACGCGTTGCAATCTGTCGTGTAGCATGGATGGTTGGACATCTGTACAGTGTGCGGGGCATTTACCTCTGAGATCATTTACCTTGGTGCACATATTATTGTTCCTTTTCCCCCGTCCCTCCTGTTTCGTTGTGTCACCCTGGTCCTTGAATTCCTTCTTGGACACACACCTTGTATCGTTGTGTTCTTCTAAGCCTTCAGTCCGCCTTCTTGCTCTTCACGTATATATACTGTTTATAGTTAATCGCATGAAACCCTTCAAGTGTACTTAAATTGTCATACCTGCCTCTCCGAACCCAGCTCTGTGATTACTCAGTGTTTACTTTCACTTTGTTTTATTGTTCCTCCTCTTTTTTGACCTGTTTCTTTTCTTCTTTCTTTGTTCTTGAAACTCTTTCTCTGAGCGATATTCCCTTCACCTGAATATTGAAAAATCTAGTCAGTCAGAATACACAATAATTCTCAGTAAATGGAGGTAACTTTTCCACGTTTTGATGCTCTCTCAGTCTTACATGTCGTACAATCTTGTTGAAAAGTTAGTTTAAAGGCATCACACTGAATGACGTGAACTGTTTATCTCTTTTCATCGTCCTCCTCCACCTCTTGCATTATTCTCTTTTGACTTCCTCCTGCACCTCCACTATTTTCTCTCCCTCCTCCACCTAAAGCATTATTTTCTTTCATTTTCTCCCCCACCTCCTGCAAAAATTTTTCTCCGCTCCCTCCTCCACTTCCAACACTATTTTCTAAATTCTTCTTCCACATCTTGTAGTATTTTCTTCTCATTTCCTCCTCCACCTTCTGGATTATTTTCTCCCCATTACTCTCCCCACCTCTTGCATTACAGTATTTTCTTGCCACCGCCAGATGATTTTATATAACTTCAGGAAATACCTCTTCCATGGACGGATTACAAACAGTCCATTAACCCCATTAGTGCGGTGGCGCCCCCTCCCGCTTTTTGTTATTCTTGCTACCGACATAATTTATTTGCCTTGGGAGAGGCCTTTATTACCGTACGGGTTGGAAACGGTTTACATAAGCCCTTTCAGTTCGATTTTTTTTTTTTTTGCCAGAAACAAATGTTTCCTTCAGTTATTAGGAAACTTGTAGTGAAATGGTTCAAAGTGTCCATCAACCCTTTCTATACCAAATCGACTTTATTGGCCTTAAGACTCCTTTTTCTGAGCATTATGAGAAACTGTAAACAGATTATAGGCTCAGAAGGAAGGTGGTGTGTCATGGGAAGAGGGGTTCTACGTAAGTACGAGAAGAATTATCCTTTTAGGCCAACCCTTACATGATGTGCCGTCAAACAGTCAGTTGATTACATAGGTACCGTAGGTAAAATTATTTCCTCTCCATTTACTGATAGCGTTTTGCAGTGGAAAGTTAACAGCATAAAACCAACAGGTTGCCACGCTTATATAGACTAAAAAACAATGTTGTAACCTACGTTAGATAATTTTCCTTTTGTCTTCTTCACTCCACCTACTTCTTCACAAGCTGATACTAATTGTTCTCTTTTGTTTTTTGGTTGTTCAACATCGATATTCTACCCTCGCTTTTCATTCTTTTCTCTCCCGGCACCACTGCTTCCATTACGCTGTCTTTTCTCTTTATTTAGTTCTCACTCCTCTGCCTCCTTCTTGAGCAGCTGTTTTGATTTAATAACTTTGCTTCAGCCCTCAACTTTTGTTGTCATTTTTTTTTTTTTTTTTGGGGGGGGCGGCATAAGTGACCCATCCTTACTCATCACACTACCCAAGTACTTGAATGCATTCACATTCTCCATATCCTCACCATCGAACCTCACTGTACATTCTGTGACTTCATTCCTCTCAAACACCATAACTTTACTCTTGTTTACATTAACTTTCAGAGTCCTCTTCCTACACACTGTCCCAAATTCATTCACCAAACCTTACAACTCCCATTCATCTTCACTCAACAATACTGTATCATCAGCAAACAGCAACACCGAAATCTTCCAAATCTCACCCTCATTTATTAGAGCCACCCCTACATCCACTGCCCTACCTTGCACCTCCTTTAAAACTCCATCCATGTATATATTAAACAGGGATGAAGTGCGTGAAAGGGTACAGCAGGGAAGGAAGGTTGTTGGTTCACTGAAAGCAGTGATGAGAAATAGGGAGGTGAGTATGGAAGTTAAGAAGTCACTGCATGATAGTATTGTGATCCCTACCCTGACGTATGCAAGCGAGGCGTGGACCTTGCAAGAGGGGAACAAGTCAAGAGTGAGAGCAGTGGAAATGAGTTACTTGAGAGGAGCATGTGGATTGACATGGAGGGACAGGTTGACGAATGACGAAGTGAAGGAACGTTGTGGGGTGGATGTGGATGTGGTTGAGAAGATTAGGAGAAATACACTGAGGTGATTTGGACATGTGGAGAGAATGGAGAATAAAAGACTGACTAAGAGAGTGTATGTAGGTGAGGTGGAGGGAGGGAGAGGGAGGGGTAGACCGAGGATGAAGTGGAGGGATGGAGTTGAGAGGTGTATGAGGGAGGGGGGAGTGAGTTGGGGGGAGGGTAGTCAAATGGTGGGTGACAGAGCGACTTGGAGGCGTTTTGTCTGTGGCCACCCTTTGCGGCATTAGGGCGTCGGGCTATAGATAGAGAGACAGATAGATAAGTGAACCATGTGGGTGAGGGCAGGAGAAGAGATGGTACATCAGTTGGTCCAAAGTCGGCCTCACCCTCAGTCTGGCTCAGTGTTAGTCCCCACCTTCGTATAAAACATTCATTCCAAGAACTTGTGGTGTTGCGTCAGGCTGTGGCTGCCGTGTACAAACCTCGCGTCCTCTTATTACTGTTTCACACTTTTTCTCAGTACACTAGCCATACTTTTTAATGTGTAGCTATGTAGTATAAGTTCAAGGTAAATTATTCTTGTTTTCAGTTTGCCACATTGTTCTGATAGCAAGACGAGGCTGACATTATTGAGTAGTGGGTCACCAGTTACTCCACCACCACCACTACCCTCATCTGTTACCACTACCACTACCACCACTACCCTCTTCTGTTACTACTACTGCTATCACCACCACACTTTTCTGTTACCACTACCACTCCCCATCACTACCCTGTTCAGTTACCACTACCACCACCACCACTACCTTCTTGTTAACACTACCACTACAACTTCGGCCTTCTTCTGAAACCACTACCACTACCACCAATACCTTCTTCTTTCGCCACTGCCACTCACCACCACTACCCTCTTCTATTATCGCTACCACTGTCCTCTTCTGTACCACCACCAGTACCACCACTACCCTTGTCTGTGACCACGACCACTCACCACCACTACCCTCTTCTGTAACCATTACCACCTGCTTCCACTACCCTCCTCTGTTACCGCTACCACTCGCCACCACTACGCTCTTCTGTTGACTACCACTCACCACCAATATCCTTTTCTGTAACCACTACCACTCACCACTACTGCCCTCTTCCGTTACCACTACCACTCACTACCACTACCCTCTTCTGTTACCATTACCACCCACCACCACTACACTCTTCTGTAACCACCACCACCCTCGTCTGTTACCACTACCACTCACCACCACTACCCTCGTCTGTGACCACGACCACTCACCACCACTACCCTTCTCTGCTACCGCTACCAGACACCACTGGTACCCTCTTCTGTTGACTACCACTCACCACCACTATCCTTTTCTGTAACCACTACCACTCACTACCACTACCCTCAATTGTTACCACTACCACTCACCACCACTACTCTCATCTGTTACAACTACCACTCACCACCACTACCCTCATCTGTTACCACTACCACTCACCACCACTACCCTCATCTGTTATAACTACCACTCACCACCACAACCTTCATCTGTTACAACTACCACTCACCATCACAACCTTCATCTGTTACAACTACCACTCACCACCACTACCTTCATCTGTTACAACTACCACTCACCATCACAACCTTCATCTGTTACAACTACCACTCACCACCACTACCCTCATCTGTTACAACTACCACTCACCACCACTACCCTCATCTGTTATAACTACCAATCACCACCACAACCTTCATCTCTTACAACTACCACTCACCACCAGTAGCCTCATCTGTTACCACTACCACTCACCACCACAACCTTCATCTGTTACAACTACCACTCACCACCACAACCTTCATCTGTTACAACTACCACTCACCACCACTACCCTCATCACCACTACCCTCATCTGTTACAACTACCAATCACCACCACAACCTTCATCTGTTACAACTACCACTCACCACCACTACCTTCATCTGTTACCACTACCACTCACCACCACTACCCCCATCTGTTACCACTACCACCCTTTGCCACTATCCTCATCTGTTAGTTTTACTGTCACACATCACCACCCCTCCCCCCACTTCAGCTGCCATTACCACTCACCATCACTAAGAAAGTTCACTATAATCTCATGTGTCCTTCACTTTTAACACCACTTTTAACTGCACACTTTTTATCAGTCATCATCACCTTTGTTCTCTTGATTATCCTCCTCATCCTCACCATCATTATCATACACTCCCGTCGCCGCCATGACCACTAGTTACCATTAGTTTCACCACACACCCTTCCCCATGACTGTCATTATTACTTACCACAGCCACCACCACCACCACAGAAGCAGCTCCACGGCTGTTACCACCACTCACATCATCTTCACTATACTCTGACCACGACGACCACCAGTTTCACTCACCAAACACATATGGCAAAAAGATGAGCCTTTTAAAATTCCTCAGCTGATCTGCATGTATGCGTTTTCAGTGTTTAATAATGGTGGGCGATGGTGTGGTGAGGAGCCATTACCGTAGGTGCGATGGCTGTCTGAGATTTTTTGACACATATGTATCATCTTCTGTCCGCACAAACCTCATTAATATTCTCGTTTATGATGTGTGTGGAAGCCATTAAAAAGTATAAATACTATATAAGGAGGTATTAGGGTCTAAAATGTATAAGAAATCGCTGATGAAGAGATGTTAAAAACTCCCTTAACTTCACAGTGATATGGTCTTTTATTCTGTAGTTGAGTCAGAGTTGCTGAACTCGCCTATTCAAGCACGTGTTGGCCGTATGTTGTATACACAGCATGGCTACTTTGCCCTAACTGTGAACTACGTGTTTTTGCTCACTGCCTTGGACAGCGAGTACGGTACTGTGTTGATGGGTGGGGAAGGAAAGAGATCTGCATGCATGAGTGCAGGAGGGCAGGGGAGGGAATGAGTGTGAGCAGGGAAGTGTGAAGATAAGTGGATAAATGAGCTTAGGATACAGGAGAGGGAAGTGCAGATGGTGGAGAAGGGAAGGATAGGTACTGTTGTGCGAGAGAAAGATTGGATATGCATGAGAGTGGGAGAGTATATAGAGCAGAGAGTTGTGGCAATGGAGAAGAAGAGCTGATGTGATGTATGAGTCTGGGAGGGAAGAGATAGAGTCTTTGACGACAGAGGGGAGGAGAGGATTAACCACAAAGGCTGTATTTGAAGTTCCACATTGGACTCCGTTTATTGTACTCTTCCCTTGAGATCAGTGCATGGCCAAGGTGAGGGATGGTTAGGGCAGTTTGCTAGGGGACTGGGAATTTATCGGCACACTAGAGTAGGCTTGCAAGGCTACCCATCCAGTCCCTCCATCCAGACCAACCACCCAACCCACCCACTCCCACCATCCACCCAAGTTTCCCACTTCCACCGCCAATCCAACTCACCCACTTCTACCATCCACCCACCAACTCCCATCGCCCACCCAACCCATCCACTTCCACCATCCATCCAACACACCCACTTCCACTGCCAGCCCAGCCCACCCACTTCTACCATCCACCCAACCCACCCACTCCCACTGCCCACCCAACCCACCCACTCCCACCATCCTTCCAGCATGCCATTTTCGTTCTAAAGTACCGGTACATTCACTTACGTCCCAATTATTTTTTTGCTTGACCTTCTTATGTTGTGGAAATTGATGACTGTGCTTCACCTTACAAATCTTTCTTACTCAGCCCACCTCACCCTCACCCCCCCCCCCTGCCTTACACCCCATACCCTCTTGCCTCAACCGTCTGCCTCACACCCCAAACCCATATTTAATGTCTTCATTAGTGGCAATACAAATGTTGCCTTTCGAAGTTGTTGTGTAAGTCACAGCTTTGTTATTTACATTCTTCCAGTTGTAGGAATTTTCACAGTATTTACACGAAGCGGAGTTCTTCTCACCGCAGACCAGCATTTGTTCCTTTGTCACAGAATTTGTCCATCAGTCTCCGTTGCATGTATCACCAGTTCATTAGAACTGAGTCTTGTCCCATGTAGGAGCTGATGACAGGAAGGCAGAGACGAACCGAGTCATGAGATGTGGCAAGCTAAGGAGTGAGGGAAGGAAGGAAGCAAGAAGCAATGAGGTAGAGAATTTGGACGGAGAAATGGTTGATACATAACAGTGATCAGTCGTGTCATGTAGACAAACTGTGGATCTGACAAGGATAACTTGCTCCAGATACTGAACAGAAGGGCTCCAGGCTTCTCGAGAGAAATTTGAATGCCAGAATTTAGCCAAAGAGAGAGAGAAAAAAAACTGAAGGTAGCTCTATCTTGAATCAGTAGGGAAGGGAAGAAGGGAAGCAAAATATCATACGGAAATCGTGACAATTGAGTGAGCGAGCTGGGAGGAAGGGAGAGGAATTGTAGTAGTAATTCTTTATTTTCAGAACGTTATAACCTCTGTCATGGCAAGAATAATAACTTGAACCAGTCTCATATAAATGGAAGTTTTCCCTGTCTTTGACAGTAGCCTATCCGAGCTGGGAATGAGAAAATGATTTACTATACTGATGGTGAGGGAGAGATATAGGGAGTGAACGCACATATCACTTTTATTATAGTCAGTTTTGTAGACAGCGTGGAATGTGACAGTGTTCAGTGCCAGAGTGACGTTGTGTCTGTTACCCTGACCAGACTACCCACATCAGAGGCAGGCGGAGGCGGTGATTACACCGGAGACACAAATCTTTACACAAATCTCTGCTAAGCGAGATAGAAACATCTTTTTTATTTTTTGTGTGCCCGATTCTGGGCATAGTCTTCACAATCTGCTCCCAAGGCACAGTAGTCTTCGTGCACCGCCACATGGCTGGAGTTACCAAGACTGAGATTAAGAATAGGTTAGTTGAAATACCCACAGGCACTCGACGCTGAATGTATAAAAACTCTACATGATAGCGCTGGTCAGGCATCCCAGTACGATATTTTTACTGATTAAAGGAAAAACAATGGTGACTGATTGACACTGTTGGCATTCATTCTGCTGCCTGTAAAGTGACACTCCATCAGTTATTAGGACAGTGAACCATTTATTTCCCTTGTGCCTCCATCCATGTTATCTAACGAAGCTGTGTGTGTGTGTGTGTGTGTGTGTGTGTGTGTGTGTGTGCGTGTGTGTGTGTGTGTGTGTGTGTGTGTGTGTAAACAAAGGTATAAAACAGTTTATTTGTGTTTATTGAGCTTAATAATGCATCGACCATCCAAACCCAGTTACGCACATCCCCTTGGAGTGGAGAATTCAGAGCCTATAGGTCCCCCCCCCCCTCCTGTTCAATATCTTGCAGCCCATCTCAGCCAAATTCACTCCCGATGATAAGCACTTGTACTCCAGGTGAAAACAACTTTTCGCTCGTTACCTTTCTGTTTCGTCATCAGCGTCATTCATCCCCCCCTCCCTTCTATCATATTCTGTCTTCAAGGTCCAACCGCTTTAGTTACCGGTAATTACGAAAGTCAAAGATTATTGACACTGAAATGACAGTGAGGCGCGTCATTATATCTCAAATAAATGTGGTAAATCTAGGTGGTAATTCTCACGAGTACAAGAATGTCTCGCATAATTACAAAAGATTTATATATTTTTTCCAAACCTGCGAGGATTTTGTGTTGGAAGCCACCCTCGGAAGAATCATCTCTTACGACTTTACAGATTTCGATTCTGGAGACTGTTAGCTTGGAGGGAACACGACAGTCGGGTGAGGACAGCCTCTCTATGGCTGGTGGTGATAGTGTTTGGTTTAAGTTGTTTTAAGATGGTCATTTCTGGTGCACAGTACTGTACACCATTATCTGATACTGACATTACTTCGTTCACCACTTCATTTCCATTATCATTTTACTTTTTGTTATTTTATCCATTCGCGATTTTCCAAGTCTTTAGCATTATCACAATTCACCTCTGAAGGAAAAATGCAGAAGCAATGCAGAGTTTTATCCAAAGCTTATTACATTACTCGCACCAGGAACCAGAGGAGGTGGTCTGGAGGGCAGGGATGTGAGTTTTTCCCTTCCACTAATTTGCTTATCTCTTTTCCTCACCCCCCCCCCTCCTCTCTCTCTCTCTCTCTCTCTCTCTCCAGTCCCACTCACGTAATCTCTCCCTCTGCCTCTCCCTACGTCTCACTTCCCTTATGTTCTCTTGTTCCACAGAGTAAATAATGCCCGTGTGTTTCTGGTATGTGGCAGGTGGGGGCGCTTACCATCCACTCACACGATGTAGTGCTGCTCACGGATGACAGTCCTTTGCTCTTTCTTCCTTCTTTCCTTCCTTCCCTTTCTGTCTTTCTTTCCTTCTTTCTTTCCTCTTCCTTCTGTCTGCCGGTGACTTATACACTGATTGACAAGCCAAGTGGTTTCCTGTACACCAGGAGGTAACCATAAAACCAGACTATGGCGCCTGGTAATTTAGTGGGTAAATAAGGTGCTCCAGCCTGAGCCTGTGTAGGTTTATATGCAAGAGGTGGTTGGGATTTATTGCTCACATAATGCCTCTCGGGGATGAATGAGGCTGGACACTCATATCTCAAATGTCAAGAACAACTTGCCTAGCCACGGGCTTCCACGCTTCTCATAGGACAACACAGGATCAGATGATGAATGATGTATATGTATGTGTTTCTGGTCTGTGGGTCACTGAGAGCCAGAACTGGGCTTAGTGGACAGAGGCCACGGGATGGGGTTCCTGCTTCATTCTTCCTTCACTGTGATTTCTGTTCCCTGAATATGCTCTTCACCTCTCCCTCTCTAGCATTCTTTTAATCTTTTGCACGTTTCTCCCCACTTTCCACCCTCTTCCATCTCTCTCTCTCTCTCTCTCTCTCTCTCTCTCTCTCTCTCTCTCTCTCTCTCTCTCTCTCTCTCTCTCTCTCTCTCTCTCTCTCTCTCTCTCTCTCACACACACACACACACACACACACACACACACACACACACACACAGCAGTGAATACTCCCAAGTTCACACCCTCTTGTTCGTGTTTCTTCTCAATGTCTCCCTCCCCAGGTCCTTCACTCCCTGCCTTATTTTTCAGTGGTGGAATCTTGTTTGATTTACAAAGCATGACGTCAGGTGATTGGCAGATGAGTTCTTGCCTTGACGGCCTCAATCTGTTACTTGTTTTTAATTCTCTTTTCTCCCTTTTCCTTTCTTCATCCACTTCTCATCTTATGTATCCCATCCCCCACCCATTGTACTCTTCTTATCCTCTTCCACATTTTACTTCTCAATCCAGGTTCTGCTTTTCCTGGAAAAGTTCCATTTTAATTCTTTGGAGGTCTGAGATATTAGCTTGCAGGCTTAATCAAAATTATTATTAAGTGTTCTTTCTTCCCCTTTACTTCCTCACATCCCTCAGGACATTCTGTTTGTCTTTGCTATTTCATGTTCACCAGAGTGTATCATCCCTCCAAATTTCCCTTTATCCACGATACCATATCCCATTGCTGTAACTTACTCCTCCATACTAGAGTTCTCTGTTTTCAGTCTTTCATACAGTCGTCCGTACACAACTGGTCGATTCAACAGCAACCTTCTCGAGTCTGTCTCTTCCAATGCGTACGGCATCCAGTGTTTCATATTCATTGATGATAAGCCCTGCAACAGCCTTCACCCTGCCTGCAATCTTCAGTCCAGCAGACGACGGGAGGTCTGGCTGTGGGAAGAGGTTGAGAATAAAACATGCACCACTCGTCACCAGCGTGAAATGAAAGACCTGGTAAACGGATTACTGCCCTGGCCCTCACGTTCTCCTGCCTCCCCTCCCATTACCGAAATGCGATTGTTGTTGGCGTTGCTGTTATTGTTGGAGGTGGTGGCGGTGGTGGTGATCTTGGCCAACATAAGAATTTGGCTGAGGGATAATGGGTTAATTTATTAATCATTAACTTTCTGGGTGAGTCCTGATGATTTGTCTTCATCCACTGAACGTGTAATTACTTGTACCAGGAGTATTATGTGGTTGTTGTGGTGGCAGCCAGCCACCTTACATAGTAGTACCACAACTTCTTACTAGAAGGATAGTCGTGTAGCCTAACTGGCACAACCAGTGTATGTCCGTGTAAACTTTGCCACGCTTGCATTTTTCATCCCTGTCTCTCCAGTAATTCATATACCTCATTCCTTCCTTCCTTCCTTCCTTCTCTGCTTGCTTGTTAGCTTGCTTGCTTGCTTGCTTGCTTCCTTCCTTCCTTCCTTCCTTCCTTCTTTCCTTCCTTCCTTCTCTGCTTGCTTGCTTGCTTGCTTTCTTCCTTCCTTCCTGCCTTCTCCGCTTGCTTGCTTGCTTGCTTGCTTCCTTCCGTCCTTCCTTCTCTGCTTGCTTGTTAGCTTGCTTGCTTGCTTGCTTCCTTGCTTCCTTCCTTCCTTCCTTCCTTGCTTCCTTGCTTCCTTCCTTCTTTTCTTCCTTCCTTCCTTGCTTCCTTCCTTCCTTCTTTCCTTGCTTGCTTGCTTGCTTGCTTCCTTCCTTCCTTCCTTCCTTCCTTCCTTCCTGCCTGCCTGCCTTCCTTGCTTGCTTGCTTCCTTCCTTCCATCCTTTCTTCCTTCCTTCTTCCTTCCTTCCTTCTTGCTTGGTTCCTTCCTTTTTTCCTTCCTTCCTTCCTGGTTGAGCCTTTAAGCCTCTAGCAGCCACCGTCGCCAATTTCATTTACCCGGCGGTATTTTAAATCAGTAGAGGAAGCGACACTTTGGAGTCAGGGTGAGAGGGGGGGGAGAGGGAAGTAGAATGAGGGGGAGTGGAGGGCGTGATGAAGGGGAGAGGAAGACAGGGTGAGGGGAGAAGAAGGCAGGGTGAAGGGAAGAGAAAGACAAAGTGAGGGAGAAAGGGAGGCAGGATGAGGGGTAGAAGAAGGCAGGGTAAGGGAGAGAGGGAGAAAAGGTGACGGAGATGGAGGTGGGATGAGGGGGAAAGAGAGAGAGAGGCAGGGTGAAGGAGAGAGGGAGGCAGGGTGAGGGCGAGAGGTAGGTGTAGGCAAGATGAGGGGTAAAACATGACAGAGGGACGTTCAGAATATACGTACTGTGTAATGGTTATAGCAGCGTCATTATATAATAAACAGAGCTCGCCTGGAGGGTCGTTTCTCCGCCCATCCGTGGCTGACCTTGATTTTTATTTTGATGAGTCTACGTTGACCGTGACCTCACTCCCATGTTGCATGTTCACACTAACCTCTTCAGTCTGACAAGGCCTTTAGTGCGCTAAAGCAGTATCTAACACTTCCATTTCGGAAATAAATAAATAAATAAATAAACGCTGAGGACGACATGTGAAGAGAGCAAGAATAAATGAAGAAGATGATAGTGGAAGAGTTAATGCTGTTCCTTATCTTCAGGATTCTTCTAATATATCTTCTAATGTATAAGAGGTGTTGTTTTATCAGTGTCAGATAGTGCTTTGTATCTTCACAGGATTTCATGTTTACAGAAAGAATCAATAACGCATATGGTCCAAAAAATATTACACGTTTTAAGTAATTTTTTACAACTTGGGAGCTATAGTTAAAAAATTGCCATCCTGTACAGAACGACCCAAACAGAGCTACTGAACGGTGTGGGGTGTTGTGGGTGAGTTACTCATGACCTTAAATTCTGACAAACGTTCAGTGTACTTGACAAGAAAAAATAATTATAACTTACTAGTGTATCCCCAGAGATGGTGAGATGCGGATGATGATGATGATGATGATGTATAATGCTCCTCTCTTTCCTTATCTTCTGCCGCAGCTCGCCCACTCTTCCTCCGGCTCACTTACGTGCCCCTCCACTCTCTCATCCACACCTTCCTCTCGTCAGTCCCTACCCCTATCATACCTCTCCTCTCCTTTTCCACTCCTAACTATTTACCACCATTTGCTCCTCTCTCACTTCAGTTCTCCCATCATCCTCCTTCAGGTGTTTTTTTTTAGCCCATCATTATCTCATTTCCTGTTTCCTCTGTTTCGTCTCACCCACTATTCCTACTTGCCTCTCTCACCTTCTCACCATATTCATTTTCCCATTTTCTCTTATGCCGTCCACTTGTCTTCAGTTGCTATTATCCTCCTATGCTGGAATAACCTCCAGTTGCTATGACCTCCACCCACGGCTTCCTGACCAGGCTATAGGATAAGTGAGCTCTTGGCTGGCATCTGTCTTTCGTGAAGTGCAGTTCTTTGTATAAAGAAACTGTTTATGATCCCGTCGTGGATGTTATCTGAAGTTCATTTTTGCCAATACGTCTCAGTCCCCAAGGCTGTGGTGTTAGATTTGGTGCATTCCAGTAATTTCTTAATATCATGTCTTGCAGGGTTGGCATGTCTTTATTTTAACACAGAGCTCAAAATTCAATGCTGGTGTTAGGTATGGGACTGTAAAGAATGGTGGATTAGCCCATGCTGCTTCTCCAATTAGATATGCCACAAGTTTTACACACATGGCCTTGTTAGCGTCCGTCAGCCTTTCATGTGCTTGTTGTCCTTTGTGTTTAGGCGTCTTCATTGTTCACTTCCCTGTTTTCGTAATGCATCTTATATTCTCAGTCACTGCCAGCATTACACATATCATATTATTAGTTTTCACAATCGTTCAGTCTTTCCACGTAGCCAAAAAATGTTGTGTATTGGTAACCTTTTTTTGAATGTTTGGCTTCCACTATTTTTTCCCATGCTTTGAAGGACACATATTTTAGCATCAGTCTTAATAAACATCTGTCGATCAAACGTTAAATTTTCACTGGATTGCAGGTAAGTACTGAATGGATATCACTGAGGACATCACTCTTAGTATATGTTAGTGTGATGGTTATTGCTTCATGCTTCTTGGTGCTGTACCTCTTGGTAGTTTGTCCTTCAGTTCTTGTTCAACCATTTTCTTCTTCGTTTGTGTCTTCACCATCTTGCCTCTTCCCTTCCATAGCGATTTTCTAAAGACTACTCACTGGCGGTCACTGCTCTCCTCTCTGCTCTCTTCAACCTCACTTTGTTTCTTCTTGGTTGGATGAATCACTCTGATGTGATAATTAGAGACGCTGAATAAAACCTGCACTTGTAGACGGAAGATATATTTACGAAACAGTTTCTGTGCTTACTGCCACCACTGAAGATTGTGGCAATGACCACTGAAACTGTTTGGTAAATATATTCTCCGTCTACTAGTGTGGGTTTTATTCACCGTTCCTACCTCTTGTTTTCTGATTTACCTTTGCTTTTGTCATTCTAGACCAAATGTCATTCGAGGCTTCCGTTCCTCAACTTGTTCTTCTTTTAAACTCTTGGTCACACTCAACCAGAACATTAACCTTTGTTACACCTTCAGTTACCTTAGCATCATCGACACTTATCCATTCCTTCAGTTTCACTTTACCTCTAGCACACATCCCACTTTCACCCATATCCATGCTGTAATATAGATTCACAGACCCAGCCGAAACACACACACACACACACACACACACACACACACACGAAGTAAAATTAATCCACTATACACCTATAGTGGCTTATACAATGCCTCTTCACGGCCACAGTATGAGAGCTAAAGGGTTAGATAAAGTGTGATCTGATGTTGATGGTGTTGGGATGGGACGCAGTGACTGGTGCTGAAGGAGGAGGCTTGTGTATTGACTGTGGTGATGTGGTGTTATTATGTGGCGCCATGTGGTGTGTGATAGCAGTGGTGATGTAATGCTGTGTAGTGTAGTGTGATGTGATGTGTGATAGTGACATAGTGTAGTGTGATGTGTGATAGTGACGTAGTGTAATGTGGTGTGCGGTAGTGGTGGTGGTGTAGTATGGTGTGATGTGATGTGTGGTAGCGATGGTGATGTAGTGTGGTGTGGTGTGTGTGGTAGCGATGGTGGTGTACTTTAGTGCTGTGTGGTGCTATTTGATGTTTGACAGTGGTGGTGGTGTAGTATAGCTCTGTGTGGTGTGGTGTATGTGATTGTAGTGGTGTATGTGTAAGATTTCGTGTATGTGAAATTGTTTTCACGAATATGAGATACTTTGAGCGTGTGTAGTTTCATTACTTTGATAAATTCTGCACCGCCTTTTGGTTCTTGCATTTGTTTTTTGATCTGTTGACGAAAGGAATGCCATGTTCATGATATTATCAGTCGTTGAGAAGGGTTGAGGAGGTGGGAGGGAATAGAAGATGACGGAAATGAGGTAAACTGGGAAAGTTAAAGATGTAAGAAGGAATCAGGGAGGGTAAGGGGAGAAAAGACTGTGAAATGTGGAGCCAGAGAGAATGAGAGTGAGCAAATGGAAAGAGAATTTGAAATTAAAGAAAAGAAATGTGGAATAACAGAGATGGAAGGGGAACCAGTAGGATACATTGGAAGTAATGAACAGGTTCGAGAGTAGAGGATCGACACTGATATATACGAGAAAGAATTAGTCCCGCGGGGATTTCTTGACGTAGATGATATTACTTCCAGCTTTCGGGTTTATAAGAGAACCGCTTTTTCTTCTAAATGTCTGATTTCAGGCTCTCTCCCGAAAGAAATATTGTTTTAATTTTGTAGAGGCTGGGGCTTATGTTCTTAGGGTTTGAGCCGAGATTAATATTTCAGTCTCCCCGGCCATTCATTCCCTCATTCTTCCCTGACAGGGCCTCTCTTTACCGCTCCATATTTTGCCTGCCTCTCCTTATTGAAGTAGAAATAAATGGTTTGGAGTTTCTTCTTCTTTCTGCGAGTGTTTCATTACATATACGATCGGATTATTGTATTTGACTTCCTTCCCTTCCAGCTCTTTCCCCCTGTTCGTCCACCATAGGCCATTAGGAACTGCAAATGACCCTGACTCTTGATATTTAAATAAACAGAGACGTTATTGAGTTATAGTATCATTAAGACTTAATCTGATGGTGATGGTGATATCTGCTTCTGCCTTACCCCATGCCATGTTTCCAAGCGTTGGACGGTCTTCAGGTGTTTTGTATCAGAAAATTCTTCCTCCTTGTTGGCCTCAAGCCTCGGTCGTGACAGTGTTATCCCTGTGCTCTGTTTCAGGTGTTAGTCTTGGTCGTCCCAGCGAGTTCCCTTGGCATCTGTTCTGGCACACACGACTGCAGTAGTTTTTCTGAACATGCTACTGTGGCCTTGGTTCACTCGTTCACTTGTTTAGCGTTAAAAGGCCAAACAGAGTAGCCTAGCCCCAGACTCCTGTGCTCTTGTTGGAACAGGGAAGGATGGGTCCATTAGCCTTTCAAGTGCTTAGTTTCCTTCCAGTTCAATCATCTCCATCGCTTCTCGACATGTCATTGCTTATGTATGCTATATTCTCAGCCATTTTCAACATATTTCTTCCTAGTGCTTATCGTCCTTTCTGATTAGGTGTTTTCATCGCTCGTCTCCCTAATATTGTTGTGTATGTTATGTTCACTGTCATGACCAACATTCAGTACATCATTTTTTTTCCATAAACTGTAGAATTTTCGTCCCAACCCAATTTCTTCTATGTTTCTTTTTCCCCCTTCTTGTTTTCTTGGCGATTTTAGCATGTGTCATTATAATCACGTTTAAACGAGGTTCTTTTCTCTGTTGCAGGTAAGAACTGAAATGATGACAGTGAAGGATTTACTCGGTATACGTAAGTATGATTATTATTGTTCTTGTAACATTGTAGTGGAATCAGTTATGTCCAGTAACGAGCACGTTGGCACAACATGGGACAGTAGCGTGTGGTTGTTCCAGCCAGGGAAATGTATTGCTTCATGATTAATACTGCTTTGGTCTCTAGTACAGCTGCGGTTCTGCGTTAGAGTTGTGTTGTTCTGTTAGAGAGTCCTTAGGAACAGTGATAATGACTGGCCATCAAACGAAGGTCAACATTTTAAACAAAAGTCAATCGTTAATTTTGCCTGCCTTTTCCTCAGGTTTCTTGCTGGTCTCATTTCTCCTCAAACTCCCTTCATTTCTCGTTCAGCCATTTGCACCTCCTCTTTAAAACAGCCCCGCCTTCTCCTTCATTTCCTCCCTTTTTTATGCCTTCTTTCTTTTAACATCACGCCATCGCATCCATTTCCCCACTTTACATAACTACTCCTACTGACTACGCTGTTCCTCTTTCTTTCCCCTCACTCTGTATCCTGTCTCCTTTCCCTTCTCCCTGTCCTTCTCTCCTTCCCCCTCTCCGTCCCCCTCTCCCTGTTCCTTTCTCCTTCCTCTGCTACTCACGGCCTGTTTCTCCCTCTTCTCATTCCCTGTCCTTCTCTCCGGCCCCTTACTCCACGTCCCTCTCTCCTCCCCCTTACTCCCAGTCCATCTCTTCTTTCCATTCTCCTTCTCCTCTCTCCTTCCCCTTTACCCTTTCCATCTCTCCTTCTCCCTCCCCGTCCCCCTCTCCCTGTCCCTCTCTCCTCCCCCTTGCTCCCTGTCCCTCTCTCCTCCCCCTTGCTCCCTGTCCCTCTCTCCTCCCCCTTGCTCCCTGTCCCTCTCTCCTCCCCCTTTCTCCCTGTCCCTCTCTCCTTCCCCTTGCTCCCTGTCCCTCTCTCCTCCCCCTTGCTCCCTGTCCCTCTCTCCTATCCCTTGCTTCCTGTCCCTCTCTCCTCCCCCTTGCTCCATATCCCTCTCTCATCCCCTTTGCTCCCTATCCCTTTCCTCCCCATTGCTCCCTGCCCCTCTCTCCTCCCTCTCCCTCCCTGTCCCTCACTCCTCCCCCTCCATCCCTGTCCCTCATTCTTCACCCTCCCTATCCCCCTCTCCTTCCTTTCCCTCACTCCCTTTCCCTCCTTCCTCCCCCTCACTTCCTGTCCATCTCTCTTCCTACTCACTCCGTCTCCCTCTCCTCCCCCGCACTCGTTGTCCCCCACTCCTCCCCCTCACTTGCTGTCCCTCTCCCCCCCCCTTTCTCCTCCTCATCACTCCCTGTCCCTCTCTGTAGCTTATGACTTTCCTCCCATATACTCCGTTTTATTTGTTCACCGATCCTCCATGCTAAGGTCTCATCCTGCGTTGTGAGGACTGGACTACAAGGGAGGTGTGGTTGGCTGTCTTTTCCTCTCCTCCCTCCTTGTTCTGGATCATAGTCATTACTACTCCACCCACCTTCAGTTTGGTCGTGCAGTAAGACACGGTAATTAATTTTGCTGCCTTGGAAGATTTTAGTCAGCATATTAATGATAACTGGGTGTTACTGAGTAGGAAGAAGTCTTATAATGTAGGCAAAATAGCATTCATTCTGTACGAGTACATTTTTACCATCTTTTGTAAAGACGCTAATGAGTATTATGGCGTCTTTCCTATTCTTCATGTTTCTTGGCTGACATCGTCGTTGTCGTTGCTGTTCGTGTCTATCAGATGTTGCTGCATTAATGCACCAGTGGAGAAAGGCCACACCTAACTTTCTCCTCTGACCATTACTTGTTACCATGTTCCATTACCCTTACAGAAAATTATGGATTTCTTCCCTCCATCAGGTTCTCTGTCTTTCATATACAGTGTTACCCTCTTTCGTTTGCCACCGTAATACTCTCTCTGTATTATCTTTTTACTGTATGTAAAATCAGTTTACGTAAGACACTGAGCTTCAATCCCTTCCTCCTTATACGTAAATGAAACAGTTTACGAAAGACATTGAGCTTCTTTCCCACCCTCCTTATATGTAAATATATCAGGTTACGAAAGACATTGAGCTTCTCTCCCTCCATCCTTATATGTAAGAAAGTCATTGAGCTTCTCTCCCCCCGTTCTTCCCTCCACCACTTACCTCTTCATCATCGTCTCCCCGCCCCCCTCCCACCGTCCGGCAGTTTTGTTTCCGATCATTAGGTAATTATCCACACTCGCCTGACGGCTGGGAGGGTTGCACTGAACTATGACCTTTACCACGGATATCAAAACCCTTGTGGCCTTACCAGGCATCCATGTAATGACACAAACTGTATGGTAGCTTTATAAAGTATTCACAGCAACACACGTGACTGGTAGTGAGGCAGCAGGTCCCACCATCAGGTAGGTCATACAACTCATACAAGGGTACAGCCACACCCTTTTTCCACTTCAGTGGTACATCTTCACTCATACACAGTTCCTATCACTCCCTCAACCACTACTTACAGTACCGTTTTATATTCATGATACTTTCCTGCCATTTTATTCAGCTGAGGAATATTTTATTAACTTTTAACTTTTAATACGACATGTCTTTCCGAGGTTGAAAAAAAAATTATCAGAAGGTAGAAAGTATTAAATATAAATAGACATCTTCGGACTGTATTGTTTTGGTAAGTAATTGCAGTCCCTTCACCACATTTTCACATTTCTGCCATAGCCTGCCTAATCAACATTTACTGCCTTCTTCCTTTCCTTTACGTACAATATATTCATAGCATTCATCACCGTACAGTTGACGCACTCTAGGACATTACACTCCCTCTGTGTCGACCACAGAGCTTAGTCATTTCAACCATTCCTTCTCTGTTGTAATTCCTGTAAGAGAATGGTAATGGACAGGATATTAGGTCAAGACATTCAGTGATGTGGAAGAAATTCTGACAAAAGATATTTTCTGGTCTGAGCATCAGCTGGTGGATATGGTTGTTGTGACATGATTTGCTTTGAAGTCATGTGTAGCTGAGCATATTTACCTACGAATACAAGAAAGAGCATTTGGGATTTGTTGACCAGAATTCCTTTATCTTGCTTAGAGGAACAGAAAGGAAGTTGGAGTTATACCCTTTGGGTTTGCCACGACCAACATAGGGGAGGAGGAGAATGGGAGCTAGACGGCACAGACAAAAGGATGAAGGTTGGAGGAAGGGGAGGAGGGAATTTAAAAAGAAGGAAAGTTTTTTTTTTTTCCTTCTTATACCGACACTAATTAGGCAACTGTATATACTGTAAAAAAAAAAAAAAAAAAAAAAAAAAAGAGTATCCCTGACATGGTGTTTCATATCGATAAAGCAAATCCCATACTGCCCCTTGCAGTGCATAGGAACTTAAGGTTATGCTGTTGTTGGCCAGAACATTTAACCATAGGAAACCGACCTTCGTCCTCGGTAGTATTACATGATTAACTTGAGGGGCACTCAGTGGAGCGCATCTCTCCGACAAGGGCAACATAATTTCCATACCACGCATCATAATGGGTTTGGTTTTCTCATCATTGATTGGGGTTTCACAAAAAAAAGTTTTCCGGATCCAGAATCTGTAATACGATCCAGATTGACCCTAAAAGTTAATCGATTGTTCCCTGGGACATGGGCTATCAACCCACTAAATTTGATCCAAATCTCTCTTTTAGTTTTGAGTAATCTTGCTATGACAAACAAGGGAAGTGCAGTTTCTAAATCACTCTTCATAATGGGTTAGGGTTTCTCACCACTGATTAGGGTTTTGCAGAAGTTGTTTTCCGGGTCAAGAATCTGTAATACGATCCGGATCGATCCCAAAAGTTAATCGACTGTCCCCTGGGACATGGGCTATCAACTCACCAAATTTGGTTCAAATCTCTACTTTAGTTTTTGAGTAATCCTGTTAACAGACAAATTAACAAATAGGAGTGAAAACATACTCTCCTTGTCGGAGAGAATAAACCTCCAGTCAGCCGTGAATTAATCAAACATTTGCAAGTAGTGCTTCTCATTGTTCGGTTTTCCTCTTATTACAGTAGTTGTGAAATCTGCATGCATATCATAAAATCAGGCTATAGATGAGGAGTAAATGAGACCGAGTGAATGTGGCGTGCCAGTAAGAGTGCATGTGATGAAGCAAGAGTGCTGATAACAGCACTGATACAGACTAAAGCATTACTTCCAGGCGGTGCTAGTACATTCAGCCGGAGGACGTTTACACCTTCAACCATTCTTTCATGACCTGCCAACCCGTCTCCTTTCCGTAACAATATTATCCTACACCAACGCCGTGCCAGTAGCTTCACAACACTCCAAAACTCGGCAAGGAGCAACTCAACTCTTGCTGTACCTACGGTATTCTTACTATGATATTAGCTTAGACAATGCTGAATTATTGCATCACCAACTGAGTCAACCATTACCCACTTCACTCCAGACAGATGTGAATTTCAAACACACCCTCATGTTTCCCTCTTCAGTCAGCCACTCCAATTGGAAAGACACTCTCCAATTCTAGAACATACTTTATGCCCCATTCACACTGCAGGTACGACTTGTCGCAAACCTGAAAATTCCGGAACCAGTCCCCGACCACGGAGGTCTCCGAGCAGTCATGCCACCAATCGGCTACTGGTGGTCGTTCAGTGTCTCTCCAGCGTCCGTCCAGTGGGCGGCCGAACGGCGATCTTGGCCAGGCACTCACAGGTCAAGACACTGACAGGTGGCTGGCCGGTCGTCGGCAGGCCACCGACAACTGGCGGCCGGTCCGTATCCTGTCACAGTTTAGACCGGGACGACTAGACCGACATTGGCTGTGGATTGGCTGGCGGCTGGTCTCGGTCCAGCTCACCACCTGTCGCTTGACCAATCGCCGGCTAGACGGTGGCCGGACTTCAACCACCACCCCGGACAGGAGGCTTGTGGACAGCGGCTGCCGCAGTCCAGTCATCGCCTTGATGGAGTGCAGATGGTCACAGCACAGAGCGGGCTGCAACTGGCCTCCGTCCGGATGGCAACCACAGCTTAAAAATCAGGTGTCGTTGACCAGTTGCAGTCCATAAGCCGGCCAGATACAGTCCAGCCACCCACCACGTGGCTTCTGTGCCACAACATCAGTGGTCGTGGGGAGGTTTTTCGTGCAGCATGAAAAACCTCGCAACGATTTTTTGGTCGCGATGGTGGCCTGCGGCTAGACCGAGACAGATGAAGACCAGTCGTAAACCTCACCAAAACCACCCACGACGTGCAGGTCGCACGTAGTTTGCGATAAGTCGTACCTGCAGTGTGATTGGGGCCTTAAAGACACACATGACCATTCGGAATTCCATGGCGAATCAACCCCCAATTGACTTTTGAGTCTCACGTTGCAGTAGGCTGGTCAAGCGATGTCAGGCTATTGAATGTTTTTGTGTAGGGCACTAAGTATTCTGGATTTCAAGATAGAAACAGTACAAAAGAAAAAATAGGGTGATTAGCTACTAAGGTACATTATAACCAAGAACACAAACTTTCATCTCCATTGTTTTAAAATCCTTCTTCAGATATTTGCGCTTCTGACTCCGAAGGTGAGAAGTGTAATTCCTAGAACTGTATTGTTTGCTGCTGAGGAGAGGAGCCGGGCAGGGTGGTGAGCTTTAATCCACTGTGTTGTGGTCCATTATATAATACGACTTCACAAAGGATCCACAGATTTTTAAACACTTCTGAGAGATTTTGTCTTTCCGTGTGAAGACGTATTTTATATTGAATGTTTGGCTCCTCATAACATTTTTGTTCAGCTTAGAGAGACTTTTCCAACTGTAGAACTTAATGCTTTCATAACCTCTGAAAAACAGTGGGTCTTTCTCACTCACTTTCACCCACACCTGTCCGTGCACACGATATTATCCATACCCACACCTACTCTCACTGTTATCCACACTTACTCCTACATACTCACACTTACCCACATTAACAACTACTGTACACTTCCTCTAACCCACGTTCACATCTATACCCCAGCACCCACTGCCCTATCCTATCATGCCTTGTCCTGATTTTCCCTGCCCAGCCCTGCCCTACCTTAACCTTCCATGCCCAGCTCTCCCCTCCCCTGCAGTACCCTGCCTTACCTAGCCCTACCCTGCCCCCTGCCCTACCTGACCTTTCCTCCCCTTGCATTATTAATATCTGTTTCTTCTAGTCATCCTCCTGCCTCTGTCACTTCTGTTTTTCCTTCCCTCTCCTTCCCTCCCTCACTGGCCGTATAATCTTCTGGCAGCCGCCATCGCCATTCTCGTACTGGCTGAGTTTTAGATCCAATACAGATGGTGGGGTGAGGGAGGCAGGCTGAGGAGGAACGGAGACAGAATGAGGGGAAGAGGGAGGCAGGATGACGGGAAGATGGCGGCAGGGTAGGGGAAGAAGGAAGCAGGGTGAGGGGTGATAGGGAGGCAGGGTGAGGGGAATATGGAGGCATGGAGGCAGGGTGAGGGGAAGAGGGAGGCAGAGTGAGGGGAAGATGGAGGCAGGGAAAGGGGAAGAGGGAGGCAGCGTGCGCACAAGAGGGAGGCAGCGTGAGGGGAAGTGGAAGGCAGGGCTTGAGGAAGAGGAGACAGCGTGAGGGGAAGTGAAAGGCAGGGTTTGAGGAAGAGGAGACAGCGTGAGGCGATGAGGGAGACGAGGTGAGAGGGAGAGGAAGGCAGCATGAAGAGGACACGTTGGCAAGATCTGAGGGAGGGAGGGAGGAAGAGGCCAAATGAGAAGAAAAGGGAGACTGGACAAGAGGACACTGGAGGCTGGCTGAGAGAGTGAGGGAGGGAGGGAGGAAAGGGTTGGGACGATGCGAGTCATGAGAGTGAGTGAGAATGAGGGAGGAAGAGGATGGGAGGGAAGTGGGGGAGGGAGAAAAGAGGAATTTAGTGAGCCAGACTGGGGAAGGAAATATAGAGAACGAGTCTGCGTAATAATGGAAAGCAAGATAAGACAGACTTGGAAAAGTCTAACAGAGAAGGTGTATACATATCTGGGGGAAATGGGGTCTTTATTAGACAGTTTGCTATTGTTAAGGCTGTGAATGCGCTTTGTACACTGTACACTGTGGCAAAACATTAGCGTTAGCCGAACTGCGACAAAGGAGTTGAGTATGTTGGTTATATAGTAAGGAATGCTAAGTGTGAGTAGTAATGCCTATTCTTCCATCCCTTTTTCCCTGTTTCCTTCTTTTTCTCCCTTCGCTTAACTTTCCCTCCCTCCACGTTTCCCTTTCTTCCAGTATTCTTCCACTCTTCTCATCCTTCTCTTACCCTGCCTCCCAATCACCAACCTAAACAGCCTTCAGTATCCAGCACCTCAAATATTGAACGGTTTACCTTCTGGATGTCGGTCAAACAAGGAACGTGGAGGAATAGAGAATGTGCCTGTGGCGAGACAAAGTTTGGGAGGAGGGTAATGAAAGTGAGAGAGGCAGGATGAGGGAGGTGAGAAGTTAGAGTAGAGGAAGAAGGATGAGGAAGGATAGGTATGAGAAGGAGGGGTAGGAATAGGAATGGAGAATGAGAGAAAAATAGTATGAGAACAAGGGAGGTAGGGAGAGGGATGGCATTAAAGGAGGGAGGGTGTGGATTGAAAGGTATTACTGAAAGAGACAAGGAATTAGAGGAACGGGACCAAAGGAAGATAAGTAAATAGCAGAGGGTAAGGGATGCACCATGTTAGTTTACAATATAATATCACAGCAGTGTGAAAAAACTATGTTGTAAAGTTGGCATTAAAATCAGGCTGCTCTGTATTTTATGACCTACTACTTCAGTTGTGTGAGAATTTCTGTGAATTTGCAGTTACCTGTCACAAAACTTGTTTAAAAGTTCCTCTCCCCTCCCGCCATCCCATGCATTAATATGTTTAATGTTGAATTGTTATTATTCAGTTTTTTCCAAGCACTCTAGGGAACGATTTTACTGAAAGCTAAGCAGGAATGAGTAGAATATGGCAAGAAAAACCCAAACTGGCAAATAGAGCGTGAAATAACCAATCACAGACACAGTATGGTAGAGCAATGATACAAGACACTGTAACATAACGGGTTCACACGGGAATACATAGAGCTGGGGAAATGGAAATGAATATTAAAACAAATGTCTGTGTGACAAGGAGTCTGAGGCTAAGGACATGGGCAAGAGGGTGAGACTGTCCCTCAAAACACCATGACGAGCAATTACGTATTGGCATAACCCAGCAGTTAATAAACGATGCGGTCTGAAGTGGATCATAAGTGGACAAGCTTCAGTATGATGACAGACTGGGTGAAATGTGGGAAAGTTACAGATTTTGATATATTTCTTTTGATAATATATGATATAAAATTGGGCGTGAAAGTATACCATGACCTCGTCTAGATGGCAGTTCTGTTGTTTCCATTACATGTACAGTCCCCCCCCCCCTCTTATTTTTTTTTTTTTAGGTTCATTTGCTCTTCTCTGACGGTATTCTTGCCACGCACGATTTTCGTCGTTTGTTCTCTCTTGTTTTTGTATTATATTCCAGTTATTACCTAATACCTTGTGCTCCGTTCCCTGGAGAGATTCCATTTTAATTACGTTGGTGCTGCTTGTTATCTTCCAGGCCTGACAGGGATTAATTTTCCAATCTCTTTGCCCATCCATCCAACACCCTTCCTTCCAGCACGTCTCCTCGCTCTTCTGTTTTACTTCTCCTTCCATTTATTCACCTGATTTCTCACCTTCCCCCCACCCTATTTGACGTCCTTGTTGAAGCGGGATTTTTTTTGACTGTGCCAAGAATTTTGACAAAGATTTTACTGGTAATAAGACATAGACTGTTATGGAAGCTTACACCTAGTCTTTTGGGGTGCACTGCTTCTTTACACCCACAACATGGCAGCACAAGGGGTGGTAATTAAAGTTGAAGATGTTGATGGTGTTAGGACAGGACGTAAAGAGTTGGTGTGTCGGGATGAGGTGATGTGTTGTGGTGATGATGATAGTTTGTTGGTGTTGGTGGTATCGTAGCAGATGTTATGATGTGTTGGTAATTATGCTGGTTGTGTTGGAATGGAGTGTCATAAAAATGTTCATGAGTCTTTGGTGACATGATCCATTGGTGGTGGTTATGGTGTGGTGTGTTCTGTTGTGATATAGAATGAGTGAGAGGACAGATTTGGAGGGAGGGGAAGGTAAGGAAGGGAGAGACCAAGGCAATGAAAGGGAAAGATATTGGAAGGTAAGAAGGGAGAGGGAGGGGGAAGAGTCTTAGAGGAGGGAGGTGGTAATGGCAAGCTGTTTTGTATTTTAAGAGCTGTATTGAAATGCAGGGAATATTAAAGTGAAAAGTGTATAAACCATTATCAGCCGCAGAGCGTGTTTTGGATATGAAAATGAGGTAAACGGTGAAATGCTGGAGTAAGTGAAATGAATGGGTGTTTTGCCATGGTTTTTACTGATATGTTTGTTTTCTGTTAGAAGTAGGTAGCTTTTTTGTACTTTGACCTCGTCATACGGTCATATCATATCTTTTTTTTTCCATTAAGCACTCTGCTCTTCACTTCTTTTACACGCATAACAGTCTTTCTATCACGGCATCGAATTACTTAATAATCTTCCAGCTGCTCAAGTCCTTCTCGATTCACCAGAATTGTACAACATTCTTTTAATTACATTCTAATTTTAGTGCTTTTACTGCAGGGCACACAAAGTTCACACAGATAAAGAGGTAAAGCCTCAAACGCTCTTCCTCTTCCTCTTGCAACTTCAGTTTCCGTAACTGCTCCAGTGTTGATCATCTCCTGCTGTTACCATCTTTCCTGCTGCCCCTTTGAGTTCCGAATGTGGGGGCGGCGTCTAATATTTGGAGGCGTACCGATAACACAACCCTCTCTAGTTGCCAGCAGCGGCAACTGGAGTGCATTGTGTGTCATTTAAGTTGCTAAAGTGTTAATTGATTTGCCAATTGAAAGGTTCCTGTGCAGGGATATTCTTCTATATATAACGGTTAACATTAATGAAAAGCAAACATGCTGCAACAAGTATGATGCTGCTGACTCTCCTTAGGCTGTTTGCAAAGAGAGTCAGTAGTCATTTTTAAGTGTGGAATAGAAAAATACAATATTTACCCTTCCCTTGTCTATATCACAGGATGTCAAGAAGACGAGAGTATAATTAACAGTATCCCGTCAGACTTTAACCAGTATGGACTAATTCTCTCGCAGAAATTACTTGATGTGGATGTCCACCTGTACTTTTACATAATCCTGTGTATGTAAATGTGAAATATATTGTCACTGAGTAAATGCCATATGAAACATTTCCCTACTGCTTAAAAATGAATCAGTGACCGCTATCATATATCATAATTTGCCCTACAGAATTCAGCTTAAGATGGAAATTCTTTCTCTCGTCGCTGGTATAATGGAAAGCATAGATCTTAGAAAACTCCAAGTTTCATGGCGATGCTGCCACCGCAACTGACTCTATGACTGACGAGAAAATAGGTCAGGCCGTATTGGACTCAGCTACTGGTGTCAAGACAGCCTTATGCAGCGTACACGCCAAAAGAGTCCAGCTGAGTCCTGGCCAGTCCAGTTACTCTATAGGACTTGCCATTTTTTTTCCGCCTATCCACCACTTGAACCAAAGACCCTGGTGATTAAGGCAGATATATATGTAAATACATACACATATATGTACATGTATATACAGACACAAATATATACAGACATACACACACATACATGCAAATATACATACTCACCTTCATACACATCTACATATATATATATTTTATTTTATTTTTATTTTTTTATTTTTTCATATATATATATTTTTTTTTATAGACTCGCCTTACGCTCATTAAATTATAAGATACTACAGAAACTGTTCACACCGGGTAAGTTTACTTGATTCAAATCACGCCGAGGCTGTTCGAGGCAAGTACAACTGGATCCATTTGCTTTGGTCATCAGTCGTGTTGAATCGCTTGCGCTGAGAGCCTCGCCGAACAAATTAAGTTAATAAATCTTGTTCCCGGGCGCCCTGCATCCCGTGATTCCAGTGATCGGAGCCACAGACATCTTATTACTGAACTACTGAACTAATGGCGCA
Source organism: Coenobita brevimanus (assembly GCF_032717465.1). Classification (NCBI taxonomy): domain Eukaryota; kingdom Metazoa; phylum Arthropoda; class Malacostraca; order Decapoda; family Coenobitidae; genus Coenobita; species Coenobita brevimanus. The sequence continues at coordinate 24,321,698 of NC_137026.1, forward strand.
GGAGAGATTGTAAGGTAAGATAGCTGTTTATGAGAACAGTTTGTTTTTAGGTTCCTCCACTGTTTCCCTTCCCTGCTCCTCCACTCCCTCCATCTCCTCCTCCACTGAGCATCCTTCACCACAACTTGTATAATCCTCCTTGACTTCCCCCTTAACATTTCACTTCCCCAATACCTAGCTCTTTTTATTGTTTTTGCTGTCCTGCTGCTTTCCTGTTGCACACACACACACACACACACACACACACACACACACACACACACACACACACACACACACACACACACACACACACACACACACACACACACACACACACACACACACACACACACACACACACACACACACACACACACACACACACACACACACACACACACACACACACACACAGAAGCTGCTGGTTAACCTCCATACCTCACCTTGGCTGTGTATGTGTGTGTGTGTGTGTGTGTGTGTGTGTGTGTGTGTGTGCGTTTTATGCGAGAAAGAAGGAAACAAAGGCCATGAGCCCGCAGTAACAGTTCCCTCCAAGAGAAAAACAAAATACAATAGAGAGCCAAATTCAAGATCCGATCATTTTGAGATGCCTGGACACACTGCGTTTGAAAGACTGGAGATCATAGGCAGCAGGAAATACAGACAGAGGGAGACAGTTCCAGAGCTGACCTGTTGCATAAATGAAAGACTGGGAGTAACGGTTAACTCTTGCATTAGAGAGTTGGACAGAAAAGGGATGAGAGTTTGCTGCCAGATGGGTGCGACGCGCCCGTCGTAGAGGTGGAGGAATGCAAGCAGACAGTTCAGAGGAGCAGTGACCATTAAAGTAGCGATAGAAAAGAGAAAAAGATGCAACAATGCAGCGAAGAGACAGAGGTTGAAGGGAGTCAGTAAGAGGAGGAGAGTTAATGAGACGAAAAGCCTTTGACTCCACCCTATTGAGAAGAGCTGTATGTGGGAGCCTCCCCACACGTGTGAGTTGTACTCCACACAGGGGAGGATAAAACCCCTGTATAGAGTCAACAATTGTGCAGGGGTAAAGAAAGAGCAGAGTCGGCTTAGTACACCCAATCTCTTGGAAGCAGATTTTACAAGAGATGTAATATGATCTTTCCAAGATAAGTCCCGAGTAAATGAAACCCCAAGCATGTTCAAGGATGATGCAGGATTAAGCTGAATATTATTAAACATTAGTGGGTATACCTGTGGAAGATTTTATCGGTTTGATAGGTGTAAGAACTGAGTCTTAGATGCATTAAAAACAACCATATTATTTTTACTCCAGTCAGAGATACAAGCCAAGTCAGACATTAGGTGTGCCATAGCCTCATCCCTTGTTTGTTGAAGTAACTGTTGAGATGGGCGTTGCGGGAACCGAATGGAAAGGTGAAGGGTGGAGTCATCAGTGTATGAGTGGATGGGTTAGATGTACAGTTTAGAAGATCATTGATGAATAAAAGGAAGAGAGTTGGTGATAGGACAGAGCCCTGAGGAACACCACTGTTGATAGATCTAGAAGAAGAACGATGGCCGTCTACAACAGCGGCTATAGAACGACCAGAAAGGAAGCTAGCAATGAAGGCACAGATAGAAGGATAGAAACCGTAGGAGGGCAGTTTGGAAATTAAAGATTTATTCCAGACTCGATCGAAAGCCTTTGAGATGTCAAGTGCAATGGCAAAGCTTTCGCCAAAGTCCCGAAAGGAGGATGACCAGGAGTCTGAAATGTAGGTGAGAAGATCACCAGTTTAGCGTCCCTGACGGAACCCATACTGACGATCGGAAAGAAGGTTGTGATAGGAAAGATGCTTTAAATTTTTTCTATTGAGAATTGACTCGAAAACTTTTGAAATACAGGACGTTAAAGCAATTGGACGATAGTTGGAGGGTTGGGAGTGGTCACCCTTCTTTGGGACTGGCTGAATGAGAGTAAACTTCCAGCAAGAAGGAAAGGTACAAGTTGACAGACAAAGGTGAGAGAGTTTGCCTAGGCAGGGTGTAAGCACTGAAGCACAGTTCTTGAGAACAACTGGAGGGATCCCATCAGGCCCATATACCTTGTTAGTACTGAGGCCAGTGATGGCAGAAAATACATCAACTGAAGAAATTTTAATGTCATCCATGAGGAAGTCAGAGGGGGGTAGTGATGGAGGAACAGCACCGGAATCATCTAAAGTGGAATTGGAGGAGAAAGTCTGTGCGAAGAGATCTGCTTTATCAGTAGAAGAAATAGCTACAGAACCATCAGAGTAGAAAAGAGGAGGGAAGGATAATGAGGTAAAGTTGTTAGAAAGATTTTTGGCAAGAGGCCAGAAGGAGCAGGAAGAATTCGAGTTGGAGAGTTGAGAGCATTTAGTATGGATGAAATTATTTTTAATAGAGCGAAGAACAGATTTAGCACGATTCCGGGCGGAAACGTAAAGATGATGTGATTCAGGGGTGGGTTGGCTCCGGTACCTTTTGTAGGCCCTCTCCTTGTTGCGGACAGCACTAGAACAAGCGTGATTAAACCAAGGCTTTCTTGCGTTAGTCAAAGGGTATGAGAAAGGAATGTATGCTTCCATGCCCGAGAGAATAACCTCCGTAATGCGCAAGGCACACTCAGATGGCTCCCGGCCACGGAAACAATAATCATTCCAGGGAAAATCAAAGTAGTACTGCCTGAGGGCCTCCCAGTCTGCGGCTCCAAAATGCCACAGACGACGTTTCCCTGGAGGGTCCACAGGCCGCACCAGAGTGATAGGACAGGTTAAGGTAATAAGGTTGTGATCGGAGGAGCCCAACGGAGAGAAAAGATTAACAGAGTAAGCAGAAGGATTAGTTGTGAGGAGGAGGTCAAGTATGTTGGAGCTCTCTCCAAGGCGGTCAGGGATACGGGTAGGGTGCTGTACCAGCTGCTCTAGGTCATTAAGGATAGAAAAGATGTAGGCTTGTTCACCAGGTGGATCCGTGTGTGTGTGTGTGTGTGTGTGTGTGTGTGTGTGTGACAACTACTTTTTCTTTTATATTACTCTAACTTCAGCTTTCAAGTTTTCGGAGAACGGAAAAGTGTGTACAAATTGTAGAGGGGGTGGTGGCTGGCTGGAGAGGGGCAACTGAAGAGGTAAGGAATAGGTTGGTGCTGTAGGGGGAGGAGGGGAGAGGTGTTGGGGTAAAGGGGGAGGGATGCTGCTGGAGTAAGGAGGGGAAGGATGATGGAGTGGAGAGGGGATGGACTGTTGGGTGGGGAGGGGAGAGGAAGAATGCTACCTTCTCCCTCACAGTACGAGTAAATGTCATACACAGGCTAGTGGCTTCGTCACTCTTTTCATCTTTGAGCCTCTTTTTACCTTATCATACACATATCTTACTCCTCCTTGCTTTAGCCTATGTATCACACTCTTCTCTCGTCTTACCCTACACTTAACAGTTCTCTCATGACAAACATTTTTACCATGACTCACTGTAATATTTAGGGTGCGGGTGGACTTGGGCCTGGACATATAATAATTTTTAAACCTCAGTCTACAGTACACACAACAAACGTTTTCCTGCTTCATCTTACTCCCGGTACTGTTTTCTGCCTGACACTGGGGGCACGGTGGCTCAGTGGTAGAGCATCGGAGTCGTGACTGGGGGATTGCGAGTTCGAGCCTCGCCCGGGACTGCCTTGCCAGGAGTGGTAGCATGCTCCTGTAGCCTAGCGGGGCTATATGGCCATAGTTGCCTAGCTCGGGGATTAAATTTCTTCTGCCTGACACATTTGTACATGTCTTCAGCTTACCATGCATCACCATATTGTGTAATCCTGTGTATAAAAAAAATATGCTAATGATGATTAATGACAAAGAAGGAATATTCTGCTTTACATGAGTATTTCAAAGATAAGTATAAACTCCAGTAAGGTCAGAGAAACAGAACACTGCATAACTCAGGGAATGAAAGAAGAAATAACCTGATTTTTTAAATGAAAAGTGTGATAGAAAACATAATCCAATTTTTTTACTAAGCATTGTGTAAAAAAAAAGTGGAGGGGTAGAAAGTGGAGGAGGAATTTTTAGGCATTATTTTTCCCTTGACTGTGCAGAGCGGGCTCGGGAATTTTAAAGAGGTATTGTACCTGCATTAGGTTTGGGGTTGTGTGGTCCACTGTTACCTGTGTGAGGTGCCGGGTCAGGTGTGGTACTGTAAGGATCAGTGCCCGTATTAATAAAAACTCCTAGGAGTAAAAAGTTCCTCTCAAAGTGAAATTTGGCTCCTAACTTCTAGAAGTACTCCTAAAAGTTACTTTCAACTCCTAAGTTTACTTGCAAAATTGCTAAAAAGTAAAAGTCCTCCACAAGGACTTTTAAGGAGTTAGAAGGGCTTTTAGTGACAGTTAACACAGTAGCTGTGTCCCTCAAATACCAAGAGACAAGACAACATAGACCATGGCTGACCGACACCATCCACCACGCAGAAATTTTTGAGCTCGGAAGGATGCATTCATGGAGTATGATGATCAAGAACTTGTGAGAAGGTACCGCTTCGATCATGAAGGCATTCTGTTTATTACTGATTTAGTAAGAGATGTACTGGAAAGGCCCACACATCGAAACCATCTTCTCACACCCAAGATGAAAGTGTTGATACTATTAAGATACCTTGCGACTGGAAAAATGCAGCAGTGTAATTGTGATGACTTTGGATCATCGCAGCCATCAGTGAGCAATGTGATAAAGGAAACACTCTATGCTCTAACTGCTCCACACATTGTTATGAGGTTTGTGAAATTCCCCCGTACACTCCCTGAACTACAAAGAACTAAAAGAAAATTTAGGTGAATTGCTGGCATTCCTGGGGTAGCTGATGTAATTGATGGGACTCACATACGAATTGTGGCACCAAACCAGTATGAAGAAGTGTATGTGAATAGGAAAAATTACCACAGCATGAACATTCAGTTGGTGTTTAATAGTGAATATAAAATACTGGATGTTGTTGCAAGGTGGCCTGGATCAACACATGATGCCCGAATTTGGCAAGAAAGTGGATGAGAGGAAGCAGCATTCACGGCATTTGCAATCTCAGCCCATACCTGCTTTTTCATGTCCGAGGTGTTCCCTGGGCCGAATTTCCCTTTTATAATTCTTTTTCTTTCTCCAATGCCTTCTGCCAGCACGAGACACTCTTCCTCCGTCCAGTATCTGTTTCTTCGGAATTTATCTGCAGCAGTGGTATCTTGAAACTGTGCCAGTGTGGACGGTCACTGTACCACGTGTACACACAATGCCCTGATGGTAGCAGGCACAATCAGCTGACCACAAAATGTGTTTATATTTTATCCATTTTATCGACATTCCTAAAGAATCATAATATATGATCACACAGATGTTGTTTCTATATATAAAAACTAGTTTTTCATTTTTAAACTACTTACTGATACTCTAAGGCTTTGAAATGGTAATTTTAAAAATAAATTAAGCAGAGATTCTTTGTGTTGGTAACACTTCATGGAAGGAGCAAAATTACTACTACGAGTCCTCCTAGGAGGAACTTTTAGAAGCAACTCTCAGCTACAACCACTTTTAGTAGTAATTTTAGGGGTACTCCTAGAAGTTTTTATTATCCCCTTAACCGCGGGGCGACACTTTCGTGATGCTCGGGTGCAATGGATCATACCGCGGGGGCGTCACTTTTGTGATTCTGTGTTATTTTGAATTCACCCGGGGTTTCAAGTGGTGGCTTGTATCATCTGACAGTACTGCCAGTGTCCAACAATAGTCATTGCTGCTAATGTCATTTGTACTCCCATCCATTGTTGGCAATTTAGTCATTTTTACCTGTTCTTGACTCCCCTCCCTACCTCCCCTCCATTACCCTCTCCTCTTGCCTGCCCGGCCATGCTGCTCTAAGCAAGTCTTCCCCAGATTTTTCCACCGATTTCATCCATTGAAATGAGCCCTATGCCCTATTCTTATACAAAATAGTATATACAAAAAAGACATAAGGTAACTGATTGTGCCATACACCTCGAATTGGCTAATTATCACCTGGCAACACCCCACGTGCACTTGTTTGCTAATTTTCCCTGTTAATTTCCCCTTGAAATATGCCATATGATCTAGTCTCGTAATAAAAATATATATAAGAAAGGAAGGGAGAAGCCTAAGTGATATTTAAATTCACCTGGAACTACCTAATTTATTATGTATTGTCCAGATTTCCTACCAATAATTTCATAGCATATAAATTAGCAGCTGTCACACACTGACATTGTCAACCCTTGGCTGCCCATATACTCCGTGTCATTCAGTTCTTTGTCGTCCTCTGACGTGAAATCATGTCGCACTCGTGCCCCTCCATTTCCGCCGATTCTGCGTGCATTGCAAAGGGCCCTGTGACCTCTACCCCTACAAACCCTAGTGTGGGAAGCAGTAAAGGACTAAGTGACTCTGCAGTTGAACGTGAACTGGCTGAATTATCTATGATAATGATGGATAGTGACTTTGATCTTTCGAGTGAATCATGTGATGAGCCTGGGGAGGAAATCGTGACAGAAACTCCTAGTACGAGTGCTTCAGTATCCCAAGTTATCCCTAGCTCCAAAGGAAAGGAGCCATTAGTGCAGCAAGGGAAGGAATTTGGGAAGGGAGTGAAGAGGAGGCGGGTTAGCCCTAGAACAATGGCCCCTCATGACCCAGCCCGCCATGAGTCCCGAGGTGAATCACCTCCCTGCTCTCCCAGCCCCACTTCACTAATTTCTTCCTCCTCTTCAGTGGAAATTTCTCCTGAGTCTTCACCGTCGAATCTCCACCAGCACCTACAGTGAAGGCAGGCCGGAGGGGACGAGGTAAATCCCTGACTCGTCGTAAAAGTAGAGTAGCATCAAGAGTAAGGGCTGCTAGTGCTACACGGCAACCTAGGGTCGGTCAGAGTGACCTTGAAATAGCCCAATCTGCCTCACAGCCACCCTCCACCCTCACCCACCCTACACCACCACGAGAGGGAACCCTGGACGCCTTCGTGTGGACGGAAGGTTCAGATTTTGTCCGTGAACAACTCTAGTTTGACGAGAGTTCCTCAGGGATACAGCCTGGCTTCACTCTTGACGAGGATGCTGAGTGTGTGGACTTCCTTTTGGCCTTCCTCTGTGACGAAGTCATGCAGCACATATGTGATGAGACCAACAGGTACGAGTCACAACGTGCTGAAAGTGGTGCAGGTTCAGCATGAATGCAACAGTGGACCGTGCTTGGAGTGCAGGAGCTGTATGTGTTCTTCGCCCTCATGCTGCTCAAGCCACATTCAAAGAAGCATTAGTTGAAAGATTACTGATCCATGGACCCCTTACTACCCTCACCCACCTTCAATAAGTACATGGCCAGAGATCGTTTCCGTAACATCATGGGAAACCTGCACTTCACCAACAATGATGTACCTTCCCAGACTGACCCACTCTGGAAGATCTGGGAGCTTCTGAACAGAATGAAGGATAAATTTATGTCATTCTTCCACCCATTTCAGAAGGTTGTCATAGACGAGTCCTTGGTTCTGTTCAGAGGACGTCTGAGGTTCGTACAGTACATTTCAAGCAAACGTCATTGCTTTGGAATCAAGTTCTTTGTACGGTGCGACTGTAAGACTGGGTACATCCTTGACTTCGTCATCTATTCAGCCAGCACTGTCGATCTGGACAAAACACACCCCCTTGACTTCTCAGGCTGTGTAGTGAAAGTGCTGCTTGAAAGGCATTTTGGTGGGAATCATGTACTGTATACTGACAACTACTATACAGCACCAAAACTTGCTAAATACCTTTCAGAGCACGGCATCGGCTCCTGCGGCACTGTCAAGAGCAATCGTGCCAACTTCCCCAAATTCCCCGAGGCAGGAAACCCGCAGCAAGGAGACATGCACCTACGCAAGTTTGAGAAGATGCTGGCAATACAGTGGCATGACAAGAGGGTCGTGCACATGCTCACCACAGTACACAAGGGGGAACTTATAGACAGTGTGAAGGTCGACCGTAGGACAGGCAAACCTGTGAGGAAACCTGATGCTGTCATCGACTATAATATCAACATGCTGCTGGTTGACAAGTCCGACATGATGATTGGAGAGATAGGAAAGTTTTTCTGCATCTCAATGACATGACGATGCTGAACGCCTTCATCCTGTACAAGATGAAGGTAAAGTCACCCAAGTCCTTCTTTCTGAGGTTGTTCGCCAGGACTTGTGTTCAGCAGCTGCTTGAGAGGTATAGTAGGGTGAAAGCAACAGCTCCAAGGCACCATTCTGTAAGATTTCCTGACAGACGAGCAGAGGGCGTACATGGATCGGCACAGACTGGTGCAAATGCCTGCCACAATGAAGAGGAAGGCTGCGATCTGCAGGTGACAGGTGTATGCACATACCACCAGATGCACATGAGCACAAACGCACCTCTTGGCAGTGCGCTGAGTGCCAGGTTCCCCTTTGTGTAACATGCTTCTTTGATTGCCATAGCCTGAAGCCGTTCTAAAACAGTGCAAGTGGAAAATGTAAATAATGTTTGAATTATGTGTAAATAATGTGTAAATAGAAAGTGAAAGCAATGGATGTAAATATGATTGAACAGTGGAATATAGTTTTATAAGTTACTGCAAGTGACAGTGCATAACATAGTGTAAGTAAAATAGAAGTGTAAATATTGAAAATACAATAGAAAATGTAAATAGAAATGTAAATAATTAGTAATATAAGAATATGAGTACAAATACTTGAAGTAATGGCAGTGAAAGTGAAACCTTGGCTCTCTACGTAGTTTACGGAAAGAGAAAGTGAATGCCTGGAGTGACAATAAACTACTATTACTGAAGGAAACATGGATAAATACTGTAGATATATATAAGTGTAATAAAGTAATAGGAATATAAAGTGTGAGTGTTTTTATGAATAATAAATGACAGAATACCAGCGGGGAACAAGGACAGGTGGGAAGCTCGTATGCGCTCGTAATTTACATTGCTTTCACAGTGTTTTTTTTTTTGGAGTATGGATTCCAAACTACTTGAAAATCATAGAATAATGTTTCTAGTGATAATATCAGGCTGTTGTAATCATATTACTGGGTGTCGGAAAGTGTAAAGTGGAGACTTCGTTACCCAACTTCAGAAGTCTCCACAAGTCCTACGGTTGTCGACGAAGGCTCATCAAACATCCCAGGAGAAAGCTGAAGGTATGTGCCATATGCATATATAATTATAATATTCTAGGGCTAATAATTGATTTTTGGTAAAAATGTAAAAAAGTCAGTCGGAGCGGAATATCTCCGAGGGACGCGCAAGGAGCAGCGAAAACATCCCCACGGTGTAGGGGTTAATACCGGCCCAGATGTATGAAGGTGTCGTACTTGGACAGGTGGATCAAGATCTGACTGTATTTAATGATCACACGGTTGTAATATTGGATGGTTGAGTGCCAGGAAAGGTGGTGGTGTGTGTTGGAGTAGCAGGAAAGGTGGTGTTGTATGGTGGAGTGGCAGGGCATGTGGTGATGTGTGGTGGAGTGGCACGGCAGGTGTTGGTGGTGTGTGATGGAGTAGCAGGGCAGGTGGTGGTGGTGTGTGGTGGAGTGGCACGGCAGGTGGTGGTGGTGTGTGGTGGAGTGGCACGGCAGGTGGTGGTGGTGTGTGGTGGAGTGGCATGGCAGGTGGTGGTGTTGTGTGGTGGAGTGGCAGGGCAGGTGGTGGTGTTTTGTAGTGGAGTGGCAGGGCAGGTGGTCGTGTTTTGTGGTGGAGTGGCCGGGCAGGTGGTGCTGTTGTGTGGTGGAGCGGCAGGGCAGGTGGTGCTGTTGTGTGGTGGAGTGGCAGGGCAGGTGGTGGTGTTTTGTGGTGGTAGTTCCTTTGAAGCGCCAAAAATGAAAAAAAAAAAAAATCAAATCGACCACCTTATTTTTAGAGGGTTTAATATAAATCTGTTGATGATTTATACACGTAGCATATGTAGGCCTTTATGACGTATGATTCGTCGTTAATGGATTCCTTGGCAAAGGTTTTATACCCTAAATAATTTTGTGTGAGCTGGAGAAAGAAACTAATATATTCGTCCTCCCATGCGAGAGAGAGAGAGAGAGAGAGGAGGGGGGAATGCGTAAAAGCGTGGGCGTGCACTTTTTTTTTTTCTTTACGTAGTTTACATAATATTTTTCTTGCATGTGTACAATATACACATATGTTTCGATCCGCCATGTCGACTGATAAACAGAAAGGGTGAGGGAAGGCGATTGGTGCATTTATCATCACTATTTTTACTGGTGCGCAAAATGTCTCTGCACCTCGGTCTCTCACCTTGTCCAGTGGCAGCACAGGTGGTGATAATATGTGCAAATACCATCTGATCCTTTGATTTTATGTAGCAGTTGTCAAAACCGGGGTTCAAATGTTTCCCATTTTATTTTTACCATTCACGGGGCGCTCTGGTGTTTCTCTGAGTACCGTTGTGTAAATCCCTTCGTCAGTGCCAGTGTATGTATATCTGCTTATCATACACTCGTGTGTATATTATGTTACAGGGAATATGTGTAACCATTGATTTCATGAAATCCCTAGGGTATTCGGGATATGATTTTAAATTAGGATGGGTTAATTAAGGTTATTTAAGGTTAATTGGGTTAATTTAGGCTGCGGTTAGGTTAGGCTGGGATAATCTAGGTTAAGTTTAGGCTAGGTTAGTTAGGTTAGGTTAGGTTACGTTAATTAAGATGAATGCATAACATAACGTAGCTTTCATCTAAATTTACCTAACCTAACCAAACCTCACTAACCAAGCCTAAACTTAACTTAGATTATCCCAGCCTAACTTAACCACAGCCTAAACCTAACCTAACCTAACCCATCCTAATTTAAATTTATTTCACGAATTCACTGTAGTCGCGGTGCGTGACTCTGAGGTTGTTATTATCATGCCCTGACAACCTACCATTCAAAAGTGCGTCTCATTTCGTGTATAATATGAGACGATTGTGATTCGTGTATAATATGTTCGTGTATAATAATATTCGTATATAATATATTCGTGCATAATAATATGATTCGTGTATAATATGATACGAAATCGGATAGGTTGGCAGGGTGCGATATTGACATCCTTAGAGTCGTGCGCCGCGACTATAGGGATTTCATGAAATCACTGGTTACACAAATTCCATGTCGCTGTGTGTGTGTGTGTGTGTGTGTGTGTGTGTGTGTGTGTGTGTGATACTCTGTCCATGTGCGTCTGTGTCTGTGTCTGTCTTTCTGTGTGTTAAAGTTATAGCGCTGGAATTCTTTACCCACAGGTAGATATCATTTTACCATATCTAAATATGCTCGACTATGGAGGCCATGGGTCAGTGGTCAAAATCAGTTGAATAAAAAAAAAAAAAAAATCTTCAAGTGGACTCTTGGTTCCACCCTGGAGGCAATATTAGCAAAGATTATTTATTTTAATTGTGTTGAATTGGCCACTGAACACTGAATGTATTATATGAAATTGGTCAGATGACCTGGCTGGATACTACTTCCATAAATTCATGGAAAAAAATTTCCACTCTAAAATATTTCATTTGAATTAATGGGCTGCTATATTGACTCAGCAGCTGAGAGAGAGAGAGAGAGAGAGAGAGAGAGAGAGAGAGAGAGAGAGAATTATGGTGGAAGACAGTGTTACATTAGATATAAGGCAGGACTGGAGGATAGGAATTAGGAATACATAAAGAAATCCTGAGGTTAGAGGCAGGTTTTGTGATGACGGGAGAGTGTAATGGATGCAGGACGGGAGGGAGGGCGGGAGGTAGGCAGGTGGTCTCAAAAAAAGAAAAAAACTTTCATTTAAAGACCATATGAATGAGAGGCTGTCAGTTTATTGTTTCAGCTCAAGACTTACCTCATCCATGTACCTTCATGTCACATCAAGCCCCTCCACAAAGAAATGAAAAGGAACAACTGCCCTATACTACGCCACATGGAACATCCGTGCAACACTCCACCCTAACTCCACACACCCCACACGTCACAAACACATTCATAAGCACATGGTTATCACACCCATCAAAACCTCCAACCAAATAGCATCTACCTACTCTCTCTCTCCCTCCTCCTACCTACTCTTTCTCTCTCCCTCCCTCCCCTTACTTACTCTCTCTCTCTCCCTCCCTCCCCTTACCTACTCTCTCTCTCTCCCTCCCTCCCCTTACCTACTCTCTCTTTCTCCCTCTCTCCCCTTACCTACTCTCTCTCTCTCCCTCCCTCCCTTCCCTTACCTACTCCCTCTCTCCCCCTTCCTCCCCTTACCTACTCTCTCTCTTTTTGTTCACGAACCTCCACCAGACACACATCCAGAGAGACACGAGTACATCTAGCCAGACTGCCATCCAGTTTGTACGGTGACGTCATTAGGGTATCACCTCATTAAGGCTTAGCGCTTAGTGAACTGATCTCTTTACCTCTCTCCCCTATCCTCTCTGCTTTTCTTCCTGTAGGCTACGGCCTTCTATGACGCAAGCGTGGGAAGGCCTTCAGGTGTTTTCATATCGTAAACTTTTCTCTTTCTCTTAGTCACAAGCCTCGGTCTGTATCGGTGTTATCCCTGTGCTGCATCTCAAGTGTTATCTCTGATCGTCCCAGAGAATTCCTCTAGACTCTTGACATACGACTGCAGGATTTCCCTTCACGTCCTGCTACTGCCTTGGGTCAGACATTCCCTTACTTTCACATTTAATCGTGTACAAGTTTAACATAAGAAAGCTTTAATGACGCAGTTCATAATTTTTTGTTGCTTTTTTCGACTAAATTACATGAATCGTGCATAAGTAAGACATGTGAAGGAGTGAGGCAGGGAGCTGTGGAAGAGTGCAGTTAAAGCAGAGGGTAGATGGTCGTGAGGACTGGCAGGACTTTGGCAATGAGTGAGTGGAACTGATGTAACCTCGCCTGGCTAATTAGCTGCTGGGCTACTAGTCTTACCTGACAATTAACCTGCCCTGCTATTGACTTTAGCTGTACTGACTGACAGTTTACCTGTTGTTCGTGATGCTGATGTTTGTACTTTGATATCATTCTTTGTCTTGCAGTTGTCTAGTTGTGTCATCGGGTTGTGGTGACCGAACTTCCCACCAGCTGTACATACCACGATACACGAATGTGGATGTTGGAACCAGCAGCTCCAGAATTATCCGTTGACCCATGTCCTTAAAGAGATAATATGCTTGCTCTAAACCTCCTCAACCAATGATAAAACTGACTACGATGTGCGTGTGTGTCTGAGGAGGTACTTGGTAGTTAATGGTTATGTTCCTACTCACCCCACTATCATCTGTGTTCGGGTATCCGCATCACCAAGGTAATTCCATGATTTCTCTCTTCTCCCGGATAAGTTTCATTGTTTTACCCAAAGTGTAAATTTTTTCCATGGCGTCCAAGATATCACTTCAAAGATTTTTCTTCCCCACCCTCTCACTCTTGTTACACTTTTTGAACGTTTTCTTTCATGATTATCAACCGTTCCTCCTGGTTAGTTTTTGACATCACTTTTCGAATGTTTTCCTCTTCAAGTTTGTATGGGGCAGTCTGACAAACAGTTACCTTATATCTTTCTATTGTTGGTACCATGAGAATGGACTTCTTTACACATTTCAATTGGTTTTATTAGCAGACTGTTTCTGTATTTTATTTAAACGATAAGTTGTTATCGTATCCTCGGACTTCCATTTTTCAGTGACATCTCAGTTCACAAATTCTTCCGCTACCTTTGGCCTCTACTACACGATGACATCATTCATATAATATTCGTGACGTCATAAAAATATTTTTTTCATGTCGGAACTACTGTTTTAATTGGAGGATATAAGTACATCCTTAAGCTTTTTATTGCAAGAGGTTTCCCCTAAGCTGCATAAGGCCTCTGGTGGTAGTAAGAATAGTAAAATAAAAAAGACATTGTAATGAAATTGTTATATCGACGAACCCTAAAATCGTTAGTGCGTTGTTGAACATCATTCCACCACATTCGAGACTATTCTTTTTGCATGTGTAACTTGCTATACTTTGGTGATAGAAACTCCGTGTACAAACAGCGACATAAGGAGTTTATTACGAGCTCACGACAAAATAGTCTGCCCAACTTGAGTGTCTGCTCTGAACTGATGCAATAACGCCTTCGCCCAGGCGTGGGGCCCTGGGAAAGCGTGCTAGGTCAGCAAGTTTAGTGGGGGCATGTATGCATTGGGGGGGGACATATATACATCGGGGGTAGACATATTGTGGAGAGGGTACACTACTCCCCTGGGTAGCTGAGATGGTGTCTCCTGACACCAGGAGAGATATGGTGTTTGATTAGATTACTAAGGCAGGACCGGGGAGGGTTGTACAAGAGATAAGTATGATACAGGGGCAGTAGGGGAGACATGGCCATGTTGAGGGGAGGGAATTAGAAGGATATATACAGATAAGATATACAAGGATGAATAGGGATGCGTCCAGTAAGGGTCGAAGGTATACATAGACATAATGGGAATTACACAATAATAGTTTGGTACATGATAAACAAGGAGTAGATATAAGAGTTCTATTGTTGTTCTTCATTCATTTTTTTTTTTTTTTTGTATTTTCTGTAGGATACACTGTCACTCAGTAATGCATGAAAGAAATACCATCATTTTCTAGTAGGCAGAGTTCTGTTCACAGTTTGGTTAAGTGTTAGATGGCATTGGTAGTCACTGAATGTGAGGGCACTAAGTACGGAGAGTTTCTACGTCGTGTGTAGGGCGTACTATGCCTGTAGCGACTCTGATTTCCTGGAGTCGGCATTCCATTTTTCTGACACAACAATGCACTGCACATATGATGAGTAGAAAATCTATGAAAGCGATAACCACAGGGGGAAACACAACTGTTAGATGAACCCATGAACGGCTGTAGGCCAGAGAAAATTAATCCATAATGAAATCACTGAAACTGAGGAAGCTTAGCATGCGCAAGTTAGGGGAGGTGATGGTAATGTTGGCAGATGGTAAGGTTGAAGGCATGTCGAGTGGTTGAAAGATGTCATAGGAGTGTTTATGGACAGCTTGGTGATAGCGAGTGGCATAAGTGATGACGGACTCTGATTTGACGGTACAATAGTCTGGTGCTTTGTAGAGACCACTAGCGGGGACGGATCGAACCGAAGAACCAGGACTCAGGATTGTGACAGAGATGGGAACAGCAAAGAATTGAAGATTGTCTGTTCCATCGGACGCTAGATTGATCACGACCTGCGGTAGGAGAACGATGCGTGGCAGGTCTGCCGCGTGTGGTGGGACGGGAGCGAGATTGGTCTGGGGTAGTGGAGGTGTGACAGACTGAGGAGGCCAAGGGTTGGGTGGTGCCCTGACGTGTGTAGTTCGAACCTGTTCTTTCATGAATGACTTTAGTAACCTGAATAATTTTATCTCCTGGATTGAAACCGATTTCAGAAAATCAGGGTAAAGTTAATGGGGGAGGTCTTGAAGAGGTTGATGGGCAGAGCGCAGTTTGGACCAATACTGATTGGTTGATGAATGAGCAGGTGGAGGTGGAGATGAAGGAGACTGAGGGATAGGTGGAGACAAAGTAGACTGAGGGATGTGTGGAGGGAAAGGGGGGTCAGGAGGTTGTGTAAGTGACTCTTCCAACACGAGGTGAAATTTGTTGCCTTGTTGAGTGAGGACGCAGTGGGGCCCCTGTAAATTTGTCATCCAGCTTAGAGGAACGCTTATGGGAATGAGCAAAGACAAGATCGCCTACATTGATAGTGATAGGAGAGGCGGACTTACGTTGGCGCTGCAGCATGTCCTCCTGAGAGGAAGCCAAAGTGGATTGGACACACTGGTGGATTGTCTGGAAGTTGGCCAATTTTAGTTTAACATAATCATCCATGTTGTAGATGGGTTCTGGCTTTGAGGATAAGAGAGAGTATGGGAGGTCCTTGTCAAAACCAAAGAGGACGAAGAAGGGAGATTCAGCAATGGATGCATTGATGGAGCTATTGATTGAGGATGCCACTTGGGGAATCCAGTCATCCCAGGACGAACTATGGGAGCCTAGATGTCTAAGGCACTCTAAGATTTTTCGGTTGTGGCGTTCTACAAGGCCATTGGAAGCCAGATGGTTAGGCACGACATTGCACTTACTGATATGAAAGCGGCAACAGATCTCATCTAGAAGGCTATTGTTGAACTCCGTACCGTTGTCAGTAAGAATGGTATGAGGGGTACTGAAAGGGCAAATTACATGATCTACAAAGGCACGTGCAACGCTCTTCGCGGTCTTGTCGGAGAGGGGTACAAGGACACAGTAGCGGGAGAAGTGGTCGACCGCTACGAACAAGTACTCAGCGCCAGATTCTGTGAGAGGTAGATTTAAGAGATCGATTGAGACAGTTTCCCATGGTCGTGACGGGATTGGGTATTGTAAGAGAGGTGCTGGTAAGCCGGTTGATCCTTTGTGGCGGTGGCAGGAGAGGCAAGAGTCACAGTGGGCATTGATATCGTGGCGCATGGTTGGCCAATAGTATTTGAGACGTGCTTGGCGCAAGCATCGGTCTTTACCTGGACGGGAAGCTTGAGGAGTATTATGAACAATATGAAGAACCTTTGGTATCAGGGCAGTGGGGACAACAAGTTGGCATACTTCGTGATTGGGCATATCTTTGCCTGTTAGTAGTGTTTTCCTGTACAAGAGATCATCATCTAGCACGAACTCATCTAGTGATACTGGCAGAGTAGGTAAGGTCGAGGCATCGCCAGATTCTAGGAAATAAATGACTTTGGACCACATGGGGTCTTGGCGCTGAAAGTTTCGAACAACTTCTGACCTTAGTGTAGTGTTTTCAGTTACTTCAGGCTGCAGTGATGTTATAGCTGCTGCTACGTGACGTGAGAGTGCGTCTGTGACTACATTCAACTTGCCTGGTACATATTGAAAAGTGGGATTAAAGTCCTGGATGATGACAGACCATCTAGCTAGCCTACCTGTTAGGTTGCGGTTCTTGAACAAATCACATAGTGGAAGGTGGTCTGTTTGGATATGCACTGGATAACCGTAGACTATATCTCTGAAATGTTTCAAGGACCAGCCTACCGCTAGCGCTTCAAGATCTGTGACACTGTAGTTACGTTCAGCGGTTGTAAGGGTGCGACTAGCATACGCTATTACGCGCTTCCTTGATGCTTCATCGAGTTGCATCAAAACGGCACCAAGTCCAGTGCCTGAGGCGTCTGTGCAGAGAAGGAAGGGTGTGGTATAATCAGGGAACGCTAGAACAGGGGCATTTACAAGAGCTGTCTTTAGCTTTTGGAAGGCCTGTGACTGGTCGTTACTCCAAACAAAGGGCACATTCTGCTTGAGTAAGTGGGTCAGAGGAGCGGCGATCTTCACATATCCTAGATGAATCTACGATAATAGCCACTGAGGGCCAGGAAACTTCGTACAGCTTCGGTAGTGGTAGGTCCTGGGAAGTTAATAATCGCCTTAGTTTTATCCTCATTAGTATGAATGCCTTGTGCATCTATGACATGGCCTAGGAATTTGATTTTCTTTCACAGGAAGTCACATTTACTGAGATTGATTTTCAGGCCTGAGAGCTGGAGGCGTTCAAAGACTTGCCGGAGCTTGGTGAAATGGTCAGGGATGGATTTACTCACAACAATGATATCATCTAGGTAAGCAAAAAGAGAGTGTCCCATCATACCGCTGAAGACTGAATGGATAAGTCGCATGAACACGGAAGGAGCATTTCTCAGACCAAAAGGGAGTCTCTTAAACTGAAAATGTCCGGAAGGGGTGCTATAGGCTGTCACTGGGCGAGAGGATTCTTCCATTTTGACCTGCCAGTACCCGCTGAGGAGGTCTAAAGATGAAAAGACTACGTTATTTTCACCAAGGGATTCTAGCAAATCAGTGAGGATGGGTAACGGGAAACGGTCTGGAATGGTGACAGAATTGACCTTACAATAGTTGACTACTGGTCTAAAGTTGCCGTCCTTCTTTGGTACTAAGAAAAGTGGGCTATTACATGGACTGATGGAGGGCTCACTAATGTCCTGGTCTAACATGTTCTGTACCATTTGATCTGTCTGCTTTCTCTGGCTGTGAGGAAATCGATACGCTGGTATGTAAATCGGCTGAGTTCCTGGTAGTAGTTCAATCGTATGTTTGACAAGGTCTGTTCTACCCATCGGTTCACCGTGTAAGGCAACCACGTTTCTGAACGAGGTCAGAAGGTCGAGGAGTTGAGGCGTATTTTCTGGGAAATCTGTGCAAGTGAGATGTGAGAGCATATCGGGTGAATATGTCAGCGCAGATCCCGTAGAGTTAATAGTACATACACCGATTGGCGTACTATCATCAGTCTGAATAGTAGGAATTGAGGAATCCTGGCATACCTTTACGGCCACTGGGTATACTAGGAAGTCTCCAATCTTTACACCACTTTTAAGTTTTAGTGGAGCATTTGTGATATTGAGCAAGTACAGGTAGCATAAACTGTCCTCTAAGACTGTACACCACGCTGACTCATAAGTCAAGCCATTCACACAACACGTCTCAGGTAGTGTTAGTACATCCACTCTTTCTTTCGCACCGGCAACACAAACAGAGACTTTGGTGAACTCATGCGGTAACAAAATTGTGCACGTATTCGTTACTGCACGTTTCGTCTCTGCGTGTTGGAGAAGATCATTCAGACTGTGTGAGGTAGGTAACTGAGACATGTCTGAGTCAGCAATAGTGTTGTCAGGAGAGGAGGTAAGAGCCATGTCCGAAGGCTGAGATGATGTATCAGTAGACATTGAGGAATTTATGTCCTTGCTCGCAGTCAGTAAAGGAATGATCTCTGTATTCTCAGATGATGATAGTGGTGGTTTGGGCTGGGTTGGACTTTTTGGTAGTGATAAGGACAGAGGTAATTGAAGGACTGATTTGATCGTAAGAACAGGACGGGGACATTCCATATTGTAAACCGGGAATCCAGAAATGTCTATACTACCACAAGCAGGTAATAATGCAATGGAGTGTTATGCCATGGTGGAGAAACCAATAAGGGCATCTGCGGGATACTGCAAGTCATTAGTGACATGAAATTCAATTGGGGTAGGGGGGAAATCTCCATGTAGTTTGACTTCAAGGGTGACTCTTCCCTTAACCGTAAACTCTGAGCCTTCGACACCACATAGGTGAATGTCTGGTGGTTCTAAGAAACTGACGTGGTTGTGATGTAGTTGAAGAAGATATAAGGAATTGTCGGAGATCAGATTTACTATAGATCCTGTGTCCAAGAAGAATGACGTTGGTATGTCATGACTGCATCCGAGAATGACTAAACCCGAGGATGTTATGGGACCTACATGGCGGATGGGGAGTTGGGTTTCTGGTTCTACGTGATATTGGGCCGATGCGGGCGCGGCGCTTTCCCCGGCTGTTGGCGGTTGAGGTAACGACATTCCTCAGTGGTGTGAGTCGTGCTTGATTTGTGGTATTTGCATTTTGGACGACGTGAGCGGGAAGGTGTACGCTGTCTGGTTTGGGAGTGAGGACATCTGTATGTACGGTCGCAACTGGATACTCGATGTCCAGGATGACCACAGTGCCAGCAAAGAATCGAAGATTGTCTGTTCCATCGGACGCTAGATTGATGACGACCTGCGGTAGGAGAACGATGCATGGCAGGTCTGCCGCGTGTGGTGGGATGGGAGCAAGATTGGTCTGGGGTAGTGGAGGTGTGACAGACTGAGGAGGCCAAGGGTTGGGTGGTGCCCTGACGCGTGTAGTTCGAACCTGTTCTTTCATGAATGGCTTTAGTAACCTGAATAATTTTATCTCCTGGATTGAAACCGATTTCCAAGGCTAGCTCTCGCTGTTTAGGAGTAAGCCAGTGAAGGAATCTCAGGTAACCAATTAAGTCAGCAAAGTTGGTGAGTGAAAGCATTGGAACGCCATTATTGTCTTCTAACTATTTCGTGCCTACCAGTAATTGGAGATCTCGCTACTAGTTGCTTTCATGGCGGCGGCAGCTTCGCGGAGCTTGGCATGTTGCGCTGGGACCCTTAGGTCCTCATCTAGTTGGTTTAGGAGATTAATGAATCCCCTGAGAGACGCGGTATTTGAATGCTGGCAACAAAGGCTGATGAGTTCCGTACGAAAAGCAGCAAAGGTACGAATGTTATTGAAATGTCCTGCATGGATCACGGATCCGATGTCCAATTTGCCGTGGTGCAAGCGACCCATGAGATAGGCTACTTTGAGCGATTCATCAGTGACATTTAATGCGACAATGGAAGATGAAAGGACGAAGATGGATACGTAGGTGGAAATGTATAATATAACAATGAGAGAATGGAATACACGAGTAGGTGTGAAAATGAATGAAGGTGCGGGGATGGATGGTTTAAATAAAAGGCGAAGGATGAGATGGATTATAAATAACATAGGTGAAGATGAAAACGGGGTAATGGAAATGAGATGGAACTGTACAATATCTAATCTGTAGAGAAAATCGAGGATAATCTCTATAGAAAGGTAAGGTATACTATAGTTACACAGTAGAGACGGGATTGTCGAGATGTACGACGTGCAGGGGTGGCTTGGCGTAGCGGGGCTGGGGCAGGGTGGGGTGGCGGGGCGGCGGGCAGTGGTGGAGAGACAGCCAGGCGGAGAGGTGAAGAGACGCCATGATGAGTCACCGGCAGGGAGTGGCGGTCCTAGGAGGCTCACGTAATTCAGACCACATGTGGATGAAGGCAGGGCGTGGCGGTGATGGGGCCGGTGGTAGGTTGTGAGGGCAGATGTTGGTTCAATGCAGGTGTAGAGCAGTTGAGTTGCAAATGCAGAGAATGGCGGTGGGCAGACAGTGGGCAGACAGTGATAAGTGGCACCGTAGGGGCAGGAGTTATGATGAGTTCGGAACAGGTGCTGGGAACAGGTGCAACAGGTGCGTAGGTCGTCGATGGTGACATGTGCGGTCAGGAACAAGGTGTGTGGGTGGTGTCGTTGGAGAGGTGAGCACTGGTGAGAGAAAGTGTACACTCGGAAAGCACAGCCGGTTATTACACCACCAGAGGCACTGAGGAGGGGGGGGAGGCTGTGAGAGGCGAAACGTCGTGTATCTGTGGTGTCATTAAAAATCGGAGGAGGCGGTCAGAATCTGATAGTTCGAAACATCGCTGCTACCAAATGTAACTTGCTATACTTTGGTGATAGAAACACCGTGTACAAACAGCTAGATAAGGAGTTTACTAGGAGCTCACAGTAAAATAGTCTGCCCGACTTGAGTGTCTGCTCTGAACTGATGCAATAACGCCTTCGTCCAGGCGTGGGGCCCTGGGAAAGCGTGCTAGGTCAGCAAGTTTAGTTGGGGCATGTATGCATTGGGGGGGGGACATATATACATCGGGAGTAGACATATTGTGGAGGGGGTACACATGGTTTACCCACTCTTGGGTGTCAGGGTATCAGTTAGCCTAATTGTCTCATCTTTATGTAAAAGTTCTCATTCTTGGTATAAGTTCTTCCTTTGTGTATTTGGAATTTTTCAGTATTAACGTATTAAATTTCCTTATTTATTGTTCTTATTTGAAGATATGCTTGTTGCTTGGTTTAGATATTCTATTATAAGTGTTTAGTTAAATTTGTATATATTTACTTGTAGTTATTGTGCTGCAAATATATCAATGTATATTATCGTATGCATTATGTACCACAGTATGCACTGCTCATAAATAAATTGCTGTACATAAGTGGTGTATACGCTTTTTGTGTCTCCATTGTTTCTCGGGAATTATGGGTACTGCTTCCCGCTCTTTGGTTCGACTTGAGTGATGTCTGGGCCTCTGGGGCAGTCTTAGATCGGTGCTGGTTGTCACGGGGTTTTTATAATATCACGGTGTTTTTAAAATAAATGCTTAAATATTATTTAAATTGATATTAATATTCAATAATATTGAAGAGCAGAGACAATGATTGTCTTGCTAAATCGTGCAACGATTCTCTAAGAACGAGAATTTAAAAACTTTCTCAACAGTACACAGCAGAGACTAATTACTCACAATTGCTGAATTACTGTACTGTTAGCCTCTGGAGAAAGTTACTTCACCCCTGACAATAAATAACTAATACTAATATCAGGCTCTTGCTGATGCTTTAACTCCTATCTGGCACAACGGATTTTAAGTTAATACAACAAGACTGGCCTAAGTACCAGTTATGAAGGCAAACGTTTATGCAAGCTAGGAGCTATATGGAAAATAAGCTTAATTTGGAGAAATGAAACAAGATTTTACTTTACATTAAGCTCAAGAAAAAGAAGTTAAATTTATTGATTACAAAAAATAAATTTAATGTTACAATTCAAATCAAATTAATGAGACGCACTCACTCACTCACGCAATAGCTAAATACTTACGCCTAGAAAAAAAACACCTTAATTAAACTCTTATGACTAGGGAAATACAAGAAGGAAATACTATAGTCGATGAATGCTGCGTATCACCCAAGCTGAACTAAGGATGGAAGTACTGAAGAACTGTGAAGTGGAGTTTGGGTACTAGCTGACCTCTCACACTGCTGGCACAGGACCTCTCTCCGTCACAGCAACAACTGGACTGAATTCAAAATGCATTGTACGGGCAGGACGCACAAGCCACCGGAAGAAGGCGTGGCTAACGGTTAAGGCAAGCAGAGGCGAACGATATAGAAACAATTGTATCGCTCAGTAGAGCACTTAGTGACTTGCATTAAATCGGTCACTTTTGAAAGTGATGAATGTTTTGAAAAGTATACTCCGAAATGGAGGGAGAAACGGTTAGCTGAGCGATACACAGTGAGTTTTCCACTAATAGTTCGTGGCTTCTCACAAAAGGGAAATGTCGTGAATTGATTCGTGACATTACGCCCCTACAAAATTAAATTTTTTCCTTATGGAAAAAAATTTGTGGATATATATATATATATATATATATATATATATATATATATATATGTACACATCCTTATAGGCGTACGAGCCAGGGGGGCTGGGGGGGCTGTAGCCCCCCCCAAGATTTGGGTAGACACAAATTTTTCGGGCAGAGTAGCCAATGTAGCAGGGCTATTCAACTGGCGGATCGTGAGCTAAATCCTGTCCTTGAGTGTTTTTTCTTTTCATATATGAAATTTTGCATTTCCCTTAAAAAAAGAAATGCCATAACGGTCCTTTTCTGTACTTTTTAAAAATATTTCTTAGTTCTTACTGTTTATAAATAAACTATCAGCCAGTGTTGACAGGCTGAGCTGGATGCTCGTGTCCGTACCGTCCGTTCGTAAATTACGTAATAGTGGACAGGCTCATAAGTCATAAACTGTATGTGTCTAGGACGGGAGAACAAGTACACACTATGCGTCGGCAGAGTCCCCAAGTCCCGCCAGCCAGTTTGCTCAGGGCTTGAGTGGAAGCTGCACAGTGACACATATCCGGACTTATTCTTTAAAATCCTTAAGTATCACACGATGGTCATGCAGGTGGGAAACCGTGAAAAGTGTTCACGAGCAAATTGAGAGAATTGTAAAAGCTCTCATTCAGCTAGCAGATGATTAAGATCCCAAGACATACTCTGATAGTCGTGCATTTCTTTCTGCAATCAGTGACTTTGAGTTCATTCTTGGACTCTGTATCCTCAAAGTCATTATTTCAAACACCAACAGTCTGAGCAGATACTTACAGTCCAAAAATATGGATGTCATCACTGCTCGCCGAAATGCAGATCTTACCATCAGGACATTGGGAGAATGTCGTAATGATGATAGCTTTGACAAGATCTGGCAAAGGGCTGACCAAATCAGCCAAAACATATAATCTCAGATTGAAAACACAAGATTCAACTTCTGTGATGCACGGATACCTCGAAAAAAACCATCTTGTCGATTGCAAGCCCTTGTAGGAGAATTGACAGGGATGGATGCCCAACCACTGACACCAGTACGGCATCATCGCGTCAACACTTATTACAATTCAATTGACAAGGTCCTGTCAGAACTGGAAGTTCGTTTCAAGGGTAATGATCAAGATGTTCTGTGTGCTCTTGGTGCCATTGCAATAAGTGATTCACCATCACAAAGTGACTATGAACTAGTTGCAAACTTTTATGGCCTGGACAAGGATCTGATGGAAGCAGAACAGAGACTTTTCTATAAGCTTAAGCAAAGGCGACAAGGAGTCTTCCTCAAGACAGCATCAGATGTTGTCCAGTTTCTACACGAAAATGAACTGTCAGAAATGGTACCCGAGTTCATGAAAGTTGTATCTCTTTTGGCTGTCATCCCTGCTACTTCATGTTCAGCAGAGAGGTCTTTCAGTGGACTTCGTAAGCTGAAATCCTACCTTCGCAGCACCATGGGTCAAGCAAGAGTTAGCTGCCTAGCACTTATCAACATAGAGAGAGAATATGCTACTAGAGTGATTGAAGAAGATATGGACAAAATTATAGATGTTTTTGGAAAAAGAAAGGGACGTGAAAAATATTTTTTCTAACTTGATTTTTTCTGTAAGTCTTAACTTTATTATGGATAGGAAAAGAAGCACTTTATTTTTCTAATCATGTTTTAATTTAGTATGAAGGTGAACTATAATTTAATGCAATTTTTGATAATTACTATATTTATACCATTCAACCATTGCAATTTATTTCAGTAACAGCTATTATTTATTTAGTATATTACATTAAAAAGTATAACCCATACTAATTACTCAGTTCAGTTTTATACTGTAGGCTTTATATAATACTTGTAATTGTGGGTGAAATTTAGCAGTTCAGTTAACCTTCATTTTTACATGGTGTGTAGAATAAATGTGCAATGTCTTCATGAAGTGTGGTTTCTTCCTTCACACAGACACACACACACACACAGACACACACACACACACACACACACACACACAGACACACACACACACACAGACACACACACACACACAGACACACACACAGACACACACACACAGACACACACACACACACACACACACACACACACACACACACACAGACACACACACACACACACACACACACACACACACATATATATATATATATATATATATATATATATATATATATATAATTGCTTGGATTTACAGGCAAAATATATTTCGGGCAAAGAGAGTTCAGTCCCCCCAGATGAGAAGGGTCCCGTACGCCTATGCACATCCTAAGTCATTCACACAAGATTTACACTGTGGTGTGTGTGCTATCCTGCTACAGGAGAAAGTCGCAGTCACCAGTGAGCGAAAAAAAACTCGTATTTACGTTAATAGAAGCAAGCTTGAGGGAAAAACTCCGTGACAACGGTGAAAATCCTGTACTCAGGTCAAACTGAGCGAAAAGTCGCTACATTTACACAGACAACTAATTGTTGTGTAGCGTGATGTATGTAATACACGGTGTAGGTGTGACAGTTGTAGTGTGACTGTACCTATGTGTAAAATGACACAATAATAATAATATGACGACGACGAAGGCAGAGGAGAAGAGGCGGCAGCGTGCGGCAGACGATCAGCTGGGCCGCACAGCAAAATTGCTACACCCATTGCTGAACCTGCAAAACCAATTAAGGTGGAGCATCAAAAGTGTCAATGAGACAAAATTCTTATTACGTTACAATTACTCTTTCTGCCTAGCAATCAGTACATGCTACGAAAAGTACACTCGAGGTTGCCATTAATTTTAGCACACGATCATGGTCGGCAAGTTGAGAATCCCTGTGCAAACTCGGGTCTTCCATAGCCTCGAACCGCACACAGGTCCTCAACCTGTGCCTTAACCTACAGTACTTATTAATATCGGGGAGCTAAGAATCCTTGTGCAAACTTGGGTCTTCCATAGCCTCGAGTCACCTCTGCGGAGTTCTCACTTCCCCCTTAACCTACAATGCTTATATTAGTATCGGGGAGCTGAGAATCCTTGTGCAAACTCGGGTCTTCCATAGCCTCAAGTCGCCTCTGCGGAGTTCTCTCTCGAACTTCCCCCTTAACCTATAGTACTTATATTAGTATCAGGGAGCTGAGAATCCTTGTGCAAACTTGGGTCTTCCATAGCCTCAAGTCGCCTCTGCGGAATTCTCACTTCCCCCTTAACCTACAATGCTTATATTAGTATCGGGGAGCTGAGAATCCTTGTGCAAACTCGGGTCTTCCATAGCCTCAAGTCGCCTCTGCGGAGTTCTCTCTCGAACTTCCCCCTTAACCTACAGTACTTCTATTAGTACCGGGAAGCTGAGAATCCTTATGCAAACTTGGGTCTTCCATAGCCTCAAGTCGCCTCTCAACTTCCCCCTTAACTTACGGTACATAATATGTACGTACAGGCCCTGGACATAATGTGTCCTGTGGGGCCAATGGGCGAGACGTCAGGTCTGCACCCACTTCACCACTACCCTGTCTCTCAACTGTCTCAGAGATTACGGGTGTGGTTACAAATGGCACAGAAAGGGCATATCCCTGATTAGTGGTGTTACTTTGACACACACTGCAGGAACGGACAAAACTATTTATGTCCCGTCCCATCCCTGGCCAAAAAAAAGTCAGCTCGGATACGGCCCTGGGTCTTCCTTTTGCCCATGTGACCTCCTGAGGCTGAACAATGACCCCATTGTAACACTGCTAGGAGGTACTTGGCGGGAACCACAAACTGCAGTCGAACCTCGCCCTCGGGTGTTTGTGACTCACGGTAGAGCCGTCCTTGTTTACGAAGGAACTTGGCTCGACCTCCCCGTGAATACTTAATCACTCGACCCTTTTGTTTGTTCCGCATGGCAGCAAGTGTCGGGTCAGAATGTTGTTCTTGTACAACAAGTTGACTACACATCAGATCTTGCGGCGATTCAATGATCACTGGGGTGACACAATCTGGAGCCCCAGCCATGGCTCGTGTTACCGCAGCAGCCGAAGTCTGAGTAGCGTCATCGGAGCAACTATCCTTGACTCCATTAATATTTCCAATGATGAGGTCAAATAAAGGTTCTGGCATGACAACTGCAAGTGTTGTACCAGTATAAAATGGAGATGCCACCTGGATACATGCCTCAGGGAACAATCTCACTGATCCATCAATAAGGCTTGCATGGATCTGTCGACCTGTATACTGCTCAGGCCGAACTAAACTCTGCTTAACAGAGCAACCTGAGGAACCATTGTCTCTCAGGACCTTCACAGGAATGTCTCCCACAAACCCTGGCTGAACAAGGAAGGTACTGTCACCTGTGGGAGGGCCTGTGGAGGAAGCAGCTAGCCACTCATGAGGCTGCTGAATTGATGCGGCAAACATTGTGCCTTGAGGATTATATACTTGAGAAGATGGAACATTGGCCATCTGTGGAGGGGGGTTCACTGTCACTGTGGGACTAGTGAACTGTGGGGAAGTACCCACACTGGTAGGGACGTGACCACCAGGCTGCTGCTGAGGAATGAAGGCTGCGTTCGCTTCCTGCCTCTTTTGAGCTGGTGGTGAAAAAGTTTGTCCCGACGGTCGGTTGCGTGGCTGATACTGCTGCTGGTTAGGGTACTTGTTGTACCTCTTCCACTCAGGTTTCTGAGTGTTTTGCCCCTGGTCCTTCCACTGCGGTTTTGGACCTTGGCCATTATTCTGAGAATGGCCTTGTTGCTGGGGTTCAGTCTGAGACGGCTTCCCAGACTTGGCAGTATCTTTTCTGCTCCAGGTGTTTTGCTTACGACCTTGATACCCGTATGCAGTAAAGAATGCGTCAGCCTTCTCTGCCATTTGGCTGGCATCTTTCACCTGGCAGATCTTAATCTGTGCTATGAGCTCAGCAGGCCACGACCTCTCTAGCTGTGTACGCAGCATAAGGTCAATTATCCCCTCACGCGTGGAAGGAGTTTCATCTTTCTCCATCCACTCATTTAAGTAAGCTGTGAGACGATCAAGGAACTGAACAGCTGTCTCCTTGTCTTGGAGATGAGCTCGCATGAACTGAACTTTGGCGTCGTCTACTGTGAGACCATACGCCTTAATGAGTGCAGCTTTCATCATCTCATATGTGAGATTGTCTCCACGAATTCTGTGGAGAATATCGAGGGCAGGGCCTTCAAATAGGCTAAGAAACTGAAGCCGCTTAGCTGCCTCATCCAGTTGATATAAGTCTGCCATGTCCTCAAAACGAGCTATGTACGGCTCAATTCGCTCGCTTTCCTTGTATGAAGGAAGCTTGATGCGTGGGGTCGCCAGGACCTGTGCAGGGAGAACGCTCGTGGAGCTTGGACCAACTGCACCAGACGTGTCTGAAGCCAAGGAATCTCGCTTGAGCTTCATCATTTCATATTCGTGTTTTTCACGTGCTTCTCGCTCGGCACGTTCATGCTCTCGTTCTCTGTCTCGTTGTTCACGCTCGTATTCGCGCTGTTCACGCTCGTATTCACACTCTTTCTCACGCTGCTCTTGTTCATATGCACGCTCTCTTTCACGTTGTTCGCGCTGTTCTCGCTCGTATTCGCGCTGGATCTTACGCTCTTCACAGGCATCATTCTCGCGCTGCTGTTCCTGATTATGCCGTGAGAGTATATACTCTTTAATTTCGGTTGGGTCTGTAAGGCCCATATCTTTGGCTTCCTGTAAAAATATGGTGGTAGCCATGGCACTAATTTATTAAGCAAACCGAAATTGAGTACTGACTGCTTCACAAACGAATACTAATAAACACAAGTAAAGAATACAGACACAAGCTAGTGGTGACCAGTCTTATCTAGTTAACTGGCAAAGATTAAAGCAAAAATGCGAATAACTAAGAACTCTCAATAATTAACACAATGGGTACAGCGGCTACCAAGGAGCGAATAAAATCGTCTGGCGTTACCAAGAATAAACTAGAGTTAAGTACTCTATTGATTAATAAAGCAAAAATTCACTTGCTAAATCAACGGTAACCACCAGTAAACTTGTGCCTATAAACTTTAATTATAAATACCTAAATATGAATGAGTGAGCACTATCTTGTGAATAGCTTTATAGCTAGGAGTTAATATTCTGGAATGAGGTCGCCAATTGTCACGGGGTTTTTATAATATCACGGTGTTTTTAAAATAAATGCTTAAATATTATTTAAATTGATATTAATATTCAATAATATTGAAGAGCAGAGACAATGATTGTCTTGCTAAATCGTGCAACGATTCTCTAAGAACGAGAATTTAAAAACTTTCTCAACAGTACACAGCAGAGACTAATTACTCACAATTGCTGAATTACTGTACTGTTAGCCTCTGGAGAAAGTTACTTCACCCCTGACAATAAATAACTAATACTAATATCAGGCTCTTGCTGATGCTTTAACTCCTATCTGGCACAACGGATTTTAAGTTAATACAACAAGACTGGCCTAAGTACCAGTTATGAAGGCAAACGTTTATGCAAGCTAGGAGCTATATGGAAAATAAGCTTAATTTGGAGAAATGAAACAAGATTTTACTTTACATTAAGCTCAAGAAAAAGAAGTTAAATTTATTGATTACAAAAAATAAATTTAATGTTACAATTCAAATCAAATTAATGAGACGCACTCACTCACTCACGCAATAGCTAAATACTTACGCCTAGAAAAAAAACACCTTAATTAAACTCTTATGACTAGGGAAATACAAGAAGGAAATACTATAGTCGATGAATGCTGCGTATCACCCAAGCTGAACTAAGGATGGAAGTACTGAAGAACTGTGAAGTGGAGTTGGGTACTAGCTGACCTCTCACACTGCTGGCACAGGACCTCTCTCCGTCTCAGCAACAACTGGACTGAATTCAAAATACATTGTATGGGCAGGACGCACAAGCCATATTTAAATTGATATTAATATTCAATAATATTGAAGAGCAGAGACAATGATTGTCTTGCTAAATCGTGCAACGATTCTCTAAGAACGAGAATTTAAAAACTTTCTCAACAGTACACAGCAGAGACTAATTACTCACAATTGCTAAATTACTGTACTGTTAGCCTCTGGAGAAAGATACTTCACCCCTGACAATAAATAACTAATACTAATATCAGGCTCTTGCTGATGCTTTAACTCCTATCTGGCACAACGGATTTTAAGTTAATACAACAAGACTGGCCTAAGTACCAGTTATGAAGGCAAACGTTTATGCAAGCTAGGAGCTATATGGAAAATAAGCTTAATTTGGAGAAATGAAACAAGATTTTACTTTACATTAAGCTCAAGAAAAAGAAGTTAAATTTATTGATTACAAAAAATAAATTTAACGTTACAATTCAAATCAAATTAATGAGACGCACTCACTCACTCACGCAATAGCTAAATACTTACGCCTAGAAAAAAAACACCTTAATTAAACTCTTATGACTAGGGAAATACAAGAAGGAAATACTATAGTCGATGAATGCTGCGTATCACCCAAGCTGAACTAAGGATGGAAGTACTGAAGAACTGTGAAGTGGAGTTGGGTACTAGCTGACCTCTCACACTGCTGGCACAGGACCTCTCTCCGTCGCAGCAACAACTGGACTGAATTCAAAATACATTGTATGGGCAGGACGCACAAGCCACCGGAAGAAGGCGTGGCTAACGGTTAAGGCAAGCAGAGGCGAACGATAAAGAAACAATTGTATCGCTCAGTAGAGCACTTAGTGACGTGCATTAAATCGGTCACTTTTGAAAGTGACGAATGTTTTGAAAAGTATACTCCGAAATGGAGGGAGAAACGGTTAGCTGAGCAATACACAGTGAGTTTTCCACTAATAGTTCTTGGCTTCTCACAAAAGGGAAATGTCGCGAATTGATTCGTGACACTGGTAAGTGACTGTTCGGATTCGGAGAGCACTCATTTCTCACTATCTCACCAGGCAACGTTGTGAGTACTTTATTCATGATGATTCTTAAGCACTCTTATTTTCATTTCATATTGTGATCTGTTGCAACAGATATTAGTTTATGTGAATGTGTTCCTTAGCCCCAGCTGTGTTATGACACTGTCTTGTTATAACTTATCCACTTCGTATGTTAGTCATTATGTTTCATGTGATTATGACCTTGGTGTATTGAGTTGTAATATAAACCTTTGTTCTCAGGTCGAAACCCACTATCTTATTAAATACATGGTTTTACGACATACTGCTTTGATTGACTGGTGATACACTTTGCATTTTAGCTCAGTCTCAGATGGCCATCCTTCCCTCCTTCTCAGCACCCTACCCCATTACACATACACTTTCATATAGTCGTTCACAGGATTTGCTGGAAAGTTTTATAAGACTTATTGTTATAATGTCATTACAGTAACTAATATGCAAAATCCTACACACGCCTACTCACCCACCCATCTCATTTCTTGTTTCCCCATTTGTGACTGTCATCTTAAGCTTACCTATTAAGACTCAGCATCACCGTCAGGGTATGGCACCGACTCGCTTTTATGTAGTCTCATCCACACACACAGTGGCTTGTTCTATTTATAGCTCTCACCCCTCAAGCCATCAGTCTGTTCGCCATCCATCGTATTGGCGCCATTGTTCTCCTCCTGGTGCTATTATCTCCAGTCCTTAGTCACCTCCACTCGTTCCTCCTACACAAGCATTCTAAACCCTTTTTCAGCCAGCTGAGACTTATCCTAAAATGCCTAACACCGCTGCCGGACTGCCGCTGAAACTTATGATTATTGCCATAACCTTGACGCTGGTGAGGTGGTGGTGGTGGGGGTGACAGCCGGACTGAAGTTTACCTCTGTGGCCGCTGCTGTGTTCTTACTAACTGCATGGAGGCAATTGTGGAGGGTGATGAAGTGTTGGTGATCTTGATGAGGTGATGACGGTGACCCAGCTGAATTTTACCCATGTTACTGCATCAAAATGTCTTGTTACTCTTTCCTTGCCTCTTACAGCCAGCATGGTGGCAGTATTGAGTAGTTGGGTGGGCGTGAATGGGTGGTGTGTTGTTACGATGCTACGGTGCACTGGTCATAACTATGACTCACAATTTATTTCAGGAATGAGATGGCTGTTCGTTTTTTGTTTTGTTTTTAAGATAGAATAATGACAATTTAGTGTGGTATGAGTATGTGAGGGATAAATGGAGAATTGTGTAGTTCTGATTTGTTGGAAAAAAGTTATATATTGTATTAGCCATATTAATTTGCATTCCTGACCTCTTTGTGTCATTTGCTGAATTAAAATCCGCTGATATAACTATTGAATGGAAATTGTGGATTGTTCTGTGAAAAATGCGTATACAATTTTAATTTACCTGCCGAGCCACTAAAAATCTATCTATCTATCTGTTGCCAGACGCCTCAATCCCTTTTGGGGTGGCCACAAACAAATCGCCTCCAAGTCGCCCTGTCCCCCGCCATCTCACTGCCCTGCTCTCAACTCACACCCCCCTCTCTCATATACCTCTCCACCCCATCCCTCCATCTCATCCTCGGCCTCCCCCTCCCTCTTCCCCCCTCCACCTCACTCACATACACTCTCTTCGTCAGTCTTTCACCCTCCATCCTCTCCACATGGCCAAACCACCTCAGTGTGTTCCTCATAACACTTCCTATCACATCCACATCCACACTAAATGTTTATGATTATGATTTAAAAAAAAAAAATCAACCACTATCGGATGGTTAGCGAAAACTGTTCATACTGCTGAAGCAACGGTGGTTCAATGGTTATCTCATTCACCTCGTGCTGAGCGGTGCCCTGAGACTGGGTTCGAACCAAATTAATGAGAGTGCTGGTAATATGTTCTTGCATATGCCAACATTATGTCCTCACCCTGTCAGCTCATACCCAAAATACGTCCCGTACAGGCCGATATATTTATACACAGCCATTGCAACATTTCACATTTTTTCTTGCACTGCTGTGATGACACCCTCAGTACCAATTCGTACTTGGCCACCATGAGGACGGGTTCACTTGGGCTGTCGCTGTCCCTCTGAGATGATGATCCGGTGCAGAAGCGCCACATACACACTGATGCAGATGCTGATACAGAGCCCTGCAGTTATCCCTTTCGCTCTCACCGTCCTTGCCAGTCGTTCTTAACGCCCTCTCACCCATCTGACTCAACCCCCATTCCGTTCCTCACCCTTGTTCCTTTCCTCCCCTTCCAACCATTCTCCTTTCTTATTCCCTAATTCACCCTTGTTCCTTTCCTCCATTTCTCACCCTTTTGCCTTCTTTCTTGATCCATTTTTATTTCTTTCCTCTTCCCTTCCCACTATCTCCTTCTCCCTCACCGTTTTTCCTTTCCTCCAACCAACCCACACCCCCACCTCGTACCTTCCCCAAGCAATACCGTGGCCTGGGTTGGCCAGCCCAATGGGTGTTGTATAGGGGGCGATTTACCTCCCCTTCCCCCACCATTATTCTCTCTCTCTCTCTCTCTCTCTCTCTCTCTCTCTCTCTCTCTCTCTCTCTCTCTCTCTCTCTCTCTTTCCTTAAATAACACCAGTAAAGTTAGGCTTCACGGTTTTCCCATGTCTCCCTTCCTTTGCTCCAGCTGCTGTTTATTTCCATCTCCCACATTTTCCATCCATGGCGCCCCGGCCGCCAACTCCCATCGCAAAACCAGCACAAGCGGAGGAAAAATGTCAAGAGGCGAGGGTGGCGGCAGAAATGGCTGTTTTTATATTGTTTCATTTTATTTGGCTTATCTTACATGAAACTTTGTATGGAAAGGAAAATTGCTCTGCCTCACCTGGCCTAAACTATAGTATTCCTGCATCTTATTACTCTTCTCCACACCTGTAACACTAACTTGTGGTTTAGGGAAGGAAAAAAAAAAACTAAGGCCTATTTCCTGAATGCATGTTCATTAAAAAAAAAAAAAAAAGTGTAGGGAAAAAGGAAACCAAAAACGAGATCCGATCAGTTATAGATGACTGGACACATTGTTTTTACATAACATGTAGGGCTTAGGCAGTGAGATAGACAGACTTAGGAAATATTGACCAGTTGTTTATATGAATAACTGAGAGTTGTGAATTGTTTATACATAGAGAGTTTGAAAGATGTGAGATTGTAGCTAGACGTGTGCTGGATGCCCGGTGTCATTGGGGAGGAATGCAACCCAACAATTCAGAAGAGCTGATCCGCGTAGTGTCTCTTATTGGCGAACTTACGTCCCTTGCATCATACCCCCGCTTGCTGTCCATTACTTTCCCAGTGAACCTCGTCCATCACTTCTCTTTATGCGTATCTCTCACATCTCTCTAATGCTAACCTTTCTTTTGTTAACATCAAACTTTTATCCACACCACCTGGTTCTCATATTTTTTGTGCTCTTTTTTCAAGTAGTGAATATTACCCAATTCATGTACTAGTGGGAAAAAGTTAGGGTGATATTGATGATGATGATGATGATAATGATCCACATGCAAGGCAATTCTTTTTTCCTCGCCCAGCTCCTATCCTCCCCTCCACTTATTTTTCCCCTACCCTTCCATTTCCTTTCCCTTCTCCAACGCTGCCATCTTCTTCTTTTATCCCCATATCCTTGTTTCCTTGCCCTCCCATTTCCTTGCTTTTCCATTTTATTCCCTTTCCCTTACCCTGCACCCCTCTTCTCTCCCCTCGTCTCCTCTCTCATGCTCTTTGTCATCCCGTCCTGCAACGTGTTCCTATCCTTGCATTCCCTTTCCCTGCCTTTTCCCCACCAATTTATCTCACCATCCTTCACTTACACTTCCTGTATACCTCAACCGCCAGTCACCATTATTCGTCCTCACGTGTTGATAGTCTTACACCCATAGCACACACCCAGCCTGGCACCCTGGCATACACTCTCACCTTCCCTGCCTTGTTTCGCACCCACATTGATATGCTCACTGCAGTTCACTTCCATCCATATGTTTCTTGTATTTCAACCTTGATTCACAATCACCTTCATCATCAGCTTCAGTCTTCCTGCATCTCCCCTTCTTCGTTACCAAACCCTATCCTCACCTTTGGGCCTTAACTACTATCTTACTTTTTTTCTGCGCTCTCTGAGTGTTGTGGCCAAGGACTGGTGGCAGAGTGAGAGTGGTGGCAGTGCGAAGATGTTGAAGTTTACAGTGAAGTGCATCAGCGTGAGAATAAACTCCGATGATTCTT
Source organism: Coenobita brevimanus (assembly GCF_032717465.1). Taxonomy (NCBI): domain Eukaryota; kingdom Metazoa; phylum Arthropoda; class Malacostraca; order Decapoda; family Coenobitidae; genus Coenobita; species Coenobita brevimanus. The sequence goes on from NC_137026.1 coordinate 24,356,778, forward strand.
TTTCACTTGCGTTACTTCATCTCTTCCTTACCTTATCTTGCTTCATCCTTTTAGTTTGTTTTACTATACTTATCTTTCATAGACCCTTCACTTTCGCCTTTCGTCCCTCTTCTCACACAAAAACTCACTCCTTCAGTTTCATATCTTTCCCTTTTACTGCTTTTTCTTTCCCTCTTTTTCTCCCGCCAATAGGTAACCTCTTCCAATTCCATCTCGCCCTCATTCCACCCCACCTGTGCAGCAGCCCACCTCACCTCATCATCATTCCATCTCATTGTCATCTCACTTCAGCTCACCCCTACTTTGATCACCCGAGAGTCAACATTCTGTCTGCATATTGCCTTCTGTCCTCGTTCCACACCCGGCCAACAGGTCATCACCTCCACCTCCACTCTCATAGTTCTTTCGGGCTCACATCTTTCACAGTATCACTGATTGGCCAAACAGGTCTGAACTTCACATGCAAGATCATTGACTTCTAAATGATGTGTTCTTTCCCTTGTGACTATTTCATGCTACTTATTCTAATTTCTTTTCTTCACCTCATCTCGTCACAGACTCTTCATAGTAATTCTCTTGTGTTGTTCCTTTGTTATTCATGACCCTCACTCCTGCTTCTCATTCTTCCCACTCTCTGCACCAGCGCTGTCATTACCCCGTGTTTACTCTCTTCTTGTTCTTGCTCGCTTTTTCATCCTAGAACGGCATTCTCCTCGTATGTTTCCTCTTCCCTTGACTTTACCGCTTTGAGGTTTTCTGTATTCACTTACCTCAGACTGGCATGAATTAATTTTTCATCAGCCTTCCTCTACTGCCTACCAAGGAATGGGGTGGGAGGATCTAGAAATAGGAACAGGGATCACCAAAGTAGGAAAATTATCAACAGTGCCAGGTGAAATGGACTAAGCATACGTTATCTCGCAAAATTTATTTTCCCAGGTTGTTTATCGTCAGCTTCAGATTTTAACATTACTATGAAATGAAAGTTGCCATCACATTGACTGGAATGGTAAGAATGAGGAAAGGAAGAGGGGGGTGAGAGGGAGGTAGGGGTGCAGGGGATTGGGAGGAGGAGGGAAGAGCGAGAGAAGAGAGAGGGGAGAAGAAGGGGTGAAAAAGAAATGGAGAAGTAAGCTGATAGGAAGAGAGATCGAGAGTGGGGGTACAGTGGAAGACAGGAGTAAATAAGAGAGGGTGGAGGAAAACGTTACAATGATGATGTGAAGATAAGATAGCAAGAAATAGGAAGGAGAGAATAATGGATTTGGAGGGAGGCAAGTGGGATGTCCGTGATGACTTTTTCTTTCCAATATCTCATCCTCTCTTCTCTTTCTCTCCTTTCCAGCGTAGTTTTTGGCTTTTTTCCCTTTCGTTCTCTAATATTTCACTCACTCTCCATTCACCCGTGTTCTTTAGTCTCAGTCCTTGTCTTCCTCTGCACCCTCCCTCTCCTCCGTCTCCCTCTCTCCTTCTATGAGTCTGTAAACTTTCATCTCCCTGCTTGGCCATTCTCACGAAGATTTAAATTAAGTGCAGGGGACAGAGTGAAGAAAAGGGAAAAAAGGTGTGGAGTGCAGAAAAGAAGGTGAGAGATAGTGAGGGAATTACGAGAAGAGTTGAGAGAGTAAGAAAAAGAGAAAAAGAGTGAAAGACATAGTGAGGAACGAGGAAAAGGAAAGAGAAGTTCAGATATGGTGGACAATAAGGGTGGGGGAGCAGGAGCAGGAATATGGGGTGGGAGGAAGGTCAGGCAGCGTGAGGCATACACTTAAATCAACATTTGGTTATGCTTAACGATCAGATGGTTGTGATGCTGGATGGTTGAGTGGCAGGGCAGGTGGTGGTGTTGTGTGGTGGAGTGGCAGGGCAGATGATGGTGTTGTGTGGTGGAGTGGCAGGGCAGGTGATGGTATTGTGTGGTTGAGTGGCTGGGCAGTTGGTGGTGTTGTGTGGTGGAGCGGCAGGGCAGGTGATGGTGGTGTGTTGTGGAGTGTCAGGGCAGGTGGTGGTGTTGTGTAGTGGAGTGGTAGGGCAGGTGGTGGTGTTGTGTGGTGGAGTGGCAGGGCAGGTGGTGGTGTTGTGTGGTGGAGTGGTAGGGCAGGTGGTGGTGTTGTGTGGTGGAGTGGCAGGGCAGGTGGTGGTGTTGTTTGGTGGAGTGTCAGGACTCATGGTGGTGTGTGCTGGTATATCCAATGAAGTCATTCAACACGCCCAAGAATAGGATTTATATTTCAATTCTCCCTCCTGTTATTAGAGTTTGGTGGAAGTAGTAGCCTTCACTGTGACTGGAATGGTGAGAATGAGGATAGGAAGAGGGGGTGAGAGAGGGACGTGGGAGTACAGGGGATTGGGAGGAAGAGGAGGAGGGAAGAGTGAGAGAAAAGAGACTGGAGGAGGAGTGAAAAAGAAATGGAGAAGCAGGCTGATAGGTAGAGAGACCGTGAGTGGGGGTACAGTGGAAGATACGAGTAGATAACAGAGGGTGGAGGAAAACGTCATAATGATGATGTGAAGATAAGCTATCAAGAAATAGGAAGGAGACTATAATGGATTTGGAGGGAGGCAAGTGGAGTGTCTGTGATGACTTTCTTTTTCCAATATCTCATCCTCTCCTCTCTTTCTCTCCATTCCAGCATCAGTTTTTGGCTTTGTTCCCTTTCGTCCTCCACCATTACACTCACTCTTCATCCTCGCATGTACTTTAGTCGTCCTCTGCGTCCTCCTCCTCCTCCGTCTCCCTCTCTCCCTCAATGAGTCTGTAAACTTTCATCTCCTTGCTTGGCCATTCACTATCTATCTATCTATTGCCAGACCCCTCAATCCCGTTCGGGGTGGCCACAAACAAATCGCCTCCACGTCGCCCTGTCCCCCGCCATTTCACTGCCCCGCTCCCAACTCACACACCCCTCTCTCATATACCTCTCCACCCCATCCCTTCATCTCATCCTCGGCCTCCCCCTCCCTCTTCCCCCCTCCACCTCACTCACATACACTCTCTTCGTCAGTCTTTCACCCTCCATTCACGCGAAGATTTAAATTAAGTGCAGGGGACAGAGTGAAGAAAAGGGAAAAAATGTGAGGAGTGCAGAAAAGAAGGTGAGAGATAGTGAGGGAATTACGAGAAGAGCTGAGAGAGTAAGAAAAAGAGAAAAATAGTGAAACACATAGTGAGGAACGAGGAAAAGGAAAAAGAAGTTCAGATGTGGTGGACAGTAAGCGTAGGGGAGCAGGAGCAGGAATATGGGGTGGGAGGAAGGTCAGGCAACGTGAGGCATACAGTTAAATCAACATTTGGTTATGCTTAACGATCAGATGGTTGTGATGCTGGATGGTTGAGTGACAGGGCAGGTGGTGGTGTTGTGTGGTGGAGTGGCAGGGCAGGTGGTGGTGTTGTGTGGTGGAGTGGCAGGGCAGGTGGTGGTGGTGTGTGGTGGAGTGGCAGGGCAGGTGGTGGTGTTGTGTGGTGGAGTGGCAGGGCAGGTGGTGGTGTTGTGTGGTGGAGTGGCAGGGCAGGTGATGGTGGTGTGTGGTGGAGTGGCAGGGCAGGTAGTGGTGCTGTGAGGTGGAGTGTCAGGGCAGGTGGTGGTGCTGTGTGGTGGAGTGGCAGGGCAGGTGGTGGTGGTGTGTGGTGGAGTGGCAGGGCAGGTGATGGTGGTGTGACAGGGCAGGTGGTGGTGGTATTTGGTGGAGTGGCAGGACTAATGGTGGTGTGTGCTGGTATATCCAATGAAGCCATTTAACACGCCCAAGAATAGGATTTATATTTCAATTCTCCCTCCTGTTATTAAAGTTTGGTGGAAGTAGATTCTTTATTGAACTTATCCCATAGTTGCTGATGGCCTTGTCGAATCCCATTGCCACGAATTCACTGAATAATATTTTGCACCCTAAAACGTAACCCGTCGGTGATAACTGAGCATGACGTATCCTCTCAGCCGATAGAGAGAGAGAGAGAGAGAGAGAGAGATTATGGGGGTGTTGGGGTCGCACAAGGAAGGGAGAAGAAAAGGAATGAAAGGTTGGTAAGTCAGGGAGGGAGGGTTAGAATTCCCAATGTAACTAACCAAGAAAAAACTGCCACTCTTCACCAGATTATTTAATTTTCGACATCAAAGTCGGTCAACTAAACTCCGTTCATTTTATATGCCCTCTTTGTCACTAAAAGGAAGGGAGAAATTATAACATTATTTTACTCCCTGCTACAAGGAAGAGAGGCTGTAATGTAGTCAAATACAATAAAACAGGTGATGGTCTGAGTCTACCATCTCGGTTTGGGGACGGTTATTATTCTTTCTTTCCTTAAATATCGATAAGCTTTATTTTACATCCATTCCATGTATTTGTCCACAAAACAAAAATAAACAGTGTTATGAGAAACATGTAACGATTCTTCATTAAGAAGTATTAGCACGACACGGCTGAAGATCGTAACTTATGATCACAAAATAACAAACTCACGTGTGTCTGCTGCCCCGGTGGCAAAGTACATGGAAAACCGTTGCACAGAAAAACGGACAGTGCCTAGAATGAAGTATTTCCTGATGTGTAGAGGAATACCCGGTTCAGGGTACACCATTGGCGTGTTCTTTTGACTTTTTGTACGGTATTTTGGAGCCCTCGGCATCGTCGGATTTCGGCCGGCGGTCTCGTCTCTGCACGATTTCGGCTTTAAACATTGTACAATTTTCATTTGAAAAACTCTGCAGATTTTCTTCAGCATTTTGGAGATTGTTTTCAAATCAAAGGTGCAGCTAGAGACGTGTAAATATGTGATGAATGCTGTCACACCCGGTGTGCTTTCACGGCTTCTATAGTAACGTTTTCCTGCATTTATCGCATTAAAGCATATCTAGGAAATTAGTATAACTACTAATGAATAATATCATTAAGAACTTACGTACGGTATATCAATAAATATCATGGGAGTGATTTTTAAAGATATGCTACTTCTGTGGTCTCCGCACGAGTAGCCCGACTTCCATATTGAACTAGCTGGCGATCAATGGCATCTCTTGAGTTAGTGACGGTGGGAATTTCTGGGAAGTTCAGGAAGAAACAGAGTTATAATTAGGGAATGAGAGTAGGGATAGTTGAGTTAGCGATATAGGAGGGATGGCAGGAGGGAATGTGATTAAGTGGTATGAGTAAATAAAGGTACCGTACTTTTCAGTCTTGGGTACACAGAGTATTAAATAAAACTTAGTTGGTCCATAATAGTCAATAGTATTGATGATTTTCTCTTTTCTTTGCTCTTTTCGAAGATCGATTAATTTAGTTTGTAAACGTTTTTAAGTGTTAAGTTTGATGGCCGTATAGAAGTCTGCCACTCTGAGTTAGTAAAAAGTTTGTTTTCCAGCATAAGATATTTCCCAGTAGATGAGCTAAAGTGACACATCCGATAAGCTGTTGTAGGGCTGTGTGTGTCTGTGTTGTGTTGTGTGTTTAGGTTTATCCCTGTGGCACTAACAATAAAGCCAGGCTCCGGCAGTGTCCCAGTTCTATTGTTTAATCCTTCCCCTGTGTGACCCAGGTCCCTCGGTAGCAGTCACACTAATATGCCCTCCCTCCCACACCACCACTCTTGTCTGCCCTCCCTCCCACACCACCACTCTTGTCTGCCCTCCCTCCCACACCACCACTCTTGTCTGCCCTCCCTCCCACACCACCACTCTTGTCTGCCCTCCCTCCCACACCACCACTCTTGTCTGCCCTCCCTCCCACACCACCACTCTTGTCTGCCCTCCCTCCCACACCACCACTCTTGTCTGCCCTCCCTCCCACACCACCACTCTTGTCTGCCCTCCCTCCCACACCACCACTCTTGTCTGCCCTCCCTCCCACACCACCACTCTTGTCTGCCCTCCCTCCCACACCACCTCTCTTGTCTGCCCTCCCTCCCACACCACCATTCTTGTCTGCCCTCCCTCCCACACCACCATTCTTGTCTGCCCTCCCTCCCACACCACCACTCTTGTCAGCCCTCCCCCCCACACCACCACTCTTGTCTGCCCTCCCTCCCACATCACCACTCTTGTCTGCCCTCCCTCCCACACCACCAATCTTGTCTGCCCTCCCTCCCACACAACCACTCTTGTCTGCCCTTCCTCCAACATAATAACACTTGCCTGCCGTCTTTCCCGTACAGCTACACTTGTATGCCCTCCCCCCCACGCTGTGTATGTTACCTGTGTATCTCACACACCCTAGTCATCAGTAATGCCTGCTTGACCTAAACTTTGAAGCATGTTTTATTGCTGAACTTTGTAGGAAACAATGAAGCTTAATTAACTAGACTTTTTTTTTTATTTGGAAGTTGGTGTCACTTTCATGTTGCTACTGTACCATAAAAGTTTGACTGAAGTTGCCAGAACTTCGTTCATCGTGCGTGCACCCCCCCCCCTCTCTCTCTCTCTCTCTCTCTCTCTCTCTCTCTCTCTCTCACACACACACACACACACACACACACACACACACACACACACACACACAGAGTGCTGCCAGTATGTTTGAACTGGTCAGTGAGAGCGAGGCAGGAGTGGTGGTGTGGTGGTGGGAGTGAGGCACGAGTGCTGATATGGTGGTGAGGGTAAGGCAGGAGTGGTGATGTGGTGGTGAGAGTGAGGGAGGAGTGGTGATATGAGTAATGCTGGAGTGGACATGTAAGTGAGGCTGGAGTGGTGATCTGGTGGTAATATTGAGACAGAGTGGTGATGTGAGATAAGAGTGAGACAGGAGTGGTTGGGTGGTGGTGAAAGTGAGGCAGGACTGGTGGCGTGATGGTGCAAGTAAGGCAAAGGTGGTGGCGTGGTGGTGAAAGGGGGGCAGTAGTTGTGGTATGAGTGAGGCGGGAGTGGTGGTGTGGTTGTATAAGTGAGGCGGGAGTGATAATGTGGTGGTGAGAGTAAGGCAGGAGTGATGATGTGGTGGTGAGAGTGGGGCAGTGCTGGTGACGTGGCGGTAAGTGAGGCAGGAGGCGTGGCGTGGTGGTGAGAGTGAGGCAGGAGTGGTGATGTGGTGGTTAGAATGAGACAAGATTGGTAATGTGCTGGTGAGAGTTGAATAGTGCTGGTGACGTGGTGGTAAGTGAGGCAGGAGTGGTGGTGAGAGTGAGGTAGGAGGCATTTTCCTCATAATGCCTCACGTCATACCCATTCTTCCCTGCCTCACCTGAGCCTCCTCGCATTGCATCCGGCGTGTGATTTCACTTACTGGAAATATTCTTTGGATTGGTTGTTGACAGATTTTTTTTTTTTTTTTTAATAATAGCCTATTGATCCTCTTGACCTTCCTCTCTGTCTTTCGTGACTTTAACCTCGTCTATCTGTTTAATGCTTTCTATCTCTATTTTTCTGTTTTATAATTTTTCTCTGCTTCTCTTTCCTCCTTTTAATTTACTTTATCACCTTATTTTCTTATGGTGACTAAAGTCTCCTCTCTATGGTTTATACTTCCCTTTTCTGCTTTTCTCTCATAGTTTTTCTCTCCTTCTCCTTCCTCCTTGTCATATACTTTATCACCTTATTCATTTGCGGTCTTATGCTTTCTCCTCGAGGCTGATTTATACTCCTCTCTTATCATTCCTTCTCTCTTCTTTCACTCTTTTTCTTCCCTTGATTGATATCTTTCTGTGAGGTTTTTCGCCCTCACAGCTTTGTGTGTTTGTCTTCTATTTATATCTTGCCTGATTTATACTCCCTCAGTTCATTATTTTTGCCTATTCTTCAGTCTGCTATCTTTCACTCTTTTTCTTCCCTTGTTGCTGGGTTATCATTCTCACTTTACTCCTTCCTTAGTTCTCTCTCATGGTTGTCCTCTTATCTTCCCTGTATTGCTGCCTCATTTTTCTCCTTCTTCCACTATCAATTTCCACTGTTGTTTTATGCCACCTAACCATATTTGTGTCTACTTTCTTTTATCCTTTTTTTTTTTCGCCATTGGTTTTTCTCTTGATTTAGTCCTTGTTTTCTTTCCGTTCCGTTCACCTCTTGCTTATCCAATAGCTTCGCGTCTCGTCTCCATTCTAAGCATGTTTGTTTCTCGTATCAACAGCGCAAGAACACCCACCACGTGATTTTTTTCCCCAAAATACAAAGCTATATCCAAAGCAAAATTTGCCATTTAAAGTTCATTCCCTTTCATTTTTCGTCCAGAATTTTTTAACTCATGTATTTAACATCCCATCTTCTTCACACTCCCATCTCTATAAAGGAATTCCTTCCTTTTGTTTGCAGTAAGCCATTGAAACATCTGTCTATCTATCTATTGCCAGACGCCTCAATCCCGTACGGGGTGGCCACAAACAAATCGTCTTCACGTCGCCCTGTCCCCTGCCATTTCACTGCCCTGCTCCCAACTCACCCCCCTCTCTCATATACCTCTCCACTTCATCCCTCCACCTCATCCTTGGCCTCCCCCTCCCTTTTCCCCCCTCCACCTCACTCACATACACTCTCCTCGCCAGTCTCTCACCCTCCATCCTCTCCACATGGCCAAACCACCTCAGTGCGTTCCTCCTAACGCTTCCTATCACATCCACATCCACACCACAACGCTCCTTTATATCCCCATTTGTATGCCTGTCTCTCCATGTGCCTCCACAGGCTCCTCTTAAATAACTCATTTCCACTGCTCTCACTCTTGACTTGTGTCCTTCCAGCAACGTCCAAGCTTCACTTCCATACGTTCGAGTTGGTATCACAATACTGTCATGTATTAACTTTTTCACTTCCATGCTCACTTCCCTGTTTCTTATCACTGTTTTCAAGGAACTAGCAACCTTTCTTCCTTGTTATACCCTTTCAAGCACTTCACCCTCCAAACTTCCATCCTTACTCATCACACTACTCAAGTACTTAAACGTACTCACATTTTTCGTTTCCTCACCATCCAACCTCACTGTACATTCACTGACTTCACCTCTCTCAAAGACCATCATTTTACTCTTCCCTACATTCACCTTTAGATTCCGTTTCTTAGACACTTTCCCTAACTCATCTGTCACGAATCAAATTCGCGACATTTCCCTTCTGTGAAAAACACGAACTATTAGTGGAAAACTCACTGTGTATCGCTCAGTTAACCGTTTCTCTCTCCACTTCTGTGGTATACTTTTCAAAACATTCGTCACTGTTTCAAAAGTGACCGATCTAATGCACGTCACTAAGTGCTCTACTGAGCGATACTATTGTTTCTTTATTGTTCGCCCCTGCTTGCCTCAACCGTTAGCCACGCCTTCTTCCGGTGGTCTGTGCGTTCTACCACACGCATCGTTTGAATAGTCAGTCCAGTGTTTGCTTTGACGGAGAAAGGTTCTGTGATCCAGCAGTGAGAAGTCAGCCCAGGCTCTACTAGACTACAGTTTCCCAGACTCCCACCCTTGATTTGGATGATACACAGCATTCATTGACCAGTATTTCTTTTCGTTTTCCTAGTCTTAAGAGTTTAATTAAGGTGTTTTTCCTAGGCGTAAGAATTTAGCTTTTGAGTGAGTGAGTGAGTGCGATCTCATTAATTTGATTTTGAAATGTAACGTTAAATTTATTTTGTAATCAATAAATTTAACAGTTCTTTTTCTTGAGCTTAATGTAATGTAAATTTGTGTTTCATTTTTCCGCAATTAAGCTTATTTCTTTTATAGCTCCTAGCTTGCATAAACGTTTGCCATTCATAACTGGTACTTAGACCAGTCTTGTGTATTAAGCTTAGAATCAATTGTGCCTCCTAGGAGTTAAGCATCAGCAAGAACCTGATACTGTTATTAGTATTAGTTATTTATTGTCAGGGGTGAAGAAACTTTCTCCAGAGGCTACAGTACAAATAAACAGCAATTGAGTGATTAGTCTCTGCTGTGTACTGTCGAGAAAGTTTATAAATTCTCGTTCTTAGAGAATCATGCGAAGCAAGTCAGCGTAAAGTAATCGTTGCTTGATTTAGTAAGACAATCATTGTCCCTGCTCTTCAATATTATTGAATATTATTATCAATTATATAATATAAGCATTTTTATTTTAAAAACCCCGTGACAATTGGCGACCTCATTCCAGGATATTAACTCCTAGCTCTAAAGCTATTCACGAGATAATACTCACTCGTCCATATTTAGGTATTTATCATTAAAGTTTATAGGCACAAGTTTACTGGTAGTTACCGTTAATTTAGCAAGTGAATTTTGCTTTATTAATCAATAGAGTACTTAACTCTAGTTTATTCTTGCAGTAACGCCGGACGATTTTATTCGCGCCTGGGTAGCCGCCGTACCCATTGTGTTAATTATTGAGTCTTCTCAGTTATTTGCATTTTTGCTTTATTCTTTTCCAGTTAACTAGATAAGACTGGTCACCACTAGCTTGTGTCTGTATTCTTTACTTGTGTTATTAGCATTCGTTTGCGAAGCAGTCGGTACTCAGTTTCGGTTTACTTAGTAAATTAGTGCCATGGCTACCACTGTATTTTTACAGGAAGCCAAAGAAATGGGTCTTACAGACCCAACTGAAATTAAAGAGTACATACTCTCACGCCATAATCAGGAGCAGCAGCGCGGGAACGATGCCCGTGAAGAGCGTAAGATTCAGTGCGAATACGAGCGAGAACAGCGTGAGGAACGTGAAAAGGAGCACGAACACGAGCAGAAACAACGCGAGCTCGAGTTTGAAAAAGAGCGACAACAGCGCGAACACGAGAAAAAACAGTGTGAACTCGACTTAGAACATGAGCGAAAACAGCGTGAACAACGAGACAGAGAATGAGAACACGAACGTGCCGAGCGAGAAGCACGCGAAAAACATGAACTTGAAGTGCTGAAGCTCAAGCGAGATTCCTTGGCTTCAGACACATCTGGTGCAGTTAATCCAAGCTCTACTAGCGCTCTTCCTACACATGTCCTGGCGACCCCACGCATCAAGCTTCCTTCATACAAGGAAGGCGAGCGAATCGAGCCGTACATAGCTCGTTTTGAGGACATGGCAGACATGTATCAACTGGATGAGGCAGCTAAGCGGCTCCAATTTCTTAGTTTATTTGAGGGCCCTGCCCTCGATATTCTCCACAGAATTCGTGGAGACATTCTCACATATGAGAGGATGAAAGCTGTACTCATTAAGGCGTATGGTCTCACAGAAGACGACGCCAAAGTTCAGTTTATGCGAGCTCATCTCCAAGACAAGGAGACAGCTGTTCAGTTCCTCAACCGTCTCACAGCTTACTTAAATGAGTGGATGGAGAAAGATGAAACTCCTTCCATGCGTGAGGGGATAATTGACCTTATGCTGCATACACAGCTAGAGAGGTCGTGGCCTGCTGAGCTCATAGCACAGCTTAAGATCTGCCAGGTGAAAGATGCCAGCCAAATGGCAGAAAAGGCTGACGCGTATTTTACTGCATACGGGTATCAAACTCGTAAGCAAAACACCTGGAACAGAAAACCTGATAAATCTGGGAAATCGTCTCAGACTGAACCCCAGCAACAAGGCCATTCTCAGAATAATGGCCAGGGTCCAAAACCGCAGTGGAAGGACCTGGGGCAAAACACTCAGAAACCTAAGTGGAAGAGGTACAACAAGTACCCTAACCAGCAGCAGTATCAGCCATGCAACCGACCATCGGGACAAACTTTTTCACCACCAGCTCAAAAGAGGCAGGAAGCGAACGCAGCCTTCATTCCTCAGCAGCAGCACGGTGGTCACGTCCCTACCAGTATGGGTACTCCCCCACAGTTCACTAGTCCCACAGTGACAGTGAACCCCCCTCCACAGATGGCCAATGTTCCATCTCCACATTCAGTGAGTACGACCCCCGAAGTTTCTAATTCACAAGGCACAATGTTTGCCGCATCAATTATTCAGCAGCCTCATGAGTGGCTAGCTGCTTCCTCCACAGGCCCTCCCACAGGTGACAGTACCTTCCTTGTTCAGCCAGGGTTTGTGGGAGGCATCCCTGTGAAGGTCCTGAGAGACAATGGTTCCTCAGGTTGCTCTGTCAAGCAGAGTTTAGTTCGGCCTGAGCAGTACACAGGTCGACAGATCCATGCAAACCCTATTGATGGATCAGTGAGATTGTTCCCTGAGGCATGTATCCAGGTGGCATCTCCATTTTATACTGGTACGACACTCGCAGTTGTCATGCCAGAACCTTTGTTTGACATAATCGTAGGCAACATTTCCGGTGTCAAGGATAGTTGCACCGAACATGACGCTACTCAGACTTCGGCTGCGGTAACACGAGCCATGGCTGAGGCTCCAAACTGTGTCACCCCAGTGATAATTGAATAGCCGCAAGATCTGACCCGACACTTGCTGCCGTGCAGAACAAACAAAAGGGTTGAGTGATTAAGTATTCATGGGGAGATCGAGCCAAGTTCCTTCGCAAACAAGGACGGCTCTACCGTGAGTCACAAACACCCGAGGGCAAGGTTCGACTGCAGTTTGTCGTTCCCGCCAAGTACCGCCTAGCAATGTTACAATGGGTTCATTGTTCAGCCTCAGGAGGTCACATGGGCAAAAGGAAGACCCAGGGCCGTATCCGAGCTGACTTTTTCTGGCCAGGGATGGGACGAGACATAGATAGTTTTGTGCGCTCCTGCAGTGTGTGTCAAAGTGACACCACTAATCAGGGACATGTCCTCCTGTGCCGTTCATAACCACACCCGTAATCTCTGAGACAGTTGAGAGACAGGGTAGTGGTGAAGTGGGTGCAGACCTGACGTGTCGCCCATTGGCCCCACAGGACACATCATGTCCAAGGCCTGTACATACATATTATGTACCGTAAGTTAAGGGAAGTTTGAGAACTCCGCAGAAGCAACTCGAGGCTACGGAAGCCCGAGTTTGCACAAGGATTCTCAGCTCCCCGATATTAATATAAGTACTGTAGGTTAAGGGTCACGTTCGAGAAAGAACTCCGCAGAGGCTACACGAGGCTACGGAAGCCCGAATTTGCACAAGGATTCTCAGCTCCCCGATATTAATATAAGTACTGTAGGTTAAGGCACAGGTTGAGGACCCGTGTGCAGTTCGAGGCTATGGAAGACCCGAGTTTGCACAAGGATTCTCAACTTGCCGACACTAATCGTGTACTATAATTAATGGTGACCTCGAATGTACGAAGCTTAGGCTGTCACTTGTATTTTTCAGCTGGAGCGTACTTTTCGTAGCATGTACTGATTGCTAGGCAGAGAGAGTAATTGTAACGTAATAAGAATTTTGTCTCATTGACATTTTTGGTGCTCCACCTCAATTGATTTTGCAGGTACAGCAATGGGCGTAGCAGTTTTGCCGTGCAGGCCAGCTGATCGTCTGCCGCACGCTGCCGCCTCTTCTCCTCTGCCTTCATCGTCGCCATATTATTAATATTTACTATGTCATTTTACACGTAGGTACAGTTACACTACAACTGTCACACCTACACCATGTATTACATACACCACGCTACACAACAATTAGTTGTCAGTGTAAATGTAGCGACTTTTCGCTCAGTTTGACCTGAGAACAGGATTTTCACCGTTGTCACTGAGTTTTTCCCTCAAGCTTGCTTCTATTAACTTAAATACGAGGTTTTTTCGCTCGCTGGCGACTGCGACTTTCTCCTGTAGCAGGATAGCACACACACCACAGTGTGAATCTTGTGTGACTGAGTTAGGATGTGTACATATCTATATATATATATATATATATATATATATATATATATATATATCCACAAATTTTTTCCCATAAGGAAAAAATTAATTTTGTAGGGGCGTAATGTCACGAATCAAATTCGCGACATTTCCCTTTTGTGAAAAACACGAACTATTAGTGGAAAACTCACTGTGTATCGCTCAGTTAACCGTTTCTCTCTCCACTTCTGTGGTATAGTTTTCAAAACATTCATCACTGTTTCAAAAGTGACCGATCTAATGCACGTCACTAAGTGCTCTACTGAGCGATACTATTGTTTCTTTATTGTTCGCCCCTGCTTGCCTCAACCGTTAGCCACGCCTTCTTCCGGTGGTCTGTGCGTTCTACCACACGCATCGTTTGAATAGTCAGTCCAGTGTTTGCTTTGACGGAGAAAGGTTCTGTGATCCAGCAGTGAGAAGTCAGCCCAGGCTCTACTAGACTACAGTTTCCCAGACTCCCACCCTTGATTTGGATGATACACAGCATTCATTGACCAGTATTTCTTTTCGTTTTCCTAGTCTTAAGAGTTAAATTAAGGTGTTTTTCCTAGGCGTAAGAATTTAGCTTTTGAGTGAGTGAGTGAGTGCGATCTCATTAATTTGATTTTGAAATGTAACGTTAAATTTATTTTGTAATCAATAAATTTAACAGTTCTTTTCTTGAGCTTAATGTAATGTAAACTTGTGTTTCATTTTTCCGCAATTAAGCTTATTTCTTTTATAGCTCTAGCTTGCATAAACGTTTGCCATTCATAACTGGTACTTAGACCAGTCTTGTGTATTAAGCTTAGAATCATTTGTGCCTCCTAGGAGTTAAGCATCAGCAAGAACCTGATACTGTTATTAGTATTAGTTATTTATTGTCAGGGGTGAAGAAACTTTCTCCAGAGGCTACAGTACAAATAAACAGCAATTGAGTGATTAGTCTCTGCTGTGTACTGTCGAGAAAGTTTATAAATTCTCGTTCTTAGAGAATCATGCGAAGCAAGTCAGCGTAAAGTAATCGTTGCTTGATTTAGTAAGACAATCATTGTCCCTGCTCTTCAATATTATTGAATATTATTATCAATTATATAATATAAGCATTTTTATTTTAAAAACCCCGTGACAATTGGCGACCTCATTCCAGGATATTAACTCCTAGCTCTAAAGCTATTCACGAGATAATACTCACTCGTCCATATTTAGGTATTTATCATTAAAGTTTATAGGCACAAGTTTACTGGTAGTTACCGTTAATTTAGCAAGTGAATTTTGCTTTATTAATCAATAGAGTACTTAACTCTAGTTTATTCTTGGTAACGCCGGACGATTTTATTCGCGCCTGGGTAGCCGCCGTACCCATTGTGTTAATTATTGAGTCTTCTCAGTTATTTGCATTTTTGCTTTATTCTTTTCCAGTTAACTAGATAAGACTGGTCACCACTAGCTTGTGTCTGTATTCTTTACTTGTGTTATTAGCATTCGTTTGCGAAGCAGTCGGTACTCAGTTTCGGTTTACTTAGTAAATTAGTGCCATGGCTACCACTGTATTTTTACAGGAAGCCAAAGAAATGGGTCTTACAGACCCAACTGAAATTAAAGAGTACATACTCTCACGCCATAATCAGGAGCAGCAGCGCGAACGATGCCCGTGAAGAGCGTAAGATTCAGCGCGAATACGAGCGAGAACAGCGTGAGGAACGTGAAAAGGAGCACGAACACGAGCAGAAACAACGCCGAGAGCTCGAGTTTGAAAAAGAGCGACAACAGCGCGAACACGAGCAAAAACAGTGTGAACTCGACTTAGAACATCAGCGAATACAGCGTGAACAACGAGACAGAGAATGAGAACACGAACGTGCCGAGCGAGAAGCACGCGAAAAACATGAACTTGAAGTGCTGAAGCTCAAGCGAGATTCCTTGGCTTCAGACACATCTGGTGCAGTTAATCCAAGCTCTACTAGCGCTCTTCCTACACATGTCCTGGCGACCCCACGCATCAAGCTTCCTTCATACAAGGAAGGCGAAGCGAATCGAGCCGTACATAGCTCGTTTTGAGGACATGGCAGACATGTATCAACTGGATGAGGCAGCTAAGCGGCTCCAATTTCTTAGTTTATTTGAGGGCCCTGCCCTCGATATTCTCCACAGAATTCGTGGAGACATTCTCACATATGAGAGGATGAAAGCTGTACTCATTAAGGCGTATGGTCTCACAGAAGACGACGCCAAAGTTCAGTTTATGCGAGCT
Source organism: Coenobita brevimanus (assembly GCF_032717465.1). Classification (NCBI taxonomy): domain Eukaryota; kingdom Metazoa; phylum Arthropoda; class Malacostraca; order Decapoda; family Coenobitidae; genus Coenobita; species Coenobita brevimanus. Next base: position 24,372,665 of record NC_137026.1, read on the forward strand.
CATCTCCAAGACAAGGAGACAGCTGTTCCAGTTCCTCAACCGTCTCACAGCTTACTTAAATGAGTGGATGGAGAAAGATGAAACTCCTTCCATGCGTGAGGGGATAATTGACCTTATGCTGCATACACAGCTAGAGAGGTCGTGGCCTGCTGAGCTCATAGCACAGCTTAAGATCTGCCAGGTGAAAGATGCCAGCCAAATGGCAGAAAAGGCTGACGCGTATTTTACTGCATACGGGTATCAAACTCGTAAGCAAAACACCTGGAACAGAAAACCTGATAAATCTGGGAAATCGTCTCAGACTGAACCCCAGCAACAAGGCCATTCTCAGAATAATGGCCAGGGTCCAAAACCGCAGTGGAAGGACCTGGGGCAAAACACTCAGAAACCTAAGTGGAAGAGGTACAACAAGTACCCTAACCAGCAGCAGTATCAGCCATGCAACCGACCATCGGGACAAACTTTTTCACCACCAGCTCAAAAGAGGCAGGAAGCGAACGCAGCCTTCATTCCTCAGCAGCAGCACGGTGGTCACGTCCCTACCAGTATGGGTACTCCCCCACAGTTCACTAGTCCCACAGTGACAGTGAACCCCCCTCCACAGATGGCCAATGTTCCATCTCCACATTCAGTGAGTACGACCCCCGAAGTTTCTAATTCACAAGGCACAATGTTTGCCGCATCAATTATTCAGCAGCCTCATGAGTGGCTAGCTGCTTCCTCCACAGGCCCTCCCACAGGTGACAGTACCTTCCTTGTTCAGCCAGGGTTTGTGGGAGGCATCCCTGTGAAGGTCCTGAGAGACAATGGTTCCTCAGGTTGCTCTGTCAAGCAGAGTTTAGTTCGGCCTGAGCAGTACACAGGTCGACAGATCCATGCAAACCCTATTGATGGATCAGTGAGATTGTTCCCTGAGGCATGTATCCAGGTGGCATCTCCATTTTATACTGGTACGACACTCGCAGTTGTCATGCCAGAACCTTTGTTTGACATAATCGTAGGCAACATTTCCGGTGTCAAGGATAGTTGCACCGAACATGACGCTACTCAGACTTCGGCTGCGGTAACACGAGCCATGGCTGAGGCTCCAAACTGTGTCACCCCAGTGATAATTGAATAGCCGCAAGATCTGACCCGACACTTGCTGCCGTGCAGAACAAACAAAAGGGTTGAGTGATTAAGTATTCATGGGGAGATCGAGCCAAGTTCCTTCGCAAACAAGGACGGCTCTACCGTGAGTCACAAACACCCGAGGGCAAGGTTCGACTGCAGTTTGTCGTTCCCGCCAAGTACCGCCTAGCAATGTTACAATGGGTTCATTGTTCAGCCTCAGGAGGTCACATGGGCAAAAGGAAGACCCAGGGCCGTATCCGAGCTGACTTTTTCTGGCCAGGGATGGGACGAGACATAGATAGTTTTGTGCGCTCCTGCAGTGTGTGTCAAAGTGACACCACTAATCAGGGACATGTCCTCCTGTGCCGTTCATAACCACACCCGTAATCTCTGAGACAGTTGAGAGACAGGGTAGTGGTGAAGTGGGTGCAGACCTGACGTGTCGCCCATTGGCCCCACAGGACACATCATGTCCAAGGCCTGTACATACATATTATGTACCGTAAGTTAAGGGAAGTTTGAGAACTCCGCAGAAGCAACTCGAGGCTACGGAAGCCCGAGTTTGCACAAGGATTCTCAGCTCCCGATATTAATATAAGTACTGTAGGTTAAGGGGGAAGTTCGAGAAAGAACTCCGCAGAGGCTACACGAGGCTACGGAAGCCCGAATTTGCACAAGGATTCTCAGCTCCCCGATATTAATATAAGTACTGTAGGTTATGGCACAGGTTGAGGACCCGTGTGCAGTTCGAGGCTATGGAAGACCCGAGTTTGCACAAGGATTCTCAACTTGCCGACACTAATCGTGTACTATAATTAATGGTGACCTCGAATGTACGAAGCTTAGGCTGTCACTTGTATTTTTCAGCTGGAGCGTACTTTTCGTAGCATGTACTGATTGCTAGGCAGAGAGAGTAATTGTAACGTAATAAGAATTTTGTCTCATTGACATTTTTGGTGCTCCACCTCAATTGATTTTGCAGGTACAGCAATGGGCGTAGCAGTTTTGCCGTGCAGGCCAGCTGATCGTCTGCCGCACGCTGCCGCCTCTTCTCCTCTGCCTTCATCGTCGCCATATTATTAATATTTACTATGTCATTTTACACGTAGGTACAGTTACACTACAACTGTCACACCTACACCATGTATTACATACACCACGCTACACAACAATTAGTTGTCAGTGTAAATGTAGCGACTTTTCGCTCAGTTTGACCTGAGAACAGGATTTTCACCGTTGTCACTGAGTTTTTCCCTCAAGCTTGCTTCTATTAACTTAAATACGAGGTTTTTTCGCTCACTGGCGACTGCGACTTTCTCCTGTAGCAGGATAGCACACACACCACAGTGTGAATCTTGTGTGACTGAGTTAGGATGTGTACATATCTATATATATATATATATATATATATATATATATATATATATATCCACAAATTTTTTCCCATAAGGAAAAAATTAATTTTGTAGGGGCGTAATGTCACGAATCAAATTCGCGACATTTCCCTTTTGTGAAAAACACGAACTATTAGTGGAAAACTCACTGTGTATTGCTCAGTTAACCGTTTCTCTCTCCACTTCTGTGGTATAGTTTTCAAAACATTCATCACTGTTTCAAAAGTGACCGATCTAATGCACGTCACTAAGTGCTCTACTGAGCGATACTATTGTTTCTTTATTGTTCGCCCCTGCTTGCCTCAACCGTTAGCCACGCCTTCTTCCGGTGGTCTGTGCGTTCTACCACACGCATCGTTTGAATAGTCAATCCAGTGTTTGCTTTGACGGAGAAAGGTTCTGTGATCCAGCAGTGAGAAGTCAGCCCAGGCTCTACTAGACTACAGTTTCCCAGACTCCCACCCTTGATTTGGATGATACACAGCATTCATTGACCAGTATTTCTTTTCGTTTTCCTAGTCTTAAGAGTTAAATTAAGGTGTTTTTCCTAGGCGTAAGAATTTAGCTTTTGAGTGAGTGAGTGAGTGCGATCTCATTAATTTGATTTTGAAATGTAACGTTAAATTTATTTTGTAATCAATAAATTTAACAGTTCTTTTTCTTGAGCTTAATGTAATGTAAACTTGTGTTTCATTTTTCCGCAATTAAGCTTATTTCTTTTATAGCTCCTAGCTTGCATAAACGTTTGCCATTCATAACTGGTACTTAGACCAGTCTTGTGTATTAAGCTTAGAATCATTTGTGCCTCCTAGGAGTTAAGCATCAGCAAGAACCTGATACTGTTATTAGTATTAGTTATTTATTGTCAGGGGTGAAGAAACTTTCTCCAGAGGCTACAGTACAAATAAACAGCAATTGAGTGATTAGTCTCTGCTGTGTACTGTCGAGAAAGTTTTATAAATTCTCGTTCTTAGAGAATCATGCGAAGCAAGTCAAGCGTAAAGTAATCGTTGCTTGATTTAGTAAGACAATCATTGTCCCTGCTCTTCAATATTATTGAATATTATTATCAGTTATATAATATAAGCATTTTTATTTTAAAAACCCCGTGACAATTGGCGACCTCATTCCAGGATATTAACTCCTAGCTCTAAAGCTATTCACGAGATAATACTCACTCGTCCATATTTAGGTATTTATCATTAAAGTTTATAGGCACAAGTTTACTGGTAGTTACCGTTAATTTAGCAAGTGAATTTTGCTTTATTAATCAATAGAGTACTTAACTCTAGTTTATTCTTGGTAACGCCGGACGATTTTATTCGCGCCTGGGTAGCCGCCGTACCCATTGTGTTAATTATTGAGTCTTCTCAGTTATTTGCATTTTTGCTTTATTCTTTTCCAGTTAACTAGATAAGACTGGTCACCACTAGCTTGTGTCTGTATTCTTTACTTGTGTTATTAGCATTCGTTTGCGAAGCAGTCGGTACTCAGTTTCGGTTTACTTAGTAAATTAGTGCCATGGCTACCACTGTATTTTTACAGGAAGCCAAAGAAATGGGTCTTACAGACCCAACTGAAATTAAAGAGTACATACTCTCACGCCATAATCAGGAGCAGCGAAAGCGCGGAACGATGCCCGTGAAGAGCGTAAGATTCAGCGCGAATACGAGCGAGAACAGCGTGAGGAACGTGAAAAGGAGCACGAACACGAGCAGAAACAACGCGACTCGAGTTTGAAAAAGAGCGACAACAAGCGCGAACACGAGCAAAAACAGTGTGAACTCGACTTAGAACATCAGCGAATACAGCGTGAACAACGAGACAGAGAATGAGAACACGAACGTGCCGAGCGAGAAGCACGCGAAAAACATGAACTTGAAGTGCTGAAGCTCAAGCGAGATTCCTTGGCTTCAGACACATCTGGTGCAGTTAATCCAAGCTCTACTAGCGCTCTTCCTACACATGTCCTGGCGACCCCACGCATCAAGCTTCCTTCATACAAGGAAGGAAGCGAGAAGCGAATCGAGCCGTACATAGCTCGTTTTGAGGACATGGCAGACATGTATCAACTGGATGAGGCAGCTAAGCGGCTCCAATTTCTTAGTTTATTTGAGGGCCCTGCCCTCGATATTCTCCACAGAATTCGTGGAGACATTCTCACATATGAGAGGATGAAAGCTGTACTCATTAAGGCGTATGGTCTCACAGAAGACGACGCCAAAGTTCAGTTTATGCGAGCTCATCTCCAAGACAAGGAGACAGCTGTTCAGTTCCTCAACCGTCTCACAGCTTACTTAAATGAGTGGATGGAGAAAGATGAAACTCCTTCCATGCGTGAGGGGGATAATTGACCTTATGCTGCATACACAGCTAGAGAGGTCGTGGCCTGCTGAGCTCATAGCACAGCTTAAGATCTGCCAGGTGAAAGATGCCAGCCAAATGGCAGAAAAGGCTGACGCGTATTTTACTGCATCACGGGTATCAAACTCGTAAGCAAAACACCTGGAACAGAAAACCTGATAAATCTGGGAAATCGTCTCAGACTGAACCCCAGCAACAAGGCCATTCTCAGAATAATGGCCAGGGTCCAAAACCGCAGTGGAAGGACCTGGGGCAAAACACTCAGAAACCTAAGTGGAAGAGGTACAACAAGTACCCTAACCAGCAGCAGTATCAGCCATGCAACCGACCATCGGGACAAACTTTTCACCACCAGCTCAAAGAGGCAGGAAGCGAACGCAGCCTTCATTCCTCAGCAGCAGCACGGTGGTCACGTCCCTACCAGTATGGGTACTCCCCACAGTTCACTAGTCCCACAGTGACAGTGAACCCCCCTCCACAGATGGCCAATGTTCCATCTCCACATTCAGTGAGTACGACCCCGAAGTTTCTAATTCACAAGGCACAATGTTTGCCGCATCAATTATTCAGCAGCCTCATGAGTGGCTAGCTGCTTCCTCCACAGGCCCTCCCACAGGTGACAGTACCTTCCTTGTTCAGCCAGGGTTTGTGGGAGGCATCCCTGTGAAGGTCCTGAGAGACAATGGTTCCTCAGGTTGCTCTGTCAAGCAGAGTTTAGTTCGGCCTGAGCAGTACACAGGTCGACAGATCCATGCAAACCCTATTGATGGATCAGTGAGATTGTTCCCTGAGGCATGTATCCAGGTGGCATCTCCATTTTATACTGGTACGACACTCGCAGTTGTCATGCCAGAACCTTTGTTTGACATAATCGTAGGCAACATTTCCGGTGTCAAGGATAGTTGCACCGAACATGACGCTACTCAGACTTCGGCTGCGGTAACACGAGCCATGGCTGAGGCTCCAAACTGTGTTACCCCAGTGATAATTGAATAGCCGCAAGATCTGACCCGACACTTGCTGCCGTGCAGAACAAACAAAAGGGTTGAGTGATTAAGTATTCATGGGGAGATCGAGCCAAGTTCCTTCGCAAACAAGGACGGCTCTACCGTGAGTCACAAACACCCGAGGGCAAGGTTCGACTGCAGTTTGTCGTTCCCGCCAAGTACCGCCTAGCAATGTTACAATGGGTTCATTGTTCAGCCTCAGGAGGTCACATGGGCAAAAAGGAAGACCCAGGGCCGTATCCGAGCTGACTTTTTCTGGCCAGGGATGGGACGAGACATAGATAGTTTTGTGCGCTCCTGCAGTGTGTGTCAAAAGTGACACCACTAATCAGGGACATGTCCTCCTGTGCCGTTCATAACCACACCCGTAATCTCTGAGACAGTTGAGAGACAGGGTAGTGGTGAAGTGGGTGCAGACCTGACGTGTCGCCCATTGGCCCCACAGGACACATCATGTCCAAGGCCTGTACATACATATTATGTACCGTAAGTTAAGGGAAGTTTGAGAACTCCGCAGAAGCAACTCGAGGCTACGGAAGCCCGAGTTTGCACAAGGATTCTCAGCTCCCGATATTAATATAAGTACTGTAGGTTAAGGGAAGTTCGAGAAAGAACTCCGCAGACGCTACTCGAGGCTACGGAAGCCCGATTTTGCACAAGGATTCTCAGCTCCCCGATATTAATATAAGTACTGTAGGTTATGGCACAGGTTGAGGGACCCGTGTGCAGTTCGAGGCTATGGAAGACCCGAGTTTGCACAAGGATTCTCAACTTGCCGACACTAATCGTGTACTATAATTAATGGTGACCTCGAATGTACGAAGCTTAGGCTGTCACTTGTATTTTTCAGCTGGAGCGTACTTTTCGTAGCATGTACTGATTGCTAGGCAGAGAGAGTAATTGTAACGTAATAAGAATTTTGTCTCATTGACATTTTTGGTGCTCCACCTCAATTGATTTTGCAGGTACAGCAATGGGCGTAGCAGTTTTGCCGTGCAGGCCAGCTGATCGTCTGCCGCACGCTGCCGCCTCTTCTCCTCTGCCTTCATCGTCGCCATATTATTAATATTTACTATGTCATTTTACACGTAGGTACAGTTACACTACAACTGTCACACCTACACCATGTATTACATACACCACGCTACACAACAATTAGTTGTCAGTGTAAATGTAGCGACTTTTCGCTCAGTTTGACCTGAGAACAGGATTTTCACCGTTGTCACTGAGTTTTTCCCTCAAGCTTGCTTCTATTAACTTAAATACGAGGTTTTTTCGCTCACTGGCGACTGCGACTTTCTCCTGTAGCAGGATAGCACACACACCACAGTGTGAATCTTGTGTGACTGAGTTAGGATGTGTACATATCTATATATATATATATATATATATATATATATATATATATATATATATATATCCACAAATTTTTTCCCATAAGGAAAAAATTAATTTTGTAGGGGCGTAATGTCACGAATCAAATTCGCGACATTTCCCTTTTGTGAAAAACACGAACTATTAGTGGAAAACTCACTGTGTATCGCTCAGTTAACCGTTTCTCTCTCCACTTCTGTGGTATAGTTTTCAAAACATTCATCACTGTTTCAAAAGTGACCGATCTAATGCACGTCACTAAGTGCTCTACTGAGCGATACTATTGTTTCTTTATTGTTCGCCCCTGCTTGCCTCAACCGTTAGCCACGCCTTCTTCCGGTGGTCTGTGCGTTCTACCACACGCATCGTTTGAATAGTCAATCCAGTGTTTGCTTTGACGGAGAAAGGTTCTGTGATCCAGCAGTGAGAAGTCAGCCCAGGCTCTACTAGACTACAGTTTCCCAGACTCCCACCCTTGATTTGGATGATACACAGCATTCATTGACCAGTATTTCTTTTCGTTTTCCTAGTCTTAAGAGTTAAATTAAGGTGTTTTTCCTAGGCGTAAGAATTTAGCTTTTGAGTGAGTGAGTGAGTGCGATCTCATTAATTTGATTTTGAAATGTAACGTTAAATTTATTTTGTAATCAATAAATTTAACAGTTCTTTTTCTTGAGCTTAATGTAATGTAAACTTGTGTTTCATTTTTCCGCAATTAAGCTTATTTCTTTTATAGCTCCTAGCTTGCATAAACGTTTGCCATTCATAACTGGTACTTAGACCAGTCTTGTGTATTAAGCTTAGAATCATTTGTGCCTCCTAGGAGTTAAGCATCAGCAAGAACCTGATACTGTTATTAGTATTAGTTATTTATTGTCAGGGGTGAAGAAACTTTCTCCAGAGGCTACAGTACAAATAAACAGCAATTGAGTGATTAGTCTCTGCTGTGTACTGTCGAGAAAGTTTATAAATTCTCGTTCTTAGAGAATCATGCGAAGCAAGTCAGCGTAAAGTAATCGTTGCTTGATTTAGTAAGACAATCATTGTCCCTGCTCTTCAATATTATTGAATATTATTATCAATTATATAATATAAGCATTTTTATTTTAAAAACCCCGTGACAATTGGCGACCTCATTCCAGGATATTAACTCCTAGCTCTAAAGCTATTCACGAGATAATACTCACTCGTCCATATTTAGGTATTTATCATTAAAGTTTATAGGCACAAGTTTACTGGTAGTTACCGTTAATTTAGCAAGTGAATTTTGCTTTATTAATCAATAGAGTACTTAACTCTAGTTTATTCTTGGTAACGCCCGGACGATTTTATTCGCGCCTGGGTAGCCGCCGTACCCATTGTGTTAATTATTGAGTCTTCTCAGTTATTTGCATTTTTGCTTTATTCTTTTCCAGTTAACTAGATAAGACTGGTCACCACTAGCTTGTGTCTGTATTCTTTACTTGTGTTATTAGCATTCGTTTGCGAAGCAGTCGGTACTCAGTTTCGGTTTACTTAGTAAATTAGTGCCATGGCTACCACTGTATTTTTACAGGAAGCCAAAGAAATGGGTCTTACAGACCCAACTGAAATTAAAGAGTACATACTCTCACGCCATAATCAGGAGCAGCAGCGCGGAACGATGCCCGTGAAGAGCGTAAGATTCAGCGCGAATACGAGCGAGAACAGCGTGAGGAACGTGAAAAGGAGCACGAACACGAGCAGAAACAACGCGAGCTCGAGTTTGAAAAAGAGCGACAACAGCGCGAACACGAGCAAAAACAGTGTGAACTCGACTTAGAACATCAGCGAATACAGCGTGAACAACGAGACAGAGAATGAGAACACGAACGTGCCGAGCGAGAAGCACGCGAAAAACATGAACTTGAAGTGCTGAAGCTCAAGCGAGATTCCTTGGCTTCAGACACATCTGGTGCAGTTAATCCAAGCTCTACTAGCGCTCTTCCTACACATGTCCTGGCGACCCCACGCATCAAGCTTCCTTCATACAAGGAAGGCGAGCGAATCGAGCCGTACATAGCTCGTTTTGAGGACATGGCAGACATGTATCAACTGGATGAGGCAGCTAAGCGGCTCCAATTTCTTAGTTTATTTGAGGGCCCTGCCCTCGATATTCTCCACAGAATTCGTGGAGACATTCTCACATATGAGAGGATGAAAGCTGTACTCATTAAGGCGTATGGTCTCACAGAAGACGACGCCAAAGTTCAGTTTATGCGAGCTCATCTCCAAGACAAGGAGACAGCTGTTCAGTTCCTCAACCGTCTCACAGCTTACTTAAATGAGTGGATGGAGAAAGATGAAACTCCTTCCATGCGTGAGGGGATAATTGACCTTATGCTGCATACACAGCTAGAGAGGTCGTGGCCTGCTGAGCTCATAGCACAGCTTAAGATCTGCCAGGTGAAAGATGCCAGCCAAATGGCAGAAAAGGCTGACAGCGTATTTTACTGCATACGGGTATCAAACTCGTAAGCAAAACACCTGGAACAGAAAACCTGATAAATCTGGGAAATCGTCTCAGACTGAACCCCAGCAACAAGGCCATTCTCAGAATAATGGCCAGGGTCCAAAACCGCAGTGGAAGGACCTGGGGCAAAACACTCAGAAACCTAAGTGGAAGAGGTACAACAAGTACCCTAACCAGCAGCAGTATCAGCCATGCAACCGACCATCGGGACAAACTTTTTCACCACCAGCTCAAAAGAGGCAGGAAGCGAACGCAGCCTTCATTCCTCAGCAGCAGCACGGTGGTCACGTCCCTACCAGTATGGGTACTCCCCCACAGTTCACTAGTCCCACAGTGACAGTGAACCCCCCTCCACAGATGGCCAATGTTCCATCTCCACATTCAGTGAGTACGACCCCCGAAGTTTCTAATTCACAAGGCACAATGTTTGCCGCATCAATTATTCAGCAGCCTCATGAGTGGCTAGCTGCTTCCTCCACAGGCCCTCCCACAGGTGACAGTACCTTCCTTGTTCAGCCAGGGTTTGTGGGAGGCATCCCTGTGAAGGTCCTGAGAGACAATGGTTCCTCAGGTTGCTCTGTCAAGCAGAGTTTAGTTCGGCCTGAGCAGTACACAGGTCGACAGATCCATGCAAACCCTATTGATGGATCAGTGAGATTGTTCCCTGAGGCATGTATCCAGGTGGCATCTCCATTTTATACTGGTACGACACTCGCAGTTGTCATGCCAGAACCTTTGTTTGACATAATCGTAGGCAACATTTCCGGTGTCAAGGATAGTTGCACCGAACATGACGCTACTCAGACTTCGGCTGCGGTAACACGAGCCATGGCTGAGGCTCCAAACTGTGTCACCCCAGTGATAATTGAATAGCCGCAAGATCTGACCCGACACTTGCTGCCGTGCAGAACAAACAAAAGGGTTGAGTGATTAAGTATTCATGGGGAGATCGAGCCAAGTTCCTTCGCAAACAAGGACGGCTCTACCGTGAGTCACAAACACCCGAGGGCAAGGTTCGACTGCAGTTTGTCGTTCCCGCCAAGTACCGCCTAGCAATGTTACAATGGGTTCATTGTTCAGCCTCAGGAGGTCACATGGGCAAAAGGAAGACCCAGGGCCGTATCCGAGCTGACTTTTTCTGGCCAGGGATGGGACGAGACATAGATAGTTTTGTGCGCTCCTGCAGTGTGTGTCAAAGTGACACCACTAATCAGGGACATGTCCTCCTGTGCCGTTCATAACCACACCCGTAATCTCTGAGACAGTTGAGAGACAGGGTAGTGGTGAAGTGGAGTGCAGACCTGACGTGTCGCCAATGGGCCCCACAGGACACATCATGTCCACGGCCTGTACATACATATTATGTTCCGTAAGTTAAGGTTAGTTTGATATCTCCGCAGAAGCAACTCGAGGCTACGGAAGCCCGAGTTTGCACAATGATTCTCAGCTCCCGATATTAATATAAGTACTGTAGGTTAAGGGGAAGTTCGAGAAAGAACTCCGCATGAGGCTACACGAGGCTACGGAAGCCCGAATTTGCACAAGGATTCTCAGCTCCCCGATATTAATATAAGTACTGTAGGTTATGGCACAGGTTGAGGACCCGTGTGCAGTTCGAGGCTATGGAAGACCCGAGTTTGCACAAGGATTCTCAACTTGCCGACACTAATCGTGTACTATAATTAATGGTGACCTCGAATGTACGAAGCTTAGGCTGTCACTTGTATTTTTCAGCTGGAGCGTACTTTTCGTAGCATGTACTGATTGCTAGGCAGAGAGAGTAATTGTAACGTAATAAAATTGTGTCTCATTGACATTTTTGGTGCTCCACCTCAATTGATTTTGCAGGTACAGCAATGGGCGTAGCAGTTTTGCCGTGCAGGCCAGCTGATCATCTGCCGCACGCTGCCGCCTCTTCTCCTCTGCCTTCATCGTCGCCATATTATTAATATTTACTATGTCACTTTACACGTAAGTACAGTTACACTACAACTGTCACACCTACACCGTGTATTACATACATCACGCTACCCAACAATTAGTTGTCAGTGTAAATGTAGCGACTTTTCGCTCAGTTTGACCTGAGAACAGGATTTTCACCGTTGTCACTGAGTTTTTCCCTCAAGCTTGCTTCTATTAACTTAAATACGAGGTTTCGCTCACTGGCGACTGCGACTTTCTCCTGTAGCAGGATAGCACACACACCACAGTGTGAATCTTGTGTGACTGAGTTAGGATGTGTACATATCTATATATATATATATATATATATATATATATATATATATATATATATCCAAAATTTTTTTCCCATAAGGAAAAAATTCTTTTTGTAGGGGCGTAATGTCACGAATCAAATTCGTGACATTTCCCTTTTGTGAAAAACACGAACTATTAGTGGAAAACTCACTGTGTATCGCTCAGTTAACCGTTTCTCTCTCCACTTCTGTGGTATAGTTTTCAAAACATTCATCACTGTTTCAAAAGTGACCGATCTAATGCACGTCACTAAGTGCTCTACTGAGCTTGATACTATTGTTTCTTTATTGTTCGCCCCTGCTTGCCTCAACCGTTAGCCACGCCTTCTTCCGGTGGTCTGTGCGTTCTACCACACGCATCGTTTGAATAGTCAATCCAGTGTTTGCTTTGACGGAGAAAGGTTCTGTGATCCAGCAGTGAGAAGTCAGCCCAGGCTCTACTAGACTACAGTTTCCCAGACTCCCACCCTTGATTTGGATGATACACAGCATTCATTGACCAGTATTTCTTTTCGTTTTCCTAGTCTTAAGAGTTAAATTAAGGTGTTTTTCCTAGGCGTAAGAATTTAGCTTTTGAGTGAGTGAGTGAGTGCGATCTCATTAATTTGATTTTGAAATGTAACGTTAAATTTATTTTGTAATCAATAAATTTAACAGTTCTTTTTCTTGAGCTTAATGTAATGTAAACTTGTGTTTCATTTTTCCGCAATTAAGCTTATTTCTTTTATAGCTCCTAGCTTGCATAAACGTTTGCCATTCATAACTGGTACTTAGACCAGTCTTGTGTATTAAGCTTAGAATCATTTGTGCCTCCTAGGAGTTAAGCATCAGCAAGAACCTGATACTGTTATTAGTATTAGTTATTTATTGTCAGGGGTGAAGAAACTTTCTCCAGAGGCTACAGTACAAATAAACAGCAATTGAGTGATTAGTCTCTGCTGTGTACTGTCGAGAAAGTTTATAAATTCTCGTTCTTAGAGAATCATGCGAAGCAAGTCAGCGTAAAGTAATCGTTGCTTGATTTAGTAAGACAATCATTGTCCCTGCTCTTCAATATTATTGAATATTATTATCAATTATATAATATAAGCATTTTTATTTTAAAAACCCCGTGACAATTGGCGACCTCATTCCAGGATATTAACTCCTAGCTCTAAAGCTATTCACGAGATAATACTCACTCGTCCCATATTTAGGTATTTATCATTAAAGTTTATAGGCACAAGTTTACTGGTAGTTACCGTTAATTTAGCAAGTGAATTTTTGCTTTATTAATCAATAGAGTACTTAACTCTAGTTTATTCTTGGTAACGCCGGACGATTTTATTCGCGCCTGGGTAAGCCGCCGTACCCATTGTGTTAATTATTGAGTCTTCTCAGTTATTTGCATTTTTGCTTTATTCTTTTCCAGTTAACTAGATAAGACTGGTCACCACTAGCTTGTGTCTGTATTCTTTACTTGTGTTATTAGCATTCGTTTGCGAAGCAGTCGGTACTCAGTTTCGGTTTACTTAGTAAATTAGTGCCATGGCTACCACTGTATTTTTACAGGAAGCCAAAGAAATGGGTCTTACAGACCCAACTGAAATTAAAGAGTACATACTCTCACGCCATAATCAGGAGCAGCAGCGGGAACGATGCCCGTGAAGAGCGTAAGATTCAAAAGCGCGAATACGAGCGAGAACAGCGTGAGGAACGTGAAAAGGAGCACGAACACGAGCAGAAACAACGCGAGCTCGAGTTTGAAAAAGAGCGACAACAGCGCGAACACGAGCAAAAACAGTGTGAACTCGACTTAGAACATCAGCGAATACAGCGTGAACAACGAGACAGAGAATGAGAACACGAACGTGCCGAGCGAGAAGCACGCGAAAAACATGAACTTGAAGTGCTGAAGCTCAAGCGAGATTCCTTGGCTTCAGACACATCTGGTGCAGTTAATCCAAGCTCTACTAGCGCTCTTCCTACACATGTCCTGGCGACCCCACGCATCAAGCTTCCTTCATACAAGGAAGGCGAGCGGAATCGAGCCGTACATAGCTCGTTTGAGGACATGGCAGACATGTATCAACTGGATGAGGCAGCTAAGCGGCTCCAATTTCTTAGTTTATTTGAGGGCCCTGCCCTCGATATTCTCCACAGAATTCGTGGAGACATTCTTACATATGAGAGGATGAAAGCTGTACTCATTAAGGCGTATGGTCTCACAGAAGACGACGCCAAAGTTCAGTTTATGCGAGCTCATCTCCAAGACAAGGAGACAGCTGTTCAGTTCCTCAACCGTCTCACAGCTTACTTAAATGAGTGGATGGAGAAAGATGAAACTCCTTCCATGCGTGAGGGGATAATTGACCTTATGCTGCATACACAGCTAGAGAGGTCGTGGCCTGCTGAGCTCATAGCACAGCTTAAGATCTGCCAGGTGAAAGATGCCAGCCAAATGGCAGAAAAGGCTGACGCGTATTTTACTGCATACGGGTATCAAACTCGTAAGCAAAACACCTGGAACAGAAAACCTGATAAATCTGGGAAATCGTCTCAGACTGAACCCCAGCAACAAGGCCATTCTCAGAATAATGGCCAGGGTCCAAAACCGCAGTGGAAGGACCTGGGGCAAAACACTCAGAAACCTAAGTGGAAGAGGTACAACAAGTACCCTAACCAGCAGCAGTATCAGCCATGCAACCGACCATCGGGACAAACTTTTTCACCACCAGCTCAAAAGAGGCAGGAAGCGAACGCAGCCTTCATTCCTCAGCAGCAGCACGGTGGTCACGTCCCCTACCAGTATGGGTACTCCCCACAGTTCACTAGTCCCACAGTGACAGTGAACCCCCCTCCTGAGATGGCCAATGTTCCATCTCCACATTCAGTGAGTACGACCCCCGAAGTTTCTAATTCACAAGGCACAATGTTTGCCGCATCAATTATTCAGCAGCCTCATGAGTGGCTAGCTGCTTCCTCCACAGGCCCTCCCACAGGTGACAGTACCTTCCTTGTTCAGCCAGGGTTTGTGGGAGGCATCCCTGTGAAGGTCCTGAGAGACAATGGTTCCTCAGGTTGCTCTGTCAAGCAGAGTTTAGTTCGGCCTGAGCAGTACACAGGTCGACAGATCCATGCAAACCCTATTGATGGATCAGTGAGATTGTTCCCTGAGGCATGTATCCAGGTGGCATCTCCATTTTATACTGGTACGACACTCGCAGTTGTCATGCCAGAACCTTTGTTTGACATATGTCGTAGGCAACATTTCCGGTGTCAAGGATAGTTGCACCGAACATGACGCTACTCAGACTTCGGCTGCGGTAACACGAGCCATGGCTGAGGCTCCAAACTGTGTCACCCCAGTGATAATTGAATAGCCGCAAGATCTGACCCGACACTTGCTGCCGTGCAGAACAAACAAAAGGGTTGAGTGATTAAGTATTCATGGGGAGATCGAGCCAAGTTCCTTCGCAAACAAGGACGGCTCTACCGTGAGTCACAAACACCCGAGGGCAAGGTTCGACTGCAGTTTGTCGTTCCCGCCAAGTACCGCCTAGCAATGTTACAATGGGTTCATTGTTCAGCCTCAGGAGGTCACATGGGCAAAAAGGAAGACCCAGGGCCGTATCCGAGCTGACTTTTTCTGGCCAGGGATGGGACGAGACATAGATAGTTTTGTGCGCTCCTGCAGTGTGTGTCAAAGTGACACCACTAATCAGGGACATGTCCTCCTGTGCCGTTCATAACCACACCCGTAATCTCTGAGACAGTTGAGAGACAGGGTAGTGGTGAAGTGGGTGCAGACCTGACGTGTCGCCCATTGGCCCCCACAGGACACATCATGTCCAAGGCCTGTACATACATATTATGTACCGTAAGTTAAGGGAAGTTTGAGAACTCCGCAGAAGCAACTCGAGGCTACGGAAGCCCGAGTTTGCACAAGGATTCTCAGCTCCCCGATATTAATATAAGTACTGTAGGTTAAGGGGGAAGTTCGAGAAAGAACTCCGCAGAGGCTACACGAGGCTACGGAAGCCCGAATTTGCACAAGGATTCTCAGCTCCCCGATATTAATATAAGTACTGTAGGTTATGGCACAGGTTGAGGACCCGTGTGCAGTTCGAGGCTATGGAAGACCCGAGTTTGCACAAGGATTCTCAACTTGCCGACACTAATCGTGTACTATAATTAATGGTGACCTCGAATGTACGAAGCTTAGGCTGTCACTTGTATTTTTCAGCTGGAGCGTACTTTTCGTAGCATGTACTGATTGCTAGGCAGAGAGAGTAATTGTAACGTAATAAATTTTTGTCTCATTGACATTTTTGATGCTCCACCTCAATTGATTTTGCAGGTACAGCAATGGGCGTAGCAGTTTTGCCGTGCAGGCCAGCTGATCATCTGCCGCACGCTGCCGCCTCTTCTCCTCTGCCTTCATCGTCGCCATATTATTAATATTTACTATGTCACTTTACACGTAAGTACAGTTACACTACAACTGTCACACCTACACCGTGTATTACATACACCACGCT
>NC_137026.1:24389285-24504285 GCF_032717465.1 Coenobita brevimanus
TATTATTATCAATTATATAATATAAGCATTTTTATTTTAAAAACCCCGTGACAATTGGCGACCTCATTCCAGGATATTAACTCCTAGCTCTAAAGCTATTCACGAGATAATACTCACTCGTCCATATTTAGGTATTTATCATTAAAGTTTATAGGCACAAGTTTACTGGTAGTTACCGTTAATTTAGCAAGTGAATTTTGCTTTATTAATCAATAGAGTACTTAACTCTAGTTTATTCTTGGTAACGCCGGACGATTTTATTCGCGCCTGGGTAGCCGCCGTACCCATTGTGTTAATTATTGAGTCTTCTCAGTTATTTGCATTTTTGCTTTATTCTTTTCCAGTTAACTAGATAAGACTGGTCACCACTAGCTTGTGTCTGTATTCTTTACTTGTGTTATTAGCATTCGTTTGCGAAGCAGTCGGTACTCAGTTTCGGTTTACTTAGTAAATTAGTGCCATGGCTACCACTGTATTTTTACAGGAAGCCAAAGAAATGGGTCTTACAGACCCAACTGAAATTAAAGAGTACATACTCTCACGCCATAATCAGGAGCAGCAGCGCGGGAACGATGCCCGTGAAGAGCGTAAGATTCAGCGCGAATACGAGCGAGAACAGCGTGAGGAACGTGAAAAGGAGCACGAACACGAGCAGAAACAACGCGAGCTCGAGTTTGAAAAAGAGCGACAACAGCGCGAACACGAGCAAAAACAGTGTGAACTCGACTTAGAACATCAGCGAATACAGCGTGAACAACGAGACAGAGAATGAGAACACGAACGTGCCGAGCGAGAAGCACGCGAAAAACATGAACTTGAAGTGCTGAAGCTCAAGCGAGATTCCTTGGCTTCAGACACATCTGGTGCAGTTAATCCAAGCTCTACTAGCGCTCTTCCTACACATGTCCTGGCGACCCCACGCATCAAGCTTCCTTCATACAAGGAAGGCGAGCGAATCGAGCCGTACATAGCTCGTTTTGAGGACATGGCAGACATGTATCAACTGGATGAGGCAGCTAAGCGGCTCCAATTTCTTAGTTTATTTGAGGGCCCTGCCCTCGATATTCTCCACAGAATTCGTGGAGACATTCTCACATATGAGAGGATGAAAGCTGTACTCATTAAGGCGTATGGTCTCACAGAAGACGACGCCAAAGTTCAGTTTATGCGAGCTCATCTCCAAGACAAGGAGACAGCTGTTCAGTTCCTCAACCGTCTCACAGCTTACTTAAATGAGTGGATGGAGAAAGATGAAACTCCTTCCATGCGTGAGGGGATAATTGACCTTATGCTGCATACACAGCTAGAGAGGTCGTGGCCTGCTGAGCTCATAGCACAGCTTAAGATCTGCCAGGTGAAAGATGCCAGCCAAATGGCAGAAAAGGCTGACGCGTATTTTACTGCATACGGGTATCAAACTCGTAAGCAAAACACCTGGAACAGAAAACCTGATAAATCTGGGAAATCGTCTCAGACTGAACCCCAGCAACAAGGCCATTCTCAGAATAATGGCCAGGGTCCAAAACCGCAGTGGAAGGACCTGGGGCAAAACACTCAGAAACCTAAGTGGAAGAGGTACAACAAGTACCCTAACCAGCAGCAGTATCAGCCATGCAACCGACCATCGGGACAAACTTTTTCACCACCAGCTCAAAAGAGGCAGGAAGCGAACGCAGCCTTCATTCCTCAGCAGCAGCACGGTGGTCACGTCCCTACCAGTATGGGTACTCCCCCACAGTTCACTAGTCCCACAGTGACAGTGAACCCCCCTCCACAGATGGCCAATGTTCCATCTCCACATTCAGTGAGTACGACCCCCGAAGTTTCTAATTCACAAGGCACAATGTTTGCCGCATCAATTATTCAGCAGCCTCATGAGTGGCTAGCTGCTTCCTCCACAGGCCCTCCCACAGGTGACAGTACCTTCCTTGTTCAGCCAGGGTTTGTGGGAGGCATCCCTGTGAAGGTCCTGAGAGACAATGGTTCCTCAGGTTGCTCTGTCAAGCAGAGTTTAGTTCGGCCTGAGCAGTACACAGGTCGACAGATCCATGCAAACCCTATTGATGGATCAGTGAGATTGTTCCCTGAGGCATGTATCCAGGTGGCATCTCCATTTTATACTGGTACGACACTCGCAGTTGTCATGCCAGAACCTTTGTTTGACATAATCGTAGGCAACATTTCCGGTGTCAAGGATAGTTGCACCGAACATGACGCTACTCAGACTTCGGCTGCGGTAACACGAGCCATGGCTGAGGCTCCAAACTGTGTCACCCCAGTGATAATTGAATAGCCGCAAGATCTGACCCGACACTTGCTGCCGTGCAGAACAAACAAAAGGGTTGAGTGATTAAGTATTCATGGGGAGATCGAGCCAAGTTCCTTCGCAAACAAGGACGGCTCTACCGTGAGTCACAAACACCCGAGGGCAAGGTTCGACTGCAGTTTGTCGTTCCCGCCAAGTACCGCCTAGCAATGTTACAATGGGTTCATTGTTCAGCCTCAGGAGGTCACATGGGCAAAAGGAAGACCCAGGGCCGTATCCGAGCTGACTTTTTCTGGCCAGGGATGGGACGAGACATAGATAGTTTTGTGCGCTCCTGCAGTGTGTGTCAAAGTGACACCACTAATCAGGGACATGTCCTCCTGTGCCGTTCATAACCACACCCGTAATCTCTGAGACAGTTGAGAGACAGGGTAGTGGTGAAGTGGAGTGCAGACCTGACGTGTCGCCCATTGGCCCCACAGGACACATCATGTCCAAGGCCTGTACATACATATTATGTACCGTAAGTTAAGGGAAGTTTGAGAACTCCGCAGAAGCAACTCGAGGCTACGGAAGCCCGAGTTTGCACAAGGATTCTCAGCTCCCGATATTAATATAAGTACTGTAGGTTAAGGGGGAAGTTCGAGAAAGAACTCCGCAGAGGCTACACGAGGCTACGGAAGCCCGAATTTGCACAAGGATTCTCAGCTCCCCGATATTAATATAAGTACTGTAGGTTATGGCACAGGTTGAGGACCCGTGTGCAGTTCGAGGCTATGGAAGACCCGAGTTTGCACAAGGATTCTCAACTTGCCGACACTAATCGTGTACTATAATTAATGGTGACCTCGAATGTACGAAGCTTAGGCTGTCACTTGTATTTTTCAGCTGGAGCGTACTTTTCGTAGCATGTACTGATTGCTAGGCAGAGAGAGTAATTGTAACGTAATAAGAATTTTGTCTCATTGACATTTTTGGTGCTCCACCTCAATTGATTTTGCAGGTACAGCAATGGGCGTAGCAGTTTTGCCGTGCAGGCCAGCTGATCGTCTGCCGCACGCTGCCGCCTCTTCTCCTCTGCCTTCATCGTCGCCATATTATTAATATTTACTATGTCATTTTACACGTAGGTACAGTTACACTACAACTGTCACACCTACACCATGTATTACATACACCACGCTACACAACAATTAGTTGTCAGTGTAAATGTAGCGACTTTTCGCTCAGTTTGACCTGAGAACAGGATTTTCACCGTTGTCACTGAGTTTTTCCCTCAAGCTTGCTTCTATTAACTTAAATACGAGGTTTTTTCGCTCACTGGCGACTGCGACTTTCTCCTGTAGCAGGATAGCACACACACCACAGTGTGAATCTTGTGTGACTGAGTTAGGATGTGTACATATCTATATATATATATATATATATATATATATATATATATATATATATATCCACAAATATTTTCACATAAGGAAAAATTAATTTTGTAGGGCGTAATGTCACGAATCAAATTCGCGACATTTCCCTTTTGTGAAAAACACGAACTATTAGTGGAAAACTCACTGTGTATCGCTCAGTTAACCGTTTCTCTCTCCACTTCTGTGGTATAGTTTTCAAAACATTCATCACTGTTTCAAAAGTGACCGATCTAATGCACGTCACTAAGTGCTCTACTGAGCGATACTATTGTTTCTTTATTGTTCGCCCCTGCTTGCCTCAACCGTTAGCCACGCCTTCTTCCGGTGGTCTGTGCGTTCTACCACACGCATCGCTTTGAATAGTCAATCCAGTGTTTGCTTTGACGGAGAAAGGTTCTGTGATCCAGCAGTGAGAAGTCAGCCCAGGCTCTACTAGACTACAGTTTCCCAGACTCCCACCCTTGATTTGGATGATACACAGCATTCATTGACCAGTATTTCTTTTCGTTTTCCTAGTCTTAAGAGTTAAATTAAGGTGTTTTTCCTAGGCGTAAGAATTTAGCTTTTGAGTGAGTGAGTGAGTGCGATCTCATTAATTTGATTTTGAAATGTAACGTTAAATTTATTTTGTAATCAATAAATTTAACAGTTCTTTCTTGAGCTTAATGTAATGTAAACTTGTGTTTCATTTTTTCCGCAATTAAGCTTATTTCTTTTATAGCTCCTAGCTTGCATAAACGTTTGCCATTCATAACTGGTACTTAGACCAGTCTTGTGTATTAAGCTTAGAATCATTTGTGCCTCCTAGGAGTTAAGCATCAGCAAGAACCTGATACTGTTATTAGTATTAGTTATTTATTGTCAGGGGTGAAGAAACTTTCTCCAGAGGCTACAGTACAAATAAACAGCAATTGAGTGATTAGTCTCTGCTGTGTACTGTCGAGAAAGTTTATAAATTCTCGTTCTTAGAGAATCATGCGAAGCAAGTCAGCGTAAAGTAATCGTTGCTTGATTTAGTAAGACAATCATTGTCCCTGCTCTTCAATATTATTGAATATTATTATCAATTATATAATATAAGCATTTTTATTTTAAAAACCCCGTGACAATTGGCGACCTCATTCCAGGATATTAACTCCTAGCTCTAAAGCTATTCACGAGATAATACTCACTCGTCCATATTTAGGTATTTATCATTAAAGTTTATAGGCACAAGTTTACTGGTAGTTACCGTTAATTTAGCAAGTGAATTTTGCTTTATTAATCAATAGAGTACTTAACTCTAGTTTATTCTTGGTAACGCCGGACGATTTTATTCGCGCCTGGGTAGCCGCCGTACCCATTGTGTTAATTATTGAGTCTTCTCAGTTATTTGCATTTTTGCTTTATTCTTTTCCAGTTAACTAGATAAGACTGGTCACCACTAGCTTGTGTCTGTATTCTTTACTTGTGTTATTAGCATTCGTTTGCGAAGCAGTCGGTACTCAGTTTCGGTTTACTTAGTAAATTAGTGCCATGGCTACCACTGTATTTTTACAGGAAGCCAAAGAAATGGGTCTTACAGACCCAACTGAAATTAAAGAGTACATACTCTCACGCCATAATCAGGAGCAGCAGCGCTGGAACGATGCCCGTGAAGAGCGTAAGATTCAGCGCGAATACGAGCGAGAACAGCGTGAGGAACGTGAAAAGGAGCACGAACACGAGCAGAAACAACGCGAGCTCGAGTTTGAAAAAGAGCGACAACAGCGCGAACACGAGCAAAAACAGTGTGAACTCGACTTAGAACATCAGCGAATACAGCGTGAACAACGAGACAGAGAATGAGAACACGAACGTGCCGAGCGAGAAGCACGCGAAAACATGAACTTGAAGTGCTGAAGCTCAAGCGAGATTCCTTGGCTTCAGACACATCTGGTGCAGTTAATCCAAGCTCTACTAGCGCTCTTCCTACACATGTCCTGGCGACCCCACGCATCAAGCTTCCTTCATACAAGGAAGGCGAAGCGAATCGAGCCGTACATAGCTCGTTTTGAGGACATGGCAGACATGTATCAACTGGATGAGGCAGCTAAGCGGCTCCAATTTCTTAGTTTATTTGAGGGCCCTGCCCTCGATATTCTCCACAGAATTCGTGGAGACATTCTCACATATGAGAGGATGAAAGCTGTACTCATTAAGGCGTATGGTCTCACAGAAGACGACGCCAAAGTTCAGTTTATGCGAGCTCATCTCCAAGACAAGGAGACAGCTGTTCAGTTCCTCAACCGTCTCACAGCTTACTTAAATGAGTGGATGGAGAAAGATGAAACTCCTTCCATGCGTGAGGGGATAATTGACCTTATGCTGCATACACAGCTAGAGAGGTCGTGGCCTGCTGAGCTCATAGCACAGCTTAAGATCTGCCAGGTGAAAGATGCCAGCCAAATGGCAGAAAAGGCTGACGCGTATTTTACTGCATACGGGTATCAAACTCGTAAGCAAAACACCTGGAACAGAAAACCTGATAAATCTGGGAAATCGTCTCAGACTGAACCCCAGCAACAAGGCCATTCTCAGAATAATGGCCAGGGTCCAAAACCGCAGTGGAAGGACCTGGGGCAAAACACTCAGAAACCTAAGTGGAAGAGGTACAACAAGTACCCTAACCAGCAGCAGTATCAGCCATGCAACCGACCATCGGGACAAACTTTTCACCACCAGCTCAAAAGAGGCAGGAAGCGAACGCAGCCTTCATTCCTCGGCAGCAGCACGGTGGTCACGTCCCTACCAGTATGGGTACTCCCCCACAGTTCACTAGTCCCACAGTGACAGTGAACCCCCTCCACAGATGGCCAATGTTCCATCTCCACATTCAGTGAGTACGACCCCGAAGTTTCTAATTCACAAGGCACAATGTTTGCCGCATCAATTATTCAGCAGCCTCATGAGTGGCTAGCTGCTTCCTCCACAGGCCCTCCCACAGGTGACAGTACCTTCCTTGTTCAGCCAGGGTTTGTGGGAGGCATCCCTGTGAAGGTCCTGAGAGACAATGGTTCCTCAGGTTGCTCTGTCAAGCAGAGTTTAGTTCGGCCTGAGCAGTACACAGGTCGACAGATCCATGCAAACCCTATTGATGGATCAGTGAGATTGTTCCCTGAGGCATGTATCCAGGTGGCATCTCCATTTTATACTGGTACGACACTCGCAGTTGTCATGCCAGAACCTTTGTTTGACATAATCGTAGGCAACATTTCCGGTGTCAAGGATAGTTGCACCGAACATGACGCTACTCAGACTTCGGCTGCGGTAACACGAGCCATGGCTGAGGCTCCAAACTGTGTCACCCCAGTGATAATTGAATAGCCGCAAGATCTGACCCGACACTTGCTGCCGTGCAGAACAAACAAAAGGGTTGAGTGATTAAGTATTCATGGGGAGATCGAGCCAAGTTCCTTCGCAAACAAGGACGGCTCTACCGTGAGTCACAAACACCCGAGGGCAAGGTTCGACTGCAGTTTGTCGTTCCCGCCAAGTACCGCCTAGCAATGTTACAATGGGTTCATTGTTCAGCCTCAGGAGGTCACATGGGCAAAAGGAAGACCCAGGGCCGTATCCGAGCTGACTTTTTCTGGCCAGGGATGGGACGAGACATAGATAGTTTTGTGCGCTCCTGCAGTGTGTGTCAAAGTGACACCACTAATCAGGGACATGTCCTCCTGTGCCGTTCATAACCACACCCGTAATCTCTGAGACAGTTGAGAGACAGGGTAGTGGTGAAGTGGGTGCAGACCTGACGTGTCGCCCATTGGCCCCACAGGACACATCATGTCCAAGGCCTGTACATACATATTATGTACCGTAAGTTAAGGGAAGTTTGAGAACTCCGCAGAAGCAACTCGAGGCTACGGAAGCCCGAGTTTGCACAAGGATTCTCAGCTCCCCGATATTAATATAAGTACTGTAGGTTAAGGGGGAAGTTCGAGAAAGAACTCCGCAGAGGCTACACGAGGCTACGGAAGCCCGAATTTGCACAAGGATTCTCAGCTCCCCGATATTAATATAAGTACTGTAGGTTATGGCACAGGTTGAGGACCCGTGTGCAGTTCCGAGGCTATGGAAGACCCGAGTTTGCACAAGGATTCTCAACTTGCCGACACTAATCGTGTACTATAATTAATGGTGACCTCGAATGTACGAAGCTTAGGCTGTCACTTGTATTTTTCAGCTGGAGCGTACTTTTCGTAGCATGTACTGATTGCTAGGCAGAGAGAGTAATTGTAACGTAATAAGAATTTTGTCTCATTGACATTTTTGGTGCTCCACCTCAATTGATTTTGCAGGTACAGCAATGGGCGTAGCAGTTTTGCCGTGCAGGCCAGCTGATCGTCTGCCGCACGCTGCCGCCTCTTCTCCTCTGCCGCACGCTGCCGCCTCTTCTCCTCTGCCTTCATCGTCGCCATATTATTAATATTTACTATGTCATTTTACACGTAGGTACAGTTACACTACAACTGTCACACCTACACCATGTATTACATACACCACGCTACACAACAATTAGTTGTCAGTGTAAATGTAGCGACTTTTCGCTCAGTTTGACCTGAGAACAGGATTTTCACCGTTGTCACTGAGTTTTTCCCTCAAGCTTGCTTCTATTAACTTAAATACGAGGTTTTTTCGCTCACTGGCGACTGCGACTTTCTCCTGTAGCAGGATAGCACACACACCACAGTGTGAATCTTGTGTGACTGAGTTAGGATGTGTTTATATATATATATATATATATATATATATATATATATATATATATATATCCACAAAATTTTTCCCATCAGTAAAAAATTAATTTTGTAGGGCGTAATGTCACGAATCAAATTCGCGACATTTCCCTTTTGTGAAAAACACGAACTATTAGTGGAAAACTCACTGTGTATCGCTCAGTTAACCGTTTCTCTCTCCACTTCTGTGGTATAGTTTTCAAAACATTCATCACTGTTTCAAAAGTGACCGATCTAATGCACGTCACTAAGTGCTCTACTGAGCAATACTATTGTTTCTTTATTGTTCGCCCCTGCTTGCCTCAACCGTTAGCCACGCCTTCTTCCGGTGGTCTATGTGTTCTACCACACGCATCGTTTGAATAGTCAATCCAGTGTTTGCTTTGACGGAGAAAGGTTCTGTGATCCAGCAGTGAGAAGTCAGCCCAGGCTCTACTAGACTACAGTTTCCCAGACTCCCACCCTTGATTTGGATGATACACAGCATTCATTGACCAGTATTTCTTTTCGTTTTCCTAGTCTTAAGAGTTAAATTAAGGTGTTTTTCCTAGGCGTAAGAATTTAGCTTTTGAGTGAGTGAGTGAGTGCGATCTCATTAATTTGATTTTGAAATGTAACGTTAAATTTATTTTGTAATCAATAAATTTAACAGTTCTTTTTCTTGAGCTTAATGTAATGTAAACTTGTGTTTCATTTTTCCGCAATTAAGCTTATTTCTTTTATAGCTCCTAGCTTGCATAAACGTTTGCCATTCATAACTGGTACTTAGACCAGTCTTGTGTATTAAGCTTAGAATCATTTGTGCCTCCTAGGAGTTAAGCATCAGCAAGAACCTGATACTGTTATTAGTATTAGTTATTTATTGTCAGGGTGAAGAAACTTTCTCCAGAGGCTACAGTACAAATAAACAGCAATTGAGTGATTAGTCTCTGCTGTGTACTGTCGAGAAAGTTTATAAATTCTCGTTCTTAGAGAATCATGCGAAGCAAGTCAGCGTAAAGTAATCGTTGCTTGATTTAGTAAGACAATCATTGTCCCTGCTCTTCAATATTATTGAATATTATTATCAATTATATAATATAAGCATTTTTATTTTAAAAACCCCGTGACAATTGGCGACCTCATTCCAGGATATTAACTCCTAGCTCTAAAGCTATTCACGAGATAATACTCACTCGTCCATATTTAGGTATTTATCATTAAAGTTTATAGGCACAAGTTTACTGGTAGTTACCGTTAATTTAGCAAGTGAATTTTGCTTTATTAATCAATAGAGTACTTAACTCTAGTTTATTCTTGGTAACGCCGGACGATTTTATTCGCGCCTGGGTAGCCGCCGTACCCATTGTGTTAATTATTGAGTCTTCTCAGTTATTTGCATTTTTGCTTTATTCTTTTCCAGTTAACTAGATAAGACTGGTCACCACTAGCTTGTGTCTGTATTCTTTACTTGTGTTATTAGCATTCGTTTGCGAAGCAGTCGGTACTCAGTTTCGGTTTACTTAGTAAATTAGTGCCATGGCTACCACTGTATTTTTACAGGAAGCCAAAGAAATGGGTCTTACAGACCCAACTGAAATTAAAGAGTACATACTCTCACGCCATAATCAGGAGCAGCAGCGGGAACGATGCCCGTGAAGAGCGTAAGATTCAGCGCGAATACGAGCGAGAACAGCGTGAGGAACGTGAAAAGGAGCACGAACACGAGCAGAAACAACGCGAGCTCGAGTTTGAAAAAGAGCGACAACAGCGCGAACACGAGCAAAAACAGTGTGAACTCGACTTAGAACATCAGCGAATACAGCGTGAACAACGAGACAGAGAATGAGAACACGAACGTGCCGAGCGAGAAGCACGCGAAAAACATGAACTTGAAGTGCTGAAGCTCAAGCGAGATTCCTTGGCTTCAGACACATCTGGTGCAGTTAATCCAAGCTCTACTAGCGCTCTTCCTACACATGTCCTGGCGACCCCACGCATCAAGCTTCCTTCATACAAGGAAGGCGAGCGAATCGAGCCGTACATAGCTCGTTTTGAGGACATGGCAGACATGTATCAACTGGATGAGGCAGCTAAGCGGCTCCAATTTCTTAGTTTATTTGAGGGCCCTGCCCTCGATATTCTCCACAGAATTCGTGGAGACATTCTCACATATGAGAGGATGAAAGCTGTACTCATTAAGGCGTATGGTCTCACAGAAGACGACGCCAAAGTTCAGTTTATGCGAGCTCATCTCCAAGACAAGGAGACAGCTGTTCAGTTCCTCAACCGTCTCACAGCTTACTTAAATGAGTGGATGGAGAAAGATGAAACTCCTTCCATGCGTGAGGGGATAATTGACCTTATGCTGCATACACAGCTAGAGAGGTCGTGGCCTGCTGAGCTCATAGCACAGCTTAAGATCTGCCAGGTGAAAGATGCCAGCCAAATGGCAGAAAAGGCTGACGCGTATTTTACTGCATACGGGTATCAAACTCGTAAGCAAAACACCTGGAACAGAAAACCTGATAAATCTGGGAAATCGTCTCAGACTGAACCCCAGCAACAAGGCCATTCTCAGAATAATGGCCAGGGTCCAAAACCGCAGTGGAAGGACCTGGGGCAAAACACTCAGAAACCTAAGTGGAAGAGGTACAACAAGTACCCTAACCAGCAGCAGTATCAGCCATGCAACCGACCATCGGGACAAACTTTTTCACCACCAGCTCAAAAGAGGCAGGAAGCGAACGCAGCCTTCATTCCTCAGCAGCAGCACGGTGGTCACGTCCCTACCAGTATGGGTACTTCCCCCACAGTTCACTAGTCCCACAGTGACAGTGAACCCCCTCCACAGATGGCCAATGTTCCATCTCCACATTCAGTGAGTACGACCCCCGAAGTTTCTAATTCACAAGGCACAATGTTTGCCGCATCAATTATTCAGCAGCCTCATGAGTGGCTAGCTGCTTCCTCCACAGGCCCTCCCACAGGTGACAGTACCTTCCTTGTTCAGCCAGGGTTTGTGGGAGGCATCCCTGTGAAGGTCCTGAGAGACAATGGTTCCTCAGGTTGCTCTGTCAAGCAGAGTTTAGTTCGGCCTGAGCAGTACACAGGTCGACAGATCCATGCAAACCCTATTGATGGATCAGTGAGATTGTTCCCTGAGGCATGTATCCAGGTGGCATCTCCATTTTATACTGGTACGACACTCGCAGTTGTCATGCCAGAACCTTTGTTTGACATAATCGTAGGCAACATTTCCGGTGTCAAGGATAGTTGCACCGAACATGACGCTACTCAGACTTCGGCTGCGGTAACACGAGCCATGGCTGAGGCTCCAAACTGTGTCACCCCAGTGATAATTGAATAGCCGCAAGATCTGACCCGACACTTGCTGCCGTGCAGAACAAACAAAAGGGTTGAGTGATTAAGTATTCATGGGGAGATCGAGCCAAGTTCCTTCGCAAACAAGGACGGCTCTACCGTGAGTCACAAACACCCGAGGGCAAGGTTCGACTGCAGTTTGTCGTTCCCGCCAAGTACCGCCTAGCAATGTTACAATGGGTTCATTGTTCAGCCTCAGGAGGTCACATGGGCAAAAGGAAGACCCAGGGCCGTATCCGAGCTGACTTTTTCTGGCCAGGGATGGGACGAGACATAGATAGTTTTGTGCGCTCCTGCAGTGTGTGTCAAAGTGACACCACTAATCAGGGACATGTCCTCCTGTGCCGTTCATAACCACACCCGTAATCTCTGAGACAGTTGAGAGACAGGGTAGTGGTGAAGTGGGTGCAGACCTGACGTGTCGCCCATTGGCCCCACAGGACACATCATGTCCAAGGCCTGTACATACATATTATGTACCGTAAGTTAAGGGAAGTTTGAGAACTCCGCAGAAGCAACTCGAGGCTACGGAAGCCCGAGTTTGCACAAGGATTCTCAGCTCCCCGATATTAATATAAGTACTGTAGGTTAAGGGGGAAGTTCGAGAAAGAACTCCGCAGAGGCTACACGAGGCTACGGAAGCCCGAATTTGCACAAGGATTCTCAGCTCCCGATATTAATATAAGTACTGTAGGTTATGGCACAGGTTGAGGACCCGTGTGCAGTTCGAGGCTATGGAAGACCCGAGTTTGCACAAGGATTCTCAACTTGCCGACACTAATCGTGTACTATAATTAATGGTGACCTCGAATGTACGAAGCTTAGGCTGTCACTTGTATTTTTCAGCTGGAGCGTACTTTTCGTAGCATGTACTGATTGCTAGGCAGAGAGAGTAATTGTAACGTAATAAGAATTTTGTCTCATTGACATTTTTGGTGCTCCACCTCAATTGATTTTGCAGGTACAGCAATGGGCGTAGCAGTTTTGCCGTGCAGGCCAGCTGATCGTCTGCCGCACGCTGCCGCCTCTTCTCCTCTGCCTTCATCGTCGCCATATTATTAATATTTACTATGTCATTTTACACGTAGGTACAGTTACACTACAACTGTCACACCTACACCATGTATTACATACACCACGCTACACAACAATTAGTTGTCAGTGTAAATGTAGCGACTTTTCGCTCAGTTTGACCTGAGAACAGGATTTTCACCGTTGTCACTGAGTTTTTCCCTCAAGCTTGCTTCTATTAACTTAAATACGAGGTTTTTTCGCTCACTGGCGACTGCGACTTTCTCCTGTAGCAGGATAGCACACACACCACAGTGTGAATCTTGTGTGACTGAGTTAGGATGTGTACATATCTATATATATATATATATATATATATATATATATATATATCCACAAATTTTTTCCCATAAGGAAAAAATTAATTTTGTAGGGGCGTAATGTCACGAATCAAATTCGCGACATTTCCCTTTTGTGAAAAACACGAACTATTAGTGGAAAACTCACTGTGTATCGTTCAGTTAACCGTTTCTCTCTCCACTTTGGTGGTATACTTTTCAAAACATTCGTCACTGTTTCAAAAGTGACCGATTTAATGCACGTCACTAAGTGCTCTACTGAGCGATATTACTGTTTCCTTATTGTTCGCCCCTGCTTGCCTCAACCATTAGCCACGCCTTCTTCCGGTGGTCTGTGTGTTCTACCACACGCATCGTTTGAATAGTCAGTCCAGTGTTTGCTTTGACGGAGAAAGGTTCTGTGCTCCAGCAGTGAGAAGTCAGCCCAGGCTCTACTAGACTACAGTTTCCCAGACTCCCACCCTTGATTTGGATGATACACAGCATTCATTGACCAGTATTTCTTTTCGTTTTCCTAGTCTTAAGAGTTAAATTAAGGTGTTTTTCCTAGGCGTAAGAATTTAGCTTTTGAGTGAGTGAGTGAGTGCGATCTCATTAATTTGATTTTGAAATGTAACGTTAAATTTATTTTGTAATCAATAAATTTAACAGTTCTTTTCTTGAGCTTAATGTAATGTAAACTTGTGTTTCATTTTTCCGCAATTAAGCTTATTTCTTTTATAGCTCCTAGCTTGCATAAACGTTTGCCATTCATAACTGGTACTTAGACCAGTCTTGTGTATTAAGCTTAGAATCATTTGTGCCTCCTAGGAGTTAAGCATCAGCAAGAACCTGATACTGTTATTAGTATTAGTTATTTATTGTCAGGGGTGAAGAAACTTTCTCCAGAGGCTACAGTACAAATAAACAGCAATTGAGTGATTAGTCTCTGCTGTGTACTGTCGAGAAAGTTTATAAATTCTCGTTCTTAGAGAATCATGCGAAGCAAGTCAGCGTAAAGTAATCGTTGCTTGATTTAGTAAGACAATCATTGTCCCTGCTCTTCAATATTATTGAATATTATTATCAATTATATAATATAAGCATTTTTATTTTAAAAACCCCGTGACAATTGGCGACCTCATTCCAGGATATTAACTCCTAGCTCTAAAGCTATTCACGAGATAATACTCACTCGTCCATATTTAGGTATTTATCATTAAAGTTTATAGGCACAAGTTTACTGGTAGTTACCGTTAATTTAGCAAGTGAATTTTGCTTTATTAATCAATAGAGTACTTAACTCTAGTTTATTCTTGGTAACGCCGGACGATTTTATTCGCGCCTGGGTAGCCGCCGTACCCATTGTGTTAATTATTGAGTCTTCTCAGTTATTTGCATTTTTGCTTTATTCTTTTCCAGTTAACTAGATAAGACTGGTCACCACTAGCTTGTGTCTGTATTCTTTACTTGTGTTATTAGCATTCGTTTGCGAAGCAGTCGGTACTCAGTTTCGGTTTACTTAGTAAATTAGTGCCATGGCTACCACTGTATTTTTACAGGAAGCCAAAGAAATGGGTCTTACAGACCCAACTGAAATTAAAGAGTACATACTCTCACGCCATAATCAGGAGCAGCAGCGCGGGAACGATGCCCGTGAAGAGCGTAAGATTCAGCGCCGAATACGAGCGAGAACAGCGTGAGGAACGTGAAAAGGAGCACGAACACGAGCAGAAACAACGCGAGCTCGAGTTTGAAAAAGAGCGACAACAGCGCGAACACGAGCAAAAACAGTGTGAACTCGACTTAGAACATCAGCGAATACAGCGTGAACAACGAGACAGAGAATGAGAACACGAACGTGCCGAGCGAGAAGCACGCGAAAAACATGAACTTGAAGTGCTGAAGCTCAAGCGAGATTCCTTGGCTTCAGACACATCTGGTGCAGTTAATCCAAGCTCTACTAGCGCTCTTCCTACACATGTCCTGGCGACCCCACGCATCAAGCTTCCTTCATACAAGGAAGGCGAGCGAATCGAGCCGTACATAGCTCGTTTTGAGGACATGGCAGACATGTATCAACTGGATGAGGCAGCTAAGCGGCTCCAATTTCTTAGTTTAT
The DNA here is from genome assembly GCF_032717465.1 of Coenobita brevimanus. Lineage (NCBI taxonomy): Eukaryota > Metazoa > Arthropoda > Malacostraca > Decapoda > Coenobitidae > Coenobita > Coenobita brevimanus. Next base: position 24,404,567 of record NC_137026.1, read on the forward strand.
TTGAGGGCCCTGCCCTCGATATTCTCCACAGAATTCGTGGAGACATTCTCACATATGAGAGGATGAAAGCTGTACTCATTAAGGCGTATGGTCTCACAGAAGACGACGCCAAAGTTCAGTTTATGCGAGCTCATCTCCAAGACAAGGAGACAGCTGTTCAGTTCCTCAACCGTCTCACAGCTTACTTAAATGAGTGGATGGAGAAAGATGAAACTCCTTCCATGCGTGAGGGGATAATTGACCTTATGCTGCATACACAGCTAGAGAGGTCGTGGCCTGCTGAGCTCATAGCACAGCTTAAGATCTGCCAGGTGAAAGATGCCAGCCAAATGGCAGAAAAGGCTGACGCGTATTTTACTGCATACGGGTATCAAACTCGTAAGCAAAACACCTGGAACAGAAAACCTGATAAATCTGGGAAATCGTCTCAGACTGAACCCCAGCAACAAGGCCATTCTCAGAATAATGGCCAGGGTCCAAAACCGCAGTGGAAGGACCTGGGGCAAAACACTCAGAAACCTAAGTGGAAGAGGTACAACAAGTACCCTAACCAGCAGCAGTATCAGCCATGCAACCGACCATCGGGACAAACTTTTTCACCACCAGCTCAAAAGAGGCAGGAAGCGAACGCAGCCTTCATTCCTCAGCAGCAGCACGGTGGTCACGTCCCTACCAGTATGGGTACTCCCCACAGTTCACTAGTCCCACAGTGACAGTGAACCCCCCTCCACAGATGGCCAATGTTCCATCTCCACATTCAGTGAGTACGACCCCGAAGTTTCTAATTCACAAGGCACAATGTTTGCCGCATCAATTATTCAGCAGCCTCATGAGTGGCTAGCTGCTTCCTCCACAGGCCCTCCCACAGGTGACAGTACCTTCCTTGTTCAGCCAGGGTTTGTGGGAGGCATCCCTGTGAAGGTCCTGAGAGACAATGGTTCCTCAGGTTGCTCTGTCAAGCAGAGTTTAGTTCGGCCTGAGCAGTACACAGGTCGACAGATCCATGCAAACCCTATTGATGGATCAGTGAGATTGTTCCCTGAGGCATGTATCCAGGTGGCATCTCCATTTTATACTGGTACGACACTCGCAGTTGTCATGCCAGAACCTTTGTTTGACATAATCGTAGGCAACATTTCCGGTGTCAAGGATAGTTGCACCGAACATGACGCTACTCAGACTTCGGCTGCGGTAACACGAGCCATGGCTGAGGCTCCAAACTGTGTCACCCCAGTGATAATTGAATAGCCGCAAGATCTGACCCGACACTTGCTGCCGTGCAGAACAAACAAAAGGGTTGAGTGATTAAGTATTCATGGGGAGATCGAGCCAAGTTCCTTCGCAAACAAGGACGGCTCTACCGTGAGTCACAAACACCCGAGGGCAAGGTTCGACTGCAGTTTGTCGTTCCCGCCAAGTACCGCCTAGCAATGTTACAATGGGTTCATTGTTCAGCCTCAGGAGGTCACATGGGCAAAAGGAAGACCCAGGGCCGTATCCGAGCTGACTTTTTCTGGCCAGGGATGGGACGAGACATAGATAGTTTTGTGCGCTCCTGCAGTGTGTGTCAAAGTGACACCACTAATCAGGGACATGTCCTCCTGTGCCGTTCATAACCACACCCGTAATCTCTGAGACAGTTGAGAGACAGGGTAGTGGTGAAGTGGGTGCAGACCTGACGTGTCGCCCATTGGCCCCACAGGACACATCATGTCCAAGGCCTGTACATACATATTATGTACCGTAAGTTAAGGGAAGTTTGAGAACTCCGCAGAAGCAACTCGAGGCTACGGAAGCCCGAGTTTGCACAAGGATTCTCAGCTCCCCGATATTAATATAAGTACTGTAGGTTAAGGGGGAAGTTCGAGAAAGAACTCCGCAGAGGCTACACGAGGCTACGGAAGCCCGAATTTGCACAAGGATTCTCAGCTCCCCGATATTAATATAAGTACTGTAGGTTATGGCACAGGTTGAGGACCCGTGTGCAGTTCGAGGCTATGGAAGACCCGAGTTTGCACAAGGATTCTCAACTTGCCGACACTAATCGTGTACTATAATTAATGGTGACCTCGAATGTACGAAGCTTAGGCTGTCACTTGTATTTTTCAGCTGGAGCGTACTTTTCGTAGCATGTACTGATTGCTAGGCAGAGAGAGTAATTGTAACGTAATAAGAATTTTGTCTCATTGACATTTTTGGTGCTCCACCTCAATTGATTTTGCAGGTACAGCAATGGGCGTAGCAGTTTTGCCGTGCAGGCCAGCTGATCGTCTGCCGCACGCTGCCGCCTCTTCTCCTCTGCCGCACGCTGCCGCCTCTTCTCCTCTGCCTTCATCGTCGCCATATTATTAATATTTACTATGTCATTTTACACGTAGGTACAGTTACACTACAACTGTCACACCTACACCATGTATTACATACACCACGCTACACAACAATTAGTTGTCAGTGTAAATGTAGCGACTTTTCGCTCAGTTTGACCTGAGTACAGGATTTTCACCGTTGTCACTGAGTTTTTCCCTCAAGCTTGCTTCTATTAACTTAAATACGAGGTTTTTTCGCTCACTGGCGACTGCGACTTTCTCCTGTAGCAGGATAGCACACACACCACAGTGTGAATCTTGTGTGACTGAGTTAGGATGTGTACATATCTATATATATATATATATATATATATATATATATATATATATCCACAAATTTTTTCCCATAAGGAAAAAATTAATTTTGTAGGGGCGTAATGTCACGAATCAAATTCGCGACATTTCCCTTTTGTGAAAAACACGAACTATTAGTGGAAAACTCACTGTGTATCGCTCAGTTAACCGTTTCTCTCTCCACTTCTGTGGTATAGTTTTCAAAACATTCATCACTGTTTCAAAAGTGACCGATCTAATGCACGTCACTAAGTGCTCTACTGAGCAATACTATTGTTTCTTTATTGTTCGCCCCTGCTTGCCTCAACCGTTAGCCACGCCTTCTTCCGGTGGTCTATGTGTTCTACCACACGCATCGTTTGAATAGTCAGTCCAGTGTTTGCTTTGACGGAGAAAGGTTCTGTGATCCAGCAGTGAGAAGTCAGCCCAGGCTCTACTAGACTACAGTTTCCCAGACTCCCACCCTTGATTTGGATGATACACAGCATTCATTGACCAGTATTTCTTTTCGTTTTCCTAGTCTTAAGAGTTTAATTAAGGTGTTTTTCCTAGGCGTAAGAATTTAGCTTTTGAGTGAGTGAGTGAGTGCAATCTCATTAATTTGATTTTGAAATGTAATGTTAAATTTATTTTGTAATCAATAAATTTAACAGTTCTTTTTCTTGAGCTGAATGTAATTTAAACTTGTGTTTCATTTTTCCGCAATTAAGCTTATTTCTTTTATAGCTCCTAGCTTGCATAAACGTTTGCCATTCATAACTGGTACTTAGGCCAGTCTTGTGTATTAAGCTTAAAATCATTTGTGCCTCCTAGGAGTTAAGCATCAGCAAGAACCTGATACTGTTATTAGTATTAGTTATTTATTGTCAGGGGTGAAGAAACTTTCTCCAGAGGCGACAGTACAAATAAACAGCAATTGAGTGATTAGTCTCTGCTGTGTACTGTCGAGAAAGTTTATAAATTCTCGTTCTTAGAGAATCATGCGAAGCAAGTCAGCGTAAAGTAATCGTTGCTTGATTTAGTAAGACAATCATTGTCCCTGCTCTTCAATATTATTGAATATTATTATCAATTATATAATATAAGCATTTTTATTTTAAAAACCCCGTGACAATTGGCGACCTCATTCCAGGATATTAACTCCTAGCTCTAAAGCTATTCACGAGATAATACTCACTCGTCCATATTTAGGTATTTATCATTAAAGTTTATAGGCACAAGTTTACTGGTAGTTACCGTTAATTTAGCAAGTGAATTTTGCTTTATTAATCAATAGAGTTCTTAACTCTAGTTTATTCTTGGTAACGCCGGACGATTTTATTCGCGCCTGGGTAGCCGCCGTACCCATTGTGTTAATTATTGAGTCTTCTCAGTTATTTGCATTTTTGCTTTATTCTTTTCCAGTTAACTAGATAAGACTGGTCACCACTAGCTTGTGTCTGTATTCTTTACTTGTGTTATTAGCATTCGTTTGCGAAGCAGTCGGTACTCAGTTTCGGTTTACTTAGTAAATTAGTGCCATGGCTACCACTGTATTTTTACAGGAAGCCAAAGAAATGGGTCTTACAGACCCAACTGAAATTAAAGAGTACATACTCTCATGCCATAATCAGGAGCAGCAGCGCGGGAACGATGCCCGTGAAGAGCGTAAGATTCAGCGCGAATACGAGCGAGAACAGCGTGAGGAACGTGAAAAGGAGCACGAACATGAGCAGAAACAACGCGAGCTCGAGTTTGAAAAAGAGCGACAACAGCGCGAACACGAGCAAAAACAGTGTGAACTTGACTTAGAACATCAGCGAATACAGCGTGAACAACGAGACAGAGAATGAGAACACGAACGTGCCGAGCGAGAAGCACGCGAAAAACATGAACTTGAAGTGCTGAAGCTCAAGCGAGATTCCTTGGCTTCAGACACATCTGGTGCAGTTAATCCAAGCTCTACTAGCGCTCTTCCTACACATGTCCTGGCGACCCCACGCATCAAGCTTCCTTCATACAAGGAAGGCGAGCGAATCGAGCCATACATAGCTTGTTTTAAGGACATGGCAGACATGTATCAACTGGATGAGGCAGCTAAGCGGCTCCAATTTCTTAGATTATTTTAGGGCCCTGCCCTCGATATTCTCCACAGAATTCGTGGAGACATTCTCACATATGAGAGGATGAAAGCTGTACTCATTAAGGCGTATGGTCTCACAGTAGACGACACCAAAGTTCAGTTTATGTGAGCTCATCTCCAAGACAAGGAGACAGCTGTTCAGTTCCTCAACCGTCTCACAGCTTACTTAAATGAGTGGATGGAGAAAGATGAAACTCCTTCCATGCGTGAGGGGATAATTGACCTTATGCTGCATACACAGCTAGAGAGGTCGTGGCCTGCTGAGCTCATAGCACAGCTTAAGATCTGCCAGGTGAAAGATGCCAGCCAAATGGCAGAAAAGGCTGACGCGTATATTACTGCATACGGGTATCAAACTCGTAAGCAAAACACCTGGAACAGAAAACCTGATAAATCTGGGAAATCGTCTCAGACTGAACCCCAGCAACAAGGCCATTCTCAGAATAATGGCCAGGGTCCAAAACCGCAGTGGAAGGACCTGGGGCAAAACACTCAGAAACCTAAGTGGAAGAGGTACAACAAGTACCCTAACCAGCAGCAGTATCAGCCATGCAACCGACCGTCGGGACAAACTTTTTCACCACCAGCTCAAAAGAGGCAGGAAGCGAACGCAGCCTTCATTCCTCAGCAGCAGCACGGTGGTCACGTCCCTACCAGTATGGGTACTCCCCCAGTGTTCACTAGTCCCACAGTGACAGTGATCCCCCCTCCACAGATGGCCAATGTTCCATCTCCACATTCAGTGAGTACGACCCCGAAGTTTCTAATTCACAAGGCACAATGTTTGCCGCATCAATTATTCAGCAGCCTCATGAGTGGCTAGCTGCTTCCTCCACAGGCCCTCCCACAGGTGACAGTACCTTCCTTGTTCAGCCAGGGTTTGTGGGAGGCATCCCTGTGAAGGTCCTGAGAGACAATGGTTCCTCAGGTTGCTCTGTCAAGCAGAGTTTAGTTCGGCCTGAGTAGTACACAGGTCGACAGATCCATGCAAACCCTATTGATGGATCAGTGAGATTGTTCCCTGAGGCATGTATCCAGGTGGCATCTCCATTTTATACTGGTACGACACTCGCAGTTGTCATGCCAGAACCTTTGTTTGACATAATCGTAGGCAACATTTCCGGTGTCAAGGATAGTTGCACCGAACATGACGCTACTCAGACTTCGGCTGCGGTAACACGAGCCATGGCTGAGGCTCCAGACTGTGTCACCCCAGTGATAATTGAATAGCCGCAAGATCTGATGTGTTGCCAACTTGTTGTTCAAGAACAACATTCTGACCCGACACTTGCTGCCGTGCAGAACAAACAAAAGGGTTGAGTGATTAAGTATTCACGGGGAGGTCGAGCCAAGTTCCTTCGCAAACAAGGACGGCTCTACCGTGAGTCACAAACACCCGAGGGCAAGGTTCGACTGCAGTTTGTCGTTCCCGCCAAGTACCGCCTAGCAATGTTACAATGGGTTCATTGTTCAGCCTCAGGAGGTCACATGGGCAAAAGGAAGACCCAGGGCCGTATCCGAGCTGACTTTTTCTGGCCAGGGATGGGACGAGACATAGATAGTTTTGTGCGCTCCTGCAGTGTGTGTCAAAGTGACACCACTAATCAGGGACATGTCCTCCTGTGCCGTTCATAACCACACCCGTAATCTCTGAGACAGTTGAGAGACAGGGTAGTGGTGAAGTGGGTGCAGACCTGACGTGTCGCCCATTGGCCCCACAGGACACATCATGTCCAGGGCCTGTACATACATATTATGTACCGTAAGTTAAGGGAAGTTTGAGAACTCCGCAGAAGCAACTCGAGGCTATGGAAGCCCGAGTTTGCACAAGGATTCTCAGCTCCCCGATATTAATATAAGTACTGTAGGTTAAGGGGGAAGTTCGAGAAAGAACTCCGCAGAGGCTACACGAGGCTACGGAAGCCCGAGTTTGCACAAGGATTCTCAGCTCCCCGATATTAATATAAGTACTGTAGGTTAAGGCACAGGTTGAGGACCCGTGTGCAGTTCGAGGCTATGGAAGACCCGAGTTTGGACAAGGATTCTCAACTTGCCGACACTAATCGTGTACTATAATTAATGGCGACCTCGAATGTACGAAGCTTAGGCTGTCACTTGTATTTTTCAGCTGGAGCGTACTTTTCGTAGCATGTACTGATTGCTAGGCAGAGAGAGTAATTGTAACGTAATAAGAATTTTGTCTCATTGACATTTTTGGTGCTCCACCTCAATTGATTTTGCAGGTACAGCAATGGGCGTAGCAGTTTTGCCGTGCAGGCCAGCTGATCGTCTGCCGCACGCTGCCGCCTCCTCTCCTCTGCCTTCATCGTCGCCATATTATTAATGTTTACTATGTCATTTTACACGTAGGTACAGTTACACTACAACTGTCACACCTACACCATGTATTACATACACCACGCTACACAACAATTAGTTGTCAGTGTAAATGTAGCGACTTTTCGCTCAGTTTGACCTGAGTACAGGATTTTCACTGTTGTCACTGAGTTTTTCCCTCAAGCTTGCTTCTATTAACTTAAATACGAGGTTTTTTCGCTCACTGGCGACTGCGACTTTCTCCTGTAGCAGGATAGCACACATACCACAGTGTGAATCTTGTGTGACTGAGTTAGGATGTGTACATATATATATATATATATATATATATATATATATATATATATTTATCCACAAATTTTTTCCCATAAGGAAAAAATTAATTTTGTAGGGGCGTAATGTCACGAATCAAATTCGCGACATTTCCCTTTTGTGAAAAACACGAACTATTAGTGGAAAACTCACTGTGTATCGCTCAGTTAACCGTTTCTCTCTCCACTTCGGTGATATACTTTTCAAAACATTCGTCACTGTTTCAAAAGTGACCGATCTAATGCACGTCACTAAGTGCTCTACTGAGCGATACTATTGTTTCTTTATTGTTCGCCCCTGCTTGCCTCAACCGTTAGCCACGCCTTCTTCCGGTGGTCTGTGCGTTCTACCACACGCATCGTTTGAATAGTCAGTCCAGTGTTTGCTTTGACGGAGAAAGGTTCTGTGATCCAGCAGTGAGAAGTCAGCCCAGGCTCTACTAGACTACAGTTTCCCAGACTCCCACCCTTGATTTGGATGATACACAGCATTCATTGACCAGTATTTCTTTTCGTTTTCCTAGTCTTAAGAGTTTAATTAAGGTGTTTTTCCTAGGCGTAAGAATTTAGCTTTTGAGTGAGTGAGTGCGATCTCATTAATTTGATTTTGAAATGTAACGTTAAATTTATTTTGTAATCAATAAATTTAACAGTTCTTTTTCTTGAGCTTAATGTAATGTAAACTTGTGTTTCATTTTTCCGCAATTAAGCTTATTTCTTTTATAGCTTCTAGCTTGCATAAACGTTTGCCATTCATAACTGGTACTTAGGCCAGTCTTGTGTATTAAGCTTAAAATCAGTTGTGCCTCCTAGGAGTTAAGCATCAGCAAGAACCTGATACTGTTATTAGTATTAGTTATTTATTGTCAGGGGTGAAGAAACTTTCTCCAGAGGCTACAGTACAAATAAACAGCAATTGAGTGATTAGTCTCTGCTGTGTACTGTCGAGAAAGTTTATAAATTCTCGTTCTTAGAGAATCGTGCGAAGCAAGTCAGCGTAAAGTAATCGTTGCTTGATTTAGTAAGACAATCATTGTCCCTGCTCTTCAATATTATTGAATATTATTATCATTTAAAAAATATAAGCTTTATATTTTAAAAACCCCGTGACATCATTCACCAAGCCTTACAACTCCCCTTCGTCTTCACTCAACAACACAGTATCATCTGCAAACAACAGTACAGGGAGTTTCCAAACACTACCCTCTCTCACCAGGGCCACTCCAACATCCACTGCCCTGCCTTGTACCTCTTTTATTACCTCATCAATGTACAGATTGAACAACCATGAAGACATGGCACATCTCTGTTTCAACCCAACTTTCAAAGAGAAAAATTCACTCAGTTCACCATCCACACGCACTGCAGCCTTCGCACCATCATACATACTCTTCACAGCATTCAACAACTTCCCATCTACTCCATATATTCTTAACACTTTCCACAGTCCTTGTCAATCCACCCTGTCATATGCTTTCTCCAAATCCATGAAAGCCGCATACAACTTCTTTCCCTTCTCTAGAAACTTTTCCACTAAAGATCTAAGAATGAATATCTGATCTACACAACCTCTTCCCTTGCTTAAACTTCCCTGTTCTTCTCCAACTAATTCCTCTGTTCTTTCCCTAACTCTGTCAATAAGTATTCTACCATACACTTTTCCTATTACACTAAGAAGACAAATGCCCCTATGATTACCACCCACTTATTTTTCTCCTTTTCCTTTGTACAAGGGAATAATTATACCTGACTTCCAATCCTCCGGGACTCTACCTTCCTCCCAGGCCAATTTGCACATCTTCCACATCCATTCTACTACTATCTCTCCCCCATGCTTCAGAATTTCACCACACACTCCATCAATTCCTGAGGCTTTCCCCAAGTTGACTTTCTTCATTGCTTCCACAACTTTTATCCTACTGATTTCTTCCTGTCTTCTCACCTCCCTCCTTCTCCCATCCATTCCCCAGCCACTTATACTCACATTACTTCCATCCTTTATGTTCAACAATTCCTTAAAGTGTTCTCTCCATCTGCTTATTTTTTCTCCCTTCTCTCCTTGTAATCTACCATTTTTATCTTTCACTCTCTTGCTAACTTCACTGCCACCCTGTCTTACTCTCTTCACCTCCTTCCAGAACTTTTTCTTACATTCCCTCCACTTTACACTCAAATTCCTTCCAAATTCCTCATCCACTCTCTTCTTACTCGCTCTTACTAATCTTTCCACCTCTCTCTCTCCCTTTCTACAAATAACTCTTTCTTCTGCCTCTCAACTTCTTCCACACCCCTATTTCTCATCCATTCATTGTATGCTTTCTTCTTTTGTGCCTCAGCCTGTCTCACCTCTTCATTCCACCACGCTGTTCCTTGCACCCCCCTTCCGTCTTCTCTTCATCCCACACACCACATCACATGCTGCACATATTGCTTCTGTGAATATCCTGCACACAACTTCCACGTCCCCCATCTGCTCCAATTCATATTTACCCAATCGTTCCTTCACTTCTCTCTTATATTCTGCTTTTTCTCATCCTCTTGTAACCTTTCCACTCACCTTGCAGCCACTCATTCCTCCCGTCCTTCCCTTCTTCTGTTTCTCCATCTTACTTGGATCTTGATTCTGGCCACCAAGTAGTGGTCAGAAAGTCCACTCCCCCAGCCTCTATAAGCTCTTGCCATTGAAACATTATTAACTATAATTCTTTCTATTTTCCCCAGGCATTCCAGGTTCGTTTGTTCTCAGTGCAGTCATTAACTCACCTCTTCCCTTTGTTGATATCCAACTCATACTGTTTCGATTCTCAATCCTTTGACTTTTTTTTTTTTTTTTTTGCTTCTTTCACTTTGAAAAACCCTTTCTAATTTATTTTTCCATCTGCCTGCTCAGCCTGATGTTACATTCTTTTTCCATATAATCTCTCTCTCTCTCTCTCTCTCTCGTAGCTCTTGAGAGATCTCATGATTTGCCTTAGCTCATTGTGAAGTTATGAAGTTCCATTATCATGTCTGAGCTGGCTCGTATGAAGGAAGGAGATAATGTCTAATACAAATCCCATTTCTTGTACAGCACATATAAGAAATTTGTAGCACAGGTGATGGCCTGTGAGGTACTCAGTATCCTGCACCACGGTTCGGGTGTGACATCAATATTCAGAGTAATACACTGTACCTAATACATGATGGTTGCAGACTATGTAAGCTTATACCGCCTTGGTAAATGTCCTTTCAGTGTAGACATTGATGTTTAAAGGATCAATGCGGAGATTTTTTTTTTTTTTAGATTTTATAAAATACTGTCAACTTCGTCTTGCTCATGTAAATTAGCTTTCTTGGGCTTAGTGTTTTGTCAGAGTATCGTGCCTTTGACCTGAATACAAAATTTTTGCCTTTGTTTCCTAATTCTGTTGTCCGGTTTTATCAGCTGTTTCTCCCTCACTCTTGGATATTGAAAAATTTCGTATCAATATAATGTTTACTTTCATATAGGTATCCTTTTAAAAGTTATATTGATACTATTTGGAAATATTATTTGGAAATATACTCACCCCACAGTATGATGCTAGACCCGGGCGTTGCGAGGTAGGCCAGCTGGTGTGAGACTTTTGTTAACAATTTAATAACGGAACGGTGTTGATGTGATGGGGGTCTGCGTGGACTAGTTGCAGTTGGAAAGATGTAAATAATATCATGCGTCCCAGCCAGAAATGATATCAACATTCAGTAATAAATATGTTGGTTGGGCTGCTGGGTGTGGTGAACATAATGCAAGTGTTACTGTTATCTAGCATCAATAGGCTATCCTGACCACAGCTGCCTGGATAATACAGTACACCCAGTAGTGAGTATTCCTGTGTTTCAAGTCAAAGCCGTCCATTTTCATTCACCACCCTCCTAATTTTCCTACTGACAGATGTACGCGGTGTTTATGATAAATTATACACATCATAGTCCACGATACGTGAGCACCTTCTCGCACACACTTATTTTTAGCTTTCATCCCTTCATCCAGTCTGTTGCTCATCATAATGATTGCATTGTTCCTTCCTCTTCCATAAAGTCTTGGTCTCAGATCCATCCATTCTTCCCAATTCCTTCCGGGCAGTTTTCCTACTTGTACCCTGGAAATGCCTTTTGGTTCCATCTCATCTTTACCCCTTTTCTTATTTTTCTTCCTTCCTCTCTGTTCTCTCCCTCAATGTTCCTTCCTCATCTCTGCTTCCTGTCTCTTTACTCGTCTCCAGCACACACTTCTGCCTCAAAATTGGTGTGTGATGTTGGAGTTAATTTGTGCCTGCTTGCATGTTTCTCCTTCGTGTTATCCTCTCCTCTTTCACCTCTCCCCTGCAGCCTTCACTCAGCTAATCTTATTCTCACAGTCTCTCAGTGTATTATAATTTGTCATTTCTTTGTTCCAGGTGAGTGTGTCGTGAGTGACCTTCCCAGCCCCGTCCTCCTGTGGGGCAAGGAACGCCAAGAAGCCGGTGGACGGATAATGGAAGTAAGTGTGTGGATAAAGGACGTGTGGAGGTTGAGGAAGCAAAAACATGGTGATGGTGGAATGTGTGGTGGTAGTGACAGGCGTGCTGGTGCTTCCATTGATTATAATACTCCGGGTGAGTGAAATGCCCTAGACTTTATCCATGATATTTTGAAAGGAAAATTATCCCAGACTTACAAAACAAAACCGCATTTTTAAGTTCTCGTTTCCTTTGCTCTCTCTCTCTCTCTTTCTCTCTCTCTCTCTCTCTCTCTCTCTCTGTTCCCTTTCAGTTACTTTATGAATATTGTTAGTTTCCTTTTTTCCAATACTGCATCCTTTGTGAAGGGGGGGGGGGGAGATAGTCTTTGTGATGAGGGGGAACGTAGCAGTACCATTCACGACTTTATTTCTTGGTTATTATTGTTTAACTTTCTTTTGAAAGGGCAACTTTTTCTTCCTCAGCCTGTATTATTTTTCCGTGTGCTTTTGAAATCATTTTGATAATGTGGCCTTGGGCCAGGGAGCAGCCGGCCCAGCTCTGCTGACTGACTGCGTTTCCTCAGTGCGTAAAAGGCTGTTCACACGAGCAAAATCGCGGTCGTTTCTTGCCGGAATTTGCTTCCCGGTAGAATTTCCGGCCGCTTTTTTCACCGGTATGGAGAGACCGACATGTCGGTCTTTTTTTGCCGGAATCGGGAGAAAGAAGCCGGGCCGATTTAAATGGAAGCACCGAACAAGGCAAAGCTCTGGGAACGAAGACGAATACGACATCGTGTTTACACTATTACTACTACTAATTTCACTTTAGCGTTCATTCCAGTTTGGGTGTATCTGATATGAGCATGAGTATAAAAGTAAAATTATTTAAGTATGAGTTAAAGGTAGTGAGTTAAAGGTAAATGAATCTTGTACATGAATTATGCTTAAGAAAATTTATGCATACGGCCCCTGAAGCCCCCGGAAAGCTGAGTGGCAGTAAAGGCCTATTCACAGGAGCTAAATCGCCGCCGTGAGGGCTCATCTTGAAGTTGGAAAAGTGCAAGTGCAAGAGCTGCACACCTAGTACGAGTACGGTGGTCCATCTTTGTAGACACTGTTGCCGCGTTCCTGCCTCTGCAGTCCCCGTGCGTGTGAACACCTTTCCGGGAGAAATGCCGAAAATCGACATTTTTTCCCCGCAAATCGGCGAAAAAAACGGCCGCGATTCAGCTCGTGTGAACCGGCCTTAAGAGTTTGTTGTTGGGTGGGGGCTGGGTAGTTGAATGCAGGGGTCGGGATGGAGTGTTATGGCTTCTGAAGATATTTGTTTTTGGAATGGAATGCTTGGATCGCTGGAGTTTCCCTAAGCTTTGGCGAAGCCTCTGGACTGGTTTCCACTGAACTTTACCGAGGTGAACGACGGGGGGGCGTGGGCTTGAGGAACTGGTGTTGCATACGATGACTATATTCAGTTTATTCTCTGAGTTATCAAGCTGACATTATAACCTTTGAACTGATTCCAACAACAACAATTACTCCTTGTGTATTTCCTCAACCCTGCATTATACTTTCTTTAATTTCATTTAGTTTAAATACTGATTTCGGGGATTATGGCTGTTGCCTGTCACGTACATTTACGTATAACTATTTATCATGATATGTTTCTCCCAATGGGCTCTTAAAAAGGTGGTGGCTGGGTGTAGTTTTTGCTGAGAGAGAGAGAGAGAGAGAGAGAGAGAGAGAGAGAGAGAGAGAGAGAGAGAGAGTATTTCGTCGTGGCACATTTCACAGAGAACAGAGCAGTGGTATAGGCCAAGCCAGTATTTAAGGTTCTAGGTCCTGTCATCCCACACTTCATGTCATTTTCCAGCAACATAGTGACTGACTTGAACCAAAGTTGCTGGAAGGGTTAAAGGTTAAGTAAGAAAGACGTAATTCAGTTTTGAGAATAATCTGTTCAAGGTAAAGGTCACAGTGTAAAGTCATTCTATTCGGATCTTAGACAGGTTGGTTGGTGGGCACGGGTGTTGCACTCGAAATGTTCATTCTTGTTATGTGTTTAAATCATTTGCGTAGCATAATAAATTCTTCTTCGGTCCAGTTCATTCCTTCTTTCCATCGTAAAACGCTTTTTGCTTCTTGGTACCGGTGTCTGAGCCTTCCAGTAGGCCTAAGCCTAAAGGCTTGACTATTTCAAGACAAAAACGAGCAGCTCCTGGCACCAGCGGAAAATGAAGTCTCTAGTAACCTGATTACTGTGTTGGCCGTCACGTCCTCCTGCCTCCCCTTCCACCATCTTATTAGGTTTGTTTTAGGTAAGAAAACACCTCTTGAGGTAAATATCGTAATAGCGTTTCGCTCTACTGAGTTTTCTCTAAATTAGTAACACATCCTGAATACTTTCTTAGATACCCTGACACAGTGAGGGGATATGGCGGTAAGGGGAAGGGGATCAGGTATAAATGGGGGTGTGGTGGATGGGGTGTTGATGTGGTGGGCGACGTGGGGAGACGAAGTTAAGGAAAGGGGGAGGGGGATGGTCTGACACACCACGTGCTGGCGTATACATTTAAATACATGCATACATACATGTACACGAATATAACTCTGTTCACATAAGGGTTTTAAACCATTAGAATATAAGATAAAAGGACAACCAAAGAATAAAAATGCATCCGAAACCTTGAGGGAGTATGGGGGTATTTGCCTAACGAAAAATTTAGCTAAGTTTCAAGCGAATTTAATGGAGGAAAGAATAGAACCAGAGTGAATAGTTTTAAGAAATAAAGAAGAAGAAGAAAATAAAGTAAGAACGAAAGAAAAACTGAACAAATACAAATTCAGTATATTTGTGTGGATACTACACAGGCCTTTTCCTTCATATTTCCCTCATTGCTGCCTGGCCGTCACCGCCTGGATTATTTACTGCAGTTTACCCTGCTTCATAACAACACACACACACACACACACACTCTCTCTCTCTCTCTCTCTCTCTTTCTCTTTCTCTTTCTCTCTCTCTCTCTCTCTCATCCAGCATGCAGCACCTCAACCCTAAGCAACAACCACAATCTTCCAAGCATTTTACTTTCTTGTCACTGATCGTAATATTTCTGCCTCATCCTTCACTGCTCCTCCCCCACGAGGTGTTCTCTTTATATAGGAATGAAGTGAGAAGGAATAAAATGAACGGGAAGAACGAAAGGAAATGAGAGGCAGTGGAAGGAAGTAGAAGGGAAAGAATTGGAAGGAAAGCGGAGAGAAGTGTTTGGGATAGGACGCTAAGGCGAGTGAGAATGAGCAAGAGGAATGTGATTTTGAATTGGTGGAAAAGATGACATGAGAGGAAAAGCAGTGGGAGGAATAGCCAGTAGGCGAGATAGGAAGTGCACTCGCCTTTGATCACTGCGCGGGCTGGGGCTTGGCAGCTTTGCAACTAACCTAAACTGTAATGCCAGCTACAGAAACCCCAGTGGCTGCATGTACAAAGCATCACATAAAATATGTATCAGGATGCAGAGTTTGTGCCATGTGCACCTACATACATACAGTACTTGGCAAACATTCATATATAATACGTACATACATACGTATGCACATACATACGGACATACATTTATACGTATACTCAGAGTCATTGATATAGTTGATTATATAAGCAAATTAATTAATAAGCAGACAATCTATACAATCAGACCAAAAGTAAACAGTATCCGGCACGATCGGATTATCCTGGTGTAACTGCCAATATTTTCCTGGCCAGGTTTTGCAGCTGAGCAACGTTTTAATCAGTATCTCAGCATTTTTCTTCCCTGGAGAATTTCCGAGTAAATTTCATGAAGGCGAGGGATGTTGTGAGAACGAGCCGGGATTAATTTTTCAGTTTTCCCGTCCTTCCACCCCACTCCCCTTTCATTTTCTCCCAGTATCCTTCTTCGCACTTCATATTTGCATGTACCCTCCTACTTTTCCAGTGCCACTTCTCACCCATCTTTCCCTCGACCCCTCCATTACTTCCTTCCCACACTCTTACATTACCTCTCCTCACCCATCTCTTGCCCTCGCTCTCTGGTATTCCCTCCCCACGCTCTACCAGTACCTCTCCTGATCCATCTTTTACTCTCGCCCCCTTCATTAACTCCCATGTCCCTCCCCATTCCAGTGTCTCTCCTTACCATTATGTATGTCGCTTTCGCCCCCTCTATGACGCCTCGTACCAGCCCCGTCCAGTAACTCTCCTCATGTATGTCTTTTGTCTTCCTCTCATTCCTGGTACTTATCCAGCTTTGCTTCCATCACGTGCGCTTAATCTCACCGATGAAGCGAGAATCTGTATTTTAATGTTATGCCATTGGTGCCACGACACACTGCAATTCTTTTACCCTGGTCGACAACATCCCCTCCTCAGGTCATCTCATGGACCTCTGTATACTATGGTTTCTTGATCGATGAAGGAGGGGTCATTACTGAGTAGATAGTATTGCCTGAAGGACTATTCATGGAAGTAACCTCTCACAGCATGCAGCGTGTGGTTGTAGATAGTTACATAAATTTATATGATTCTTGGATATATAGAGTGAGAGCATTCCTTTTACTTCATATCCTCGCCTAACAAACTGCTATCAGACTTTCATGTGTACCGAAATTAATATTCATGATCCGCTTATCTGCTGCTAATTCTCCCAGCACCAGCACTCTTAGTCATCTGTGTTTACTCTCTCTTGGATCATGAGTCTCCATTGCTGAAATTTTTTTTTTCCTCCCATGTTTGCCTCTCTTGTTCTATCCTGCTATTTTTTCTACGAGTTCGACGTCATCTCTTAGCACGTTCCTTAATCTTGCGTAAATTAGATCGTCATCATCATAATTGTTACCCACACATAAATGGGCTGGACAGTTTCAACAGAGGTTGTGGCTGAGTTGGTAGAGTGGTGGTCTTTTTGGCCCAATGGATGCAGGTTCTACTCCCATCTGGGTCAGGGAATAGTTTAAAAGGTTTGAATATCAGTAAAGTAGCCTCATCTGATCTACCATAACACCCGCAGACATGTAAAAACACGCACACTAATACTAATTAACCAGTCTTACATGCGGCAGCCCTAGCATGTCTTCAATATGAATGCAGGATGTTAGCGCCGAGGTGGTGACATGTACAGGTGCATGGTGCGTGGGAGGGCTGCTGGGCCTCAGGAAACGGCTGTTAAAAAATATGCTTAGAGCTCTTTGCTTTAAAAAAAAAAAAAAAAAAAAAAAAAAAAAAAAAAAAAAGTCCGGGAACGTCTTTTATCATGTAGCCATTTTGTATAAGGAAAGATGATTTTATTCATTTTAGTTTAGACGTCCCTGGCCTGTAGGAGTTGGCATACCATTCTAGCCTTCGAAATTGTCAATGACTATAAGGAAGACTTATAACGCCTGCATCCCTTCCTCTCCGTCTCCATGTCTGCAAGCGTGGGAAGGGCTTCAAGTGTTTTCGTATTAGTAAACTTTTCTCTTCCTGTTTTCCACAAGCCTCGTTCTTCATCAGTGTTATCCCTGTGCTGCATCTCAAGTGGTTTCTCTGGTCGCCCCAGATATTTATTCTGCCACACACGACTCAAGTTTCCTTCCACCTCCTGATGCCGCCCTGGGTCACTCATTCATTTCTTCTCCATATAATAATTTATTAAGTTTAACATACGTGGCCTTGTTAACGTCATTATCCCTTCAAGTGCATGTTCTCCTTCCTGCCCAGGTGTCTCCATCTTCTCCTTCCTGTTATAGTAATTAATCCACACTGTTTTCAGTCATTGTCAACACTGCACCCCTCATCATTTTTAATATCTTTTGGCCAAGTCAACAAATACTGCATAATGGTAACGTCTTATTAGCAACAAATCTTCCACAGTTCGTTTGTTTTTCCTTCCTTTTGTTATCATTCGTGATAAAACAGGGCAACCAATGTCATGAGTTTCTTTTCTGTTTCATGTGAGAATATACTGGATGTTAGTGAAAGATTAACTCGTATGTGTGTGTGTGTGTGTGTGTGTGTGTGTGTGTGTGTGTGTGTGTATGTGTGTTTGTGTGTGTGTGTGTGTGTGTGTGTGTGTGTGTGTGTGTGTGTGTGTGTGTGTGTGTGTGTGTGTATGCTTTGTCTATGTTTTTTTTTTCCGCGTCAGGTAAACAATTCTGTGATAATAATGAAACTGAGGTGGGTACTCAGGATAGAACGAGAGAGAGAGAGAGAGAGAGAGAGAGAGAGAAAGAGAAGGATATAAAGAGGAAGGCAATGAGGAGAAAGGAGTGAAGGAAGTCTGAGACAGAGGCAGAGAGGTGAGGAGGGAAATGACTCCAGACGTGTTATATGTACGGAACATAAGATTAACACATATCACCCACATGAGAGAGAGAGAGAGAGAGAGAGAGAGAGAGAGAGAGAGAAGGATATAAAGAGGAAGGCAATGAGGAGACAGGAGTGAGGGGAGACAGGGACAGAGGCAGAGAGGTGAGGAGGGAAATGACTCCAGACGTGTTATATGTACGGAACATAAGATTAACACATATCACCCATTTGAGGAGAGAGAGAGAGAGAGAGAGAGAGAGGGGGGGAGAGAGAGAGAGAGAGAGAGAGAGAGAGAATAAAACTCAGTAATACCGATAAGAGGCAGAGGTAAGGAGATGGTGGGATGGTTGTTTAGTTAGACGGCGATAGTATCAAGTACTTCCTTGTGTTGAGGTGGAGGTGTTTCCGGTTGCTAATGGACCAGGATAAAGAGCCTCTTACATAAGAAGTTCTCTGCCGACCAGTGAATTATTGATGGTGGTGGGGAGAGTGCCAGGAAGAAAGTGAATAGCTAAGAGTACTTTTCTAGTCTTATTTTAGGTTACATGGAAACGTAAGAAAAGAGAATAACTTAGATTCGTGTCCAAAGTTCTTAGTCTCGTTCCACATGATCATGGTTTTAGTGCTGGTTATATTTTAACCTTTTTATGAACATTAATATTGAAATGAGGCTGGATGACCTTTGAGGAGAGAGTCTAGTTGTCTGTTGTCTGTTTCCACCTTAGTCATCACTGACATTTAGTTTGCAGTTTACTGTATACCTATACTTTTTTCCTCTCCTTCTTCCCTGTCTCACATCCTTTGGTCTCCTTTCTTCTTCTCCGCTGTCTCTTCCTTTTTACTCCCTATCCTTATACCTTGTCTCTTCCCTTTTGCTCTCTTTCCTTCTGCCCTTCCACCCTTCCTTTGCTATATTTCTTTCTATCCCCCCTCCCTTCCCTGCCTCATTCCCTAGCTCTGTCCACTGAAAGTACTCTGCACATCTCCTCACCCTGCCAACTACTGTCTCATACACTCTCACGGATGCCTGAATTTCCCAAATTTTGTAACCTCAGGAAGGTAATTTCAGTGGAATATATTGCATTCCTTTGTCTCCCTACTCAATTTTCTCCTTCCTCATATCCAGTCGCTCGCCCACACGCTTAATATTCTCCCCCCCACCTCTCCCTACATACCGCTGCCCCAGCTGTCACTCTTCATCACCTTTGCTATCACAAGTGCATATTTAAACACGTTTTCATAATTTTCACTTTCTTTGTTGGTTCCTGCCTCGTCATATTCACCCTCCCTCTCCCTCTTCTTTTCATCAATCGTCTAGCAATCCACCTCGCTTCCTACCTCCCTCACTTTCTCATCGCTACCAATCCTCGGCCACTGATTGCTCACCAGTGTCTGTCCTCACTCCTCTTTGCATTTTCCCTCGTTGTCTCCTCCTCCCATTTCTTTATAGCTTTGCATTTACTGCCATTCTTCGTGTTCTTCGCCTTATTTCGACTACTTTATATGTCATCTTCCTTTATTATAATTATCATCTCTTTCATTGCAAAATGATATTCCCTCTTTTGTGTACCTCCTCCATCAGTTTGTTATTTATTTCCTCCCCCTCCCCCCTCCAGTATTTCCAGCCCTTTAATCCTTGGTTAGTTACTTGGTCTCTCTCACCTCTGTTAATTCTTGTGACACTACCCTCACTTCCTTGTTTAATTCTTATTCTCTGTTTCCTCCCCTGCTTTCCCAATTAATACTTTCCCAATTTACTTCTTCCTCCCTGTTCTCCCCTGCCCTCCCAGTTTACCTTTCCCTCCCTGTTTCCACCCTTGTTTTGTCTGTTTACCTCTGCCACTCTGTTTCCTTCCTTGCGTTTCCAGATTGCGTCTGGCTCGCTATCACCTTCCCCTGCCTTCCCATATTATGCATATTCTACCTCTCCTCCACTTAACATCAGACTGCCTCCCTCAGACTGTCTCTCTGTCTCACCGCATCCCTCTGTCCTTTCAAGATAGGCATATTATTTCCTTGCGTTGGTCATTGGTTGTACTGAGGTGTTCAGATGAATCTATTGTGGATGTATCACGAAGTAAAAGCCTGGATGCTCCTTGTCAAGCCAATCTTAACTGAATTATCGTCAAACTGTACATACATAAACAGACAGGTAGGTTAAGTTTTCTTAGTTTAGTGATGGCGCTTTACCGCTGGAAGTGAACGAGTTGATAGACCTTTATCGACTGACCAATATTGGGACGATAGATAATGTTCTGTTATTATACTGTCGTTTTTCCTTCTGCTCCTTACCTCACAAGCTACCAGCAGGAATTAATTTTTGTCCTTTTTGTGCCGTTGTTTAATATTTGTTCTTTAGTCAACAGTGAAGTTTGAAAAATAATTCTCTAAGGAAGAAATATCGGAAGCCTCTTTAGCCGACGAGAAAACTGCCTTTTGTAACTGAAGAATTTGTTGTCCCAAAGATGTGACGGTGTAGATTTTACCGTAACAAGTGTCAACATTGTACCGGAACTGTGAACCTGTTATCTTCCAATGCCATAGCCAGCGGGTACTATACTGTGTTGTTGACTGGGTGAGGGGAATGGAGGGGTGGAATTAAGAGGGTAAGTGAGGGAGTGGATGGAAGAGGTGAGGTGAGAGGGTGGGTGTGCGTAAGACCTGGGGAGATGAGGAGGTGGGTATGCGTGAGAGGTGGGGATGTGGGTATGAGTGTGAGCTGTGGAGGTGAGGGAGTGGATGCGAGTGAGGGCTGTGGAGGGGAGAAAATGTGCGTGTGATCTGGGGAGGGAATCGGCTGGGTGTGAGAGTAAGGAGTTGGGAAGGGCAGAATGAGTGGGTGGCGGAGGAAAGGGGGCCAGTTTTGTGGGTGTATGTGAGGGGATGGGTTGGGTGTGTGGGAGGTAAGGGGTCTAGATTTGTAAGTAGGATAGGGGAGAGACTGGATGTGCGGGTGATGAAGGGGACTGGATGGTGTGGGTGTGTGGGAGGGGAGAGGGTTAGTTTTGTAGTTAGGTTAGGGGAGAGACTGGGTGAGCTGTTGAGGGAGGAAGGGGAGGGGTTGGGTGTGTGGACGGGGGAGGAAACTGGGAATTGAAGGCGAATTCTAAGGAACCAGAAATTTCATTATGACGGGAGTGATGAATATGGGTGTGTGGGAGGGGAGAGGGTTAGTTTCGAAGTTAGGTTAGGGGAGAGACTGGGTGAGCTGTTGAGGGAGGAAGGGGAGGGGTTGGGTGTGTGGACGGGGGAGGAAACCGGGAATTGAAGGCGAATTCTAAGGAACCAGAAATTTCATTAGGACGGGAGTGATGAATATTGTGCTGGAAGTGGAGGTGGCGGCAAATATGAGTCGACTTTATTAAACACTGCAACTTAAAAGTGCACATTCCGTCACTTTAATGTGGGGGAGGCGGTGGCTCAATCGGTAGAGAGGTGGCCTGCAGTCCTAACGGACCCAGGTTCGAATCCCGGCTGGGGCAGGGAACAGTTTAAGGATTTGAATTTCATTAAATCAGGCTTTACTGATCTACCAAAAGACCCGCCAACATGTCGTAAAAATACCCCCGCTAATACCAATACACCAGTCCTGTATGAGACAGCCCTAGCATGTATTCAATATGGACGGTGGGTATTAGCGCCGAAGTGGTGACATGTAGAGGTGTATGGTATGTAGGAGGACTGCTGGGCCTTGATCGCAGGCTGTGAAGCCTATGCCCAGAGTCGGACACATAAAAAAAAAAAAAAAAACTACATCTTCACCAGGTGGTTCTTGGTGCCTCTAGTTTTTGTGTTGGTATTAACATACAAATCAAGTTAGCCTGTGATATGCTGATGTGTCTGGCTTGAAAATCTAAATATGTACTAAAAGTATTCAACCATCGAAAAGGGAAGTTTATTATCTCTTGCCATACACTGTGTCGTATCAGTCAAGAGATTGTTCGCTTTTGTTGAAACCACTTAAAAAGAAGATATGTCAAAGATTGCTGTCGGATTCAAGATATTCCGTTAGAACTGACCCGAGTGTAAGACAGTCATAATAATTTTGTACTTTGTAGTCACAGATCATCATATGCGATACCATTGTTCACATTTTAATGTATGTTTGATGTTATACAGTCCAGTCGGGTGGTGCCCCTCAAGTGGAGAGAGAGAGAGAGAGAGAGAGAGAGAGAGAGAGAGACAGAGACAGAGACAGACAGACAGACAGACAGACAAACAAACAAATCCCACTTTCTGTTTTAATGGTGTGAAGTGAACAGTGACTTAAATCACCTTTGCAATAGTGTGTTGAAAAGAGATATCCAGAGCCTGTGTAAAATTGTCCTACACAAGGCAGTACAACGGTATTGCTTGTAGACTACCAACCCTCCCAGTAACGATAGCAGTTCTCTGAGCCCAAATTTATTTAAATGGAGACAGCTTCTATCCCGCTTAATGAAGTCCGTCCTGAACGTAGTAACTTATCTGTTGGTAGCGAGAATAAGAAAGTAACCGTTCTAAGGTGTTACTGAAGATGGTTTTTACTACGTTGGCAAAGATATATCCCTCTAGGCTGAATAATACCGACTGACGTTAGCAAAAATGTAATCGCTAAGACGTGATCACAGTGAATGTGGGAGGAGAGGTGGTGCTGTGACGGAGTAGAGAAATCGGGTCACGTTTGGTATTGTTCTAGGGTGTATTGTTTTCCACAGTGAAGCCTTTTGTTTGTGAGTGGCACCTTGGTCAAGAAGTCTTTGTCTAACTGCAGGTCCTCGTGTGCACATTGTTGTCCCTGGTGAGCCATACTGCATTAAACACCTTGGCCAGGTTTAGGTTAATGTTACAAAACTAAGCCTTAAGCTTGTGATAGTACCAGCTGTACAATTCGTTAAGCTGTTATGATCACCAACCACACCACACTGTAACTCGGTAACTACAGTGACAATTACAGGTTTACTAGTTATCCACACAACCTTTGTCTGCTCTGTTCACTTTCCTGAAGTCATAAGATATGTAGTACATTATACAGTTTCTTTATATTATGTCAAGTGCATGGGCACTTCACTTGTGCTGACCAGATGGTGTTGACAGCAAGGAAGGAGTGTCATGTGAGGGACCAGAGACATAGGAGTAGCAGCTCAGATGGTTCTTGGTTACTCTTGGGGTATACATGGGATTATTAATGGTTAGGTCAATATTTTCTTCCCCCCTCCCCATCATCCATCCTCTCCTCCTGTTATTCTGCCACCTCCCTGATCAACCCCTGACTTTTCCTAGTCTTTCACCCGCCAACTCCCCCAATACTCTTTTTTTAATGTTTAATGTTCTCGTCCTCTTTTTCCAACCACTATTTTCAATACCCTGCGTTACGGTATTCTGATCACCATTTATATTTTCCCTTAATAATTGCCATCCAGATCAGGCAAAGTCGTGCCTCTCTCCGTTTATGTTTTAGATACTGAAGGCGGGGTTGAATGGGCTGGTGGTGGACTAAACCAGGGGCAGTAGAGTGGTGAGGTGTGGTGTGGGTGTGAACTATTGTGTAGTGTGATCTATGTGTGACGGGACTATTGTGTGGTGTGGTCTGGGTGTGACGGGACTATTGTGTGGTGTTGTGCGGTGTTATTGTGACGGGACTGGTGTGGCGTGGTGTTGTTTGGTGTGACTGTGATGGGACTGGTGTGGCGTGGTGTGGTCTGAGATTCATGAGGCTCTTGTGTGGTGTAATGTGTTTTGGTATGGTATCAGTGTGCTGGGCCTGTGGTGTAGTGTGTTATGGTATGCTGTGTTCTGATGTGTTGTGGTGTAATGGCAATGGACATTCCTAAGAGACTTGCATCCCTCGGTTTTGTAGGCTTCTCCCTCAGTGTGCCTGCTGTGTAAAGTGAGTGTGGGGTCAAAGGCATCATCAGTCATGCGGTACACTGCTGCTGGAGACCAGAATGTGATGGCGATGGCAGTGGACCTCACTGGATTATTTATTGATATGACAGGTACTGATATGATAAAGTTTGTCCATTCCAAATAATTTAATCTCTCCTTTTTGTTTCTCTAACCTGATACAAGTAATAGAATATCATCCATCTTCCCTGGTCCTCTGATACCACCAGCAGCCGCCATCACCGCCATACTCATACAAGCAGGGTACATGAGGCAGGATGAGGATCAGAGTACGGACCCTAGGACAGGATGACCCCAAGAATTTTGTACTGGTAACGAGAATAAAATATTACAGCACAGTGCAATCTCTGTTTCAAGTATAAGATTGGGGATTGTTTAACATTTTGTCAAAAGTGAAGTCGAAGCTTCAAGCCTCCATACATGTTGATAAGTTTGCACCAAGACCACACGAAATGTAAGGTCCATCATTTGACTTAAGTTGTGCATATGATATAGTGGCATTTTGTCCAAGCTGTAAAATTTTAAACATACCTTAACGTCTCATTTTAGTTGTAGCCAATGAAATTACCATAGACTACGGTTACTTGGACTGTTTTATGTAGGGCATAGTCGTACACTACACTGGTAATTTCAAGATGACAGAATTCATTGACGCAGTACACAAGATGTTGCTGCCAGTGGCGACTGTAGTCACTTTGACAATTTCTGCTTATATGAACAATCTGAGGTAAAGGCAGTACTTCAATGGTGTGGAGTGTTTTGGGCGAACCGAACTTGATATTTGGTACATAAATTTGACGTGCCAGTTTCAGTGTTTTTTTAACTTTTATTAAAGTATCTCTTTTGTTCGTTTCAGGTGAGGATGGAACGTGTGATGGTCATGAGCCCCGTCCTTTTGTATGTCAGGTGGAGAGACAAGTGTGGTGACATCAGGAAATTTTTATGTCCAAAATTCAGGTACAGTTCTAGCCCAGTTAAGTTAAATGTACAGGATACTCAAAAAATGTTAACACTTACGTGGAATATTTGTACATGTACCGGTATATAATTTCTTTTCTGTTCTTTGCAGTTGATTGCAATGGCAACGAGTTTGTCTTTGGAAGAAAAAAATCAAGGTCGCTGCATGGACAGACAAAATACTTGTTAATATGATATATTGAGTTGTTAGTTCTGTTTCTCTAAAAAACTTACATCCACGTGAATGTTAACATTTTTTTATGCACCTTGTATTGATGATGTAGGTAGCACGGCAGGTGAGTGAATGCGGGTGATGTGTTAGTGGTGAGAGTGGGACGGCGTCCACTGTAATATACGATGTTACCTAAAGCAGCAGAACAGGTGAGTGAGTGTGGGTGACGTGAGAATGATGAGGGTGGGACGGCATATACTGTAATGTAAGGTGTTACATGAGGCAGCACGGCAGGTGAATTGGGGTGACATTCACCCTACCTAGCTCCAGTAATTGGCTCACCTGGTTTAACCCACCTGGCTAATTGGGTGGTTGGACTTACTGTCCTACCTGACAGTTATCGTTCCCGACTCCAGAATGTAGTCGAGCTGACTGATTGTTTACCCATCTTTGGTAATACAGATTCATTTTTTGTTTTTGCTCCTGCATTACAGTGTACAATGTGAGATTGTAGCTAGACTTGCTCTGGATGCCCGGTGTAACTGGGGAAGAAAGCAAGCCCATAATTCAGAAAAGATCCACGTAGTGTCTATTACCGTACTTGTATCCCTTGCTTCATAGCCTCGCTTGATATCCATTACTTTCCCAATGAACCTCGTCCAACACTTCTCTTTATGCGTGTCTCACTTCTTTCTAATGCTCACTATTCTTTTTTCTAACATCACTTTTGTCCACATCACCTGATGTTTTCTTAATATTTCTCATATTTTTTGTGTATGTGTGTTCTCTTTTGTTCAGATTGTGAATATTACCCAATTCATGTACGTACCAGTGGAAGAAAGTTTTGGCGATGATGGTGATGATTATGACGACGATGATGTCAATGATAATACACATGCAAGGCAATTCTTTTCTCCCTCGCCTAGCTGCTACCCTCCCTTCCACTCCCTGTTCCCCTACTCTTCCATGCCCTTTCCCTTCCCCAATCCTCCAGTCATTTTTCTTTTACCTTTCATATCCTTTTTTCCGTGTCCTCCCATTTCCTTACTTTGCTATTCTCTTCCCTTTTTCCCTTACCCTGCACCCCTTTTCTCTCCCCTCCTCTCCTCTCCTATTCCCTTTGTCATCCCGTCCTGTACCGTTCTCCTATCCTCCCATTCCTTTTCTCTGATTTTTCCCCACCAGTTTATCTCACTATGCCTCATTTCACACTTCCTGTATATTCTAAGTGCCAGTCAACATAACCTCATCTGACGTGTTGATAGTTTCACACTCATATCACACAGCCAGCCTGGTATCCAGGCAGGCACACTCACCATCCCAGCCTTGTTACACTCATTGCACCTCACTTCCAACCACTTGTTTCTTGTATTACAACCTCTGGTTTACGATCACCTTCATTTTCAGCGTCATTCCTCCTGCTCCTCCTCCTCCTCGTTACCAAACCCCTCCCTCACCTTTGGGCCTTGTCTCATCTACTGTCTTACTTTCATTCTGCTCCCTCTGAGTGCTGTGGCCAAAGACTGGTGGCAGAGTGAAAGTGGTGGAAGAGTAAGAATGGTGGAAAAGTAAGAATGGTGGAAGAGTAAGAATGGTGGAAGAGTGAGTCGTGGCAGAGTGAGAGTGGTGGCAGAGTGAAGGTGTTTACCCCTTCCAGTATCCCACCCTCTCTTCTCTTTCTTCCCTTTTCAGCCTCCATTTTTGCCCTTGTTCCCTTTCGTTCTCCAATATTACACTCTCTGCCCTTCCTCGCCTGTTCTTTAGTATCTCTTTTCTCTCTCTTTCCTTGTTTTCCTCTGCGTTCTTCCTTACCATCATCGTCCCCCTTCCCCCTGTGGGTCTCTACATTTCCATCTCGTTGCATGGCCAGTCACACGGAGATTTAAATGAAATCCTGGAGACCGAGTGAAGACAAGGGAAGACAGGTGAGGAGTGCGGAAAAAATGGTGAGGGATAGTGAGGAAATTACGTAAAGAGCTGAAAGAGTCAGGAAACGAGAAGAAGGGAAGACATAGTGAGGGACGAGGAAAAGGAAAGAAGTAAAGATACAATTGGAAATAAGAGGAGGGGCAGGATATGGAAGATGGGGTAGGAGGGAAGTAAGGCAACGTAAGGGGTACAGTTAAATCAAGATCTGGGTATGTTTAACGATTAGATGGTTGTGATGTGCGGTGGAGTGGCAGAGTAGGTGATGGTGTGTGGGTGAGTGGTAGGACAGGTAGTTGTGTTGTGTGGTGGAGTGGCAGGACAGTTGGTGTTATGTAGTGGAATGACAGGACAGGTGGTGGTGGAGTGTGGTTGAGTGGTAGGGCAGGTGATGATGTTGTGTGGTGGTGTGGCTGGGCTAATGGTGGTGGTGTTGTGCTGGTATATCCAATGAAATCATTTAACACGCGCCAAGAATATGATTTATTTTTCAGTTCTTCCTTCTATTTTTAGACTTTTCTGGAAATAATCACTTAATTGAACTTATCTCATAATTGCTAATGGCCTTGTCGAATCCTACTACCACGAATTCACCGGATAATATTTTGCACCCTAAAACGTAACCCGTCGGTGATAACTGAGCATGACGTATCCTCTCAGTCGATGGAGAGAGAGAGAGAGAGAGAGAGAGAGTACTTTTTTTTTTTAGATCTGCTATAAGCGTAATTGTTTCAGAGTTTATATTTGCGGATGTTTTGATCTGCTACGTGTGTGTGATGGACAGGTAACTAATGAAGGGGTTAGGGGTATGGGGGAGGTGGAGTGCAGTGCAGTGGCACTCTTCTTTATCGGTGTTACTTTTGCAACCTTAATATTTGCAAGAATTATTTGACAGTTAATGTTTTTCGTTGCTGATAAAAACAATTTCTTTTTTCATCCACGTCCTGTTTACCTTCATTTTAGGAGATAGTGCCCCAGTGAAATTGAACTGTGTTTGTACTTGTCCTATGTATTGGGGTTGATGTGTAACACACACACACACACACACACACACACACACACACACACACACACACACACACACACACACACACACACACACACACACACACACACACACACACACACACACACACACACACACACACACACACACACACACACACACACACACACACACACACACACACACACACACACACACACACACACACACACACACACACACACACACACACACACACACCACGTGTCTGTTTGCACCCGGATTGAATAATATTTTTTTGAAAATAATAGATGTTATGAAAGTAATGTGTTGTTATTATAATCTTTACGGTATTTTGAAGATCATTTCCACCGAGGATATTTAACAGATTTCCAAAATTTACATGCATGGTTTCCTGTCTTGCTGATCTGTTACATATGCATTATTGGTGTGGCGTGAGGTTACGATTACATGTACAAGAGTAGCTTTTCAATGGTCAGATGGATCCATGTTTTGCAAAATTATGGACAGGTGTTTTCCAACCTTAATATTTTGGTGATGCTAATGGAATGGTTTTGTGTATCCGTTCAGCCTTGGGGATGAGAGAGAGAGAGAGAGAGAGAGAGAGGAACGGAATGGGGGGGGGGGGTAGGACCCGCTGTGAGAGGGGATGCGAAGGGAAAGAATGAAAGATTGATAAAGAGTCAGTGAGGTTGAGTGAGGATATTAGGGAGGCAGAGTTAGGGAAAGACTTTAAGGAAGATAATGAGGTACATTTAGGGAATGTGAGTAGTGTCAGAGTGTGCGAAGGAAAGAGGAGGGATGGTGGAGGCAGTGCCAGGAAGTCGAGTGCGTAGGTAAGGGAACTTCTTAATCTTAGAAAAATATATTAACTATATCTTAGTTGGTCGATTTTATCCTCGTATTGAAGATAGTTTAACTTTAGTCGTATTATCATTTTTCAGTATTGTGTTCTAGGGAAGTATGGAAGTCGTCTGTTTTGATTTTGTACAAAATTTGTTTTATTTTATGCTTTCCAGCATAAGATGTTTCCCATTAGACGAGCTAGGTTAACATATCAGTTTAAGCTGTTTTAGCAAAGCGTGTTTCTGTCTGTGATGTGTAGTGCTGTGTGATTAGGTTTATCCCTGTGGCACTAACAATAAAGCCAGGCTCCGGCAGTGTCCCAGTTCTGTTGTTTAATCCCTTCCCTGTGTGACCCAGGCCCCTCGATAGCAGTCACACTAATATGCCCTCCCTCCCACACCACCACTCTTGTCTGCCTTCCATCCCACACCACCACTCTTGTCTGCCTTCCCTCCCACACCACCACTCTTGTCTGCCTTCCCTCCCACACCACCACTCTTGTCTGCCCTCCCTCCCACACCACCACTCTTGTCTGCCCTCCCTCC
This sequence comes from Coenobita brevimanus, assembly GCF_032717465.1. NCBI lineage: Eukaryota > Metazoa > Arthropoda > Malacostraca > Decapoda > Coenobitidae > Coenobita > Coenobita brevimanus. The sequence goes on from NC_137026.1 coordinate 24,434,116, forward strand.
CACACCACCACTCTTGTCTGCCCTCCCTCCCACACCACCACTCTTGTTTGCCCTCCCTCCCGCACCATTCCTCTTGTCTGCCCTCCCTTCCACACCACCACTCTTGTCTGCCCTCCCTCCCACACCACCACTCTTGTCTGCCCTCCCTCCCGCACCATTCCTCTTGTCTGCCCTCCCTTCCACACCACCACTCTTGTCTGCCCTCTCTCCCACACCACCACTCTTGTCTGCCCTCCCTCCCACACCCCCACTCTTGTCTGCCCTCCCTACCACACCACCACTCTTGTCTGCCCTCCCTACCACACCACCACTCTTGTCTGCCCTTCACCAACCACTACTCTTGCTGCTCCTGCCTGCCTGTTACTGGGTTATTCGCCGGTGGCTACAGGTTCAGGCTATACTGCTGTCCTTGTATTTCATAGTTTGATATATATTTCACTAAGATTCTTAAATTATTGTAACATCTGTGAGACCACAAATAGTGTACATTTTCAGATGAATCCCTAATTACAGGCTCACCTTCCTGACCACCTATTTGTTCCAGTCATGCCAACTTTTCCATCTCCTCGTTCGGTTTTCATAAGTTTTCAATGATCCAGTCTCTCATCCTCACACGTCCACTTATCATTTGGCAGTAGAAATCTTCCTCTCTTAATAATCGACTTGCCGTCAGCCACAAAAAAAAAAAGAAATTGATGAAGCCGTAGTCAGAGCGTTAATCAAGTTTCATGGCTCACTGCTATCTGACTCGTTTTCAGCTGCTGGTATTTTTCATATTGTTTCATCTATGCTCATCCCTTGAGTCTTCCTCCTGCCTCTACTTTCATCACCACATACGTAAATGGCTATGCGTTGTACATTGTTTCTAAACTTACTCGGCTTCTGCAACCCACATAGAAAACAGTTCTTGATGTTTCTGTTGCCACTGCTTTCTCTCGTGGTTTATGACACTTATGACATTCCAAAGTCTGAAGCTAGTCCGGTGGTGCTAACACTATCACCCTTTATGCAGTCCCAGCCACAACCTTTGGCTTGAGGGAAGAAATAAACAGAAAAGGTGGAAGGTCAGGTGTGAGCTAGAGGTAAGGGTGGCGTCACCAGACAGGTGGGTGACCTGCCTGTGCCTGATGTTTCATCGTGAACTGAATCCTTTGCCAATGTCGGTTGGTAAAAGAATGTTTTTTTTTTTTTTTTCCCTTGCTTCAGCATTATAGTTGCTCATCATAACTTTTTTCCCCAACGCATATCACTGTAACTAATAGTTTCTTTGTGTGTGTGTGTGTATGTGTGTGTGTGTATATGTGTGTGTGTGTGTGTGTGTGTGTGTGTGTGTGTGTGTGTGTGTGTGTGTGTGTGTGTGTGTGTGTGTGTGAACAGATGTCGCCACACACCTACATGCGCACTAATACCAGTCGTCTCTTGTGATAAACTAGGTATATATGTCACAGTGTGGACTGGCGGGAAGATATTGGTCAAGGTGACTACAACGTATCTGTGTACTGTATGATAGAGCTAACAACTAAAGACTTTTTATCAGGATTTTCATCTCACATCGTCTAACCTGAAGCAGCATTTGTTAACTTCTGATCTTGACCCTTTCTTCATGACTGCATCCTTTAATTAAATTTTTTTCCCATCAGCTTTACGTTAGGTTTCTGACGGTAATGGTCAGACGACCGTCGCACCTGTATAATTGCTTCTTGATATTGGCATGTTCATACCTGGCTGACGATGCTAGGGGTGGAGCGTCCAGGACCCTCTTGACTTTCACAATGCCCAGATTTATTATGGTTTTATTAGTCGTTATTCTTCCTCGGCTTCATTTCCTTCATACTCTTTCTCCTTTTTTTTCCCTCCCCTCCCTATACATTCCACATCCCCTGCCTCACCCTACACATTCCACATCCCCTGCCTTACCCTACACATTCCACATCCCCATCCTCACCCTACACATTCCACATCCCCTGCCTCACCCTACACATTCCACATCCCCATCCTCACCCTACACATTCAACATCCCCTGCCTCACCCTCCACATTCAACATCCCCTGCCTCACCCTACATATTCCACCTCTCCTGCCTCACCCTACACATTCCACATCCCCTGCCTCACCGTACATATTCCACAGCCCGTGCCTCACTCTACACAAAACACATCTCCTGCTCACCGTACACATTCCACATCCGCTGCTTCACCCTACATATTCCACATCCCCTGCCTCACCCTACTCATTCAATATCCCCTGCCTCACTCTACGCATTCCACATTCCCTGCCTCACCCTACACATTCCACATTCCCTGCCTCACCCTGCACAATCATCCACTGTCTCGCTCAACGCATTAAACATCACGTCCCTCAGCCTACACATTCCACATCCTGTCCCTCAGTCTACACATTCCACATCCCCCGCCTCAGCCTACGCATTCCACATCCCCTGCCTCACCCTACACATTCCACAACCCTGCCTCACCCTACACATTCCACATCCCCTCCTCACCCTACACATTCCACATCCCCTGCCTCACCCTACACATTCCACATCTCCTGCCTCACCCTACACATTCCACATTCCCTGCCTCACTATACATATTCCACATCCCCTGGCGCACCCTACACATTTCACATCCCCTGCCTCACCCTACACATTTCACATCCCCTGCCTCACCCTACACATTCCACATCCCATGCCTCACCCTGCACATTCCACATCCCCTTGCTCATCTTATACATTCCACATCCCCTGCCTCACCTCACACATTCCTAATTCTTTGGCTATGCTCCACATTCCTCCCTTGTCTTATACTTATTTCAACACATAATTTTGGATGTCCTCGTCGGATTTCATTGTCATCATTTCACCAACAAATATATTTTAGTCTGAAATATTTCCTGTGGGCGATGAAAGAGGTTGGCGTGTTCACTGGCCCGTGTGTGTGTGTGTGTGTGTGTGTGTGTGTGTGTGAGAGAGAGAGAGAGAGAGAAAGAGAGAGAGAATGCCGAGTCGATTTTGTGTGTGTGTGTGTGTGTGTGTGTGTGTGTGTGTCAGTCAGTTAGATATACTGTATATCTGATAAACACAATGGCTGAGTTGGGGTACAGGGAGTGAGGGGTTGATCGTCATGTAGTGATGCTGTTCGTTTAGCCTCGATGTTATTTTCGTGTCTTTTAAAGCACCAGAATTGTTTGGTGGGCGTATTTCTTTTTCACTGCATAGTAAAGCAAATGTCTTCAGTGATCCACACAGCTTCTGTTTACATTCACTGAAGGATAGCCTCGCCTCAGAATAACACTGTACATCATAATGAACGAAATTCTTTATATCTTGCCGTATATTTAGTATCGTCCTCTCTTTTACTGTACACGCCAACCACCAGCAAAGCGTTTTTCCAGTTCTTAAAACAAGTCTTTCTCTCGTCACTCATGCTTTCCCCCACTCTTGCCTTCCTCTACTCATGCCTTCCTCCACTCTTGCCTTCCTCCACTCTTGCCTTCCTCCACTCTTGCCTTCCTCTACTCTTGCCTTCCTCTACTCTTGCCTTCCTCTACTCTTGCCTTCCTCTACTCATGCCTTACTTCACTCTTGCCTTCCCCCACTCTTGCCTTCCTCTACTCATGCCTTCCTCCACTCTTGCACTACTTCACTCTTGCCTTCCTTCACTCCTGCCTTCCTGCACTCTTGCCTTCCTCCACTCATGCCTTCCTCCACTTTTGCCTTCCTCCACTCTTACCTTTCCCCACTGTCGCCTTCCTCCACTCTTCCCTTCTTCCATTTTGCCTTCCCCCACTCTTGCCTGCCCCCACTCTTGCCTTCCCCCACTCTTGCCTTCCTCCACTCTTGCTTTCCTCCACTCTTGCCTTCCTCCACTTTTGGCTTCCTCCACTCTTGCCTTCCCCCACTCTTGCCTTCCTCCATTCTTGCCTTCCCCCACTCATGCCTTCTCTCCACTCTTGCCTTCCCCCACTCTTGGCTTCCCCCACTCATGCCTTCCCCCACTCATGCCTTCCTCCATTCTTGCCTTGCCCCACTCATGTCTTCCTCCAGCCTCCTTCATCTTGCTTTTCACTCCTTAGTTTCACTCAGTGTCTGTGGCTGCTTTCGTCTCCTTCACGTGTAATTAATCTTCAAATGTCCCAAAATCCATGAATGATGTAATAACACTGGGAGGTTAATCTGTTTTTGTCTCCTACTTCCAGCATCAGTTTTTCATTAAGTTAATCCTCTCTGTCTCTGTCTCTGTCTCTGTCTGTCTGTCTGTCTGTCTGTCTGTCTGTCTCTCTCTCTCTCTCTCTCTCTCTCTCTCTCTCTCTCTCTCTCTCTCTCTCTCTCTCTCTCTCTCTCTCTCTCTCTCTCTCTCTCTCCTCATTTGCATTTAATTACATGCTTCCCTCCATCTTCCCATCATTTCATCTATTATTGCCATCATTATCATCTATGACCCATCACCTCATTCCGCTCATACCTCGCTCCACAAACTTCTTTAAGGGAACCGTTGGCACCACAGTTTGACTCTCTGGCTGGTCAGAGGTTATGGCACAGTTTGTTTCCTCCTTGTCAGTTTTCCACAGCAGTGCACCTGGGGACCATTCACTCTTGTGAGTCCTGTGCTGGGGGAAAACTGAGCTAGGCTGTCCATAAGCATAAATATAAGCCTTATTCATCCACCCTAATTGATATCTTCCTTTGCCATTCCTCCCTTGTCTTGTCAGTGAAGGTTTTGAGTTTGATGGAGTTATTAGGTGTTAGTCTTGTTCTGCCCGCAATGCGATGTAGCCCTGTGGTGATGGAGTTATTAGGTGTTAGTCTTGTTCTGCCCGCAACGCGATGCAGCCCTGTGGTGGTGGAGTTATTAGGTGTTAGTCTTGTTCTGGCCACAGTGTGATGTAGCCTATGATGGTGGAGTTATTAGGTGTTAGTCTTGTTCTGCCCACAATGTGATGTAGCCCTGTGGTGATGGAGTTATTAGGTGTTAGTCTTGTTCTGGCCACAGTGTGATGCAGCCCTGTGGCTTCACCACAGCCTCACATGGTTTGACAAAGGGTATTATTTTAGGACTAAGTAAATATTAGGAAAACTGCTGTTTAACCACTTCAGCCCAAGTACATATTTTATATTTTGTACTTGTTGATATCAGAGGATTTCAGTCAGCTTAGAGGAGTGTCCTAGTAGTGATGGGGTTAATATAGGTTATAACCACTCCAGTTCAAACACTTTCGTTTAAACACAATAAGATTCCTTATTGACAGCAAGAGTAGTAGTAGTAGTACTAGTAGTAGTAGTAGTAGTAGTAGTAGTAGTAGCAGCAGCAGCAGCAGCAGCAGTTGCAGTAGTAGTAGTAGTAATAGTAGTAACAGCAGCAGTTGCAGTAGTAGTAGCAGTTGCAGCAGTAGTAGTGGTAGTAGTAATAGTAGTAGTAGTAGTTATACTAGTAGCAGTAGTAGTAGTAGTAGTAGTTGTAGTAGTAGCAGCAGTAGCAGCGGCAGTTGCAGTAGTAGTAGTAGTAGTAGTAGTAGTAGAAGTAGCAGTAGTACCAGTAGTAGTAGTAGTAGTAGTAGAAGTAGCAGTAGTACCAGTAGTAGTAGTAGTAGTAGAAGTAGCAGTAGTACCAGTAGTAGTAGTAGTAGACTAACCCAGGTCTTTCTGACCGAGCAGACCATCAATACCAGGAAGGCAGTCGCCCTTGTAGTGCCATCCCGTGCAGTGAACCATGCGGTGGACAGCGCCTTGCCACAGCGAGGCGCGGGGAAGAGTGTGGAGGTTTGGTTCCCGGATGGACGCCGCACTTATATTTCAATGAATCTGGTGGAAAAGTGGACAAGAGATCAAGGAAGAGTTGATTAGATTCTGAGGTGGATCTCAAACATCGCCATCAATAACATCACTCTTTTCATTATAATCTCTAGCTCCACCGTAAATTATTTCACGCATCAAAACACACACACACACACACACACACACACACACACACACACACACACACACACACACAAACACACACTCTGACAAAAAGTATCTTTTTTACATATGATTAAGAAATTGTATTATGAGATTCTGACTCAGAGCTGGTGAGCAGCTTGGCCGGAGTCTACTGACTGGCTTATTTTCCTTATTATATTGTTACGGAACAGAGAAAGATAATGTACACTTTAAGTGAGAATACTAAAAATCACTAACTGTCCCGTAAAGTTCCAGGTTCAAAACAAAGAGTTAGGTAAAATTACAAGTTAAAGTTTAATGCTCAAACTAACAAAAAAAACATTCAGGACTCATAAGGATAATGTAATGGCAAATAAACAGGTTAAATATATGGTTAACTGCAATAGCCTCTATTAACACGAAATTAGCAAGAGTAAATTTTATCTAAGTCAGCCCTGATAAAATGAGATACCAGATAATACTCAGTGAATGCCAGATATATTATTACAGATACAAAATAATATTAAAACTGATGGACATAAAGATCCCTACATGAATTACAAAATCTTCACCAGGCCCACAAACTAAACCCATGCTATACAGTACAAGAAAAAAATACAACAGTTATACTCAAATTACACACAGCTGCTAGATGTTTGGAGATTTCTTGAGCACTCACAATAATAATATCTGTACAGGGGAGGACAGAGATGTGAACAAAATGAGGAGCAGATCTAAGTGGCAATGATGCAGAGACTGAGCTCATTATATAGGGGCCGGCAGAGCTTGATACAACTTGTAAGAAGGATGCGCAAATGAATCCATGGGGACAAAGAGTTGACAATCCTGGTCTGAACTCCAGAAATGACGACTTACTCTACTATAACGGTAGAAGGGGGGAACTGAGGCAGAACACGCTCGTGATCAAACATGCAGCATACTGTGCGTTAAAATTACACAAAGGATGATGAAATCATAGGCTATGTAACACCTCCCCACAAAGAAAAAAGAAATTTACAAAGGAAATTTCTTATTACTCTAAAACAATCTGTATATGGCATTACAGACCATGCAAAGGTCTTTCCTAGTGTTACAAAACATGAGATCTCCCTAGCACGCTCAGTCATAGGTACTTGCCAGTATCCCTTTAACAAATCAAACTTACTTATGTACCTAGCCTTTCCGATCTTGTCTATGCAATCTTCCACACGAGGGAGAGGGTAAGTGTCTGTTTTAGTTATCTGATTAACACGTCTGTAGTCGATGCAAAGCCTCTGTGACCCACCTGGCTTAGGGACTAGAGTGACAGGAGAACTCCACTCGCTCTGACAGGGCTCAATCATCTTGTGGTCCAACAGGTAGCCAAGCTCCTTCTGGATGAGAGGAACTTTCACTGGGTTCACACGGTCAGGAGGCAGTTTAATTGGCTTTGCGTCTCCAACCTCGACATCATGCATCAACACAGTAGTTCTTTCTGGAGTGGCACGGAACACTTCCGGGTACTCCTGCAGTAATGCCGAAAACTCCTGCCTTTCCTTGGGAGGTAGATGAGAAAGCTTAGTCTGGAGATCATTCATGATATCAGGATTCTTCCCCAAACTATCACTCAGGCTCATACTGCATGGGAGAGCTTCACTTGCAGACTCGGGTGGAACAGCTACTGTGCAGACTGGATTATTTTCGTCCCGCCTGTGATATAACTTTAGCATGTTGATGTGACATAGTTGCTTGCTCTTTCTACGATCTGGTGTGGCGATGACATAGTTGACATCACTGAGTTTCTTCTCCACGAAATAAGGGCCACTAAACTTGGCTTGAAGAGGTTGCCCATGAACTGGTAGCAGAATCAAAACCTGATCTCCTGGCTGAAAGTGGCGTAACCTGGACTTCTTATCATACCAAGTCTTCATCTTCTCCTGAACAGCTCCTAAATTCTCTCTCGCCAGCTGTAAAGCAGTGGACAGCCGTTCTTTGAACTTCATCACATACTCCAGCAGGTTGACGTCATCTTCCTCCGACAGCCAGCATTCCTTGAGTAACTTAAGGGGTCCTCTTACTTCATGGCCAAACAGTAGTTCAAAAGGTGAGAAGCCCAGTGATTCATTTGGAGATTCTCTTGCAGCAAACACAACGAATGGAAGTCCTTTATCCCAGTCTTTCTGATGTTCCAAACAGTATTTCTTGAGCATCGATTTCAGTGTTTGATGATATCTCTCCAACGCTCCTTGGGTCTGGGGATGGTAAGCTGAAGACGTGATCTGGGTGATGCCCAACTCTTTCAGAGACTGCTTGAAAACGTTTGACATGAAATTACTTCCCCGGTCTGACTGTACCTCCTTGGGCAGACCAAACTTTGTGAAGAACCCTAGCATTTCCTTAACCACGTTCTTTGCTGAGATGTTTCTAAGTGGAATGGCTTCAGGATAACGAGTAGCCATATCAATCAGGGTCAACACATAAGAAAATCCTGAAGAAGTCTTAAGAAGAGGGCCCACAATATCCACCAACACACGGGTGAAAGGCGCCTCAAAAGGAGGAATGGGAGCTAGAGGTGCAACCTTTTCGGTCTGATTACACTTCCCCACAACTTGACAGGTGTGACAAGACTTACAATACCAGGAAACATCCCTGAAGATACCTGGCCAGTAGAAGTGTTTCAAAATGCGTGCCACAGTCTTCCTCACTCCAAGGTGTCCTGCCAAACTGGAATCATGAGCCACTCTAATGATATCCTGCCTACAAACACGAGGGATGACAACTTGATGTACAACCTCCCATTCACAGTCGGCTGATGCTGTTGGGGGTCTCCACTTCCTCATAAGCACTCCTGACTTTATATAATAACAAGTAGAAGCACCGGCTGATTCTTCCTCACTGCAAACAGAGTTAGCTAGACCTTTCAACTCAGGGTCAGCAACCTGCAACTCAACCAACTCTTGACGAGACAAATTATCAACACTACGGGGTACTGCCTCATCTGGTGAGTGGTCCAAATTAGCAAGAAAAGTGTCAGCTAGGATAACATCATCATCATCATTATCCTCTAAATCACCAGTAACTTTAGACTTAGCCCTAGTGACAGCACATGCAGGGAACACATCAGGGACATCACAATCCTGGGACACAGCCACTGGCTCACTAGACAACTGAGGAGCTGGACACACTTGACTTCCACCAATATCATTTCCAAGTAAGAAAGTTACACCTGACATTGGGAGTGTCTCAACCAACCCAACCATAACGGAACCATTAACAAAACCAGACTCTAAATTCACTCTGCACAGACGGACAGAGAAGTAATTATTCCCTACACCTTGTAAGATTACAGTTTCATCAGAGGAATTACCATTAGAGCCTAGAACACTGGTCAGCATAAGGGATTGGCAAGCACCTGTATAACGATATATTTTAACTGATTTCCTGTCATTACTGTCCAGAGGACTGACAAAACCATCAGACAGGAAATTAGCACATGAACTCTTGAGAGTGTCACCCACGTTACTGCTCAAAAGAGGAGCTCCATCATGAGAATTTAAGTTACCCCTCAAAGCAGGTTCAGTTAACTCAGTTAAAGAATTCTGGGAACTCTCAAGAGTGGACACTAGACCAATTGACTGAATATTTAAAGACTCCTTTTTGTTCACATCACGCTGTCTCCTGAAACATCTCTCCGTAGTATGACCATGCTTACTACAATAAGTACATTTACTTTTCTGAAATCTAGAGGTGAAGCTGGTATTTACTTCCTGAGAAACATCATCTTTATTTTCTTTCCTGTTACCTGTACTCTGAGTAGAGGCAACGTACTTACTCTCAGCTTTCCCTTTTTCTCTAGAATATCTCTTGTGAGTGAGAACATACTCATCAGCTAAAACTGCAGCATCAGACAAATTATCTATTCTTTTCTCATCAAGATATAGGCTTACATCTTTACTAATACACCTTTTGAAGTCCTCCAGCAAAATCATCTGCTTAAATTTGTCAAAATCAGAATCCACATTCTTAGAATTTAACCACTGCTCTAACAAATCTTCTTTGATTTTTGCATACTTAACATGGGATTGCTTATCTTGCTTGTAAGTTGTCCTAAATTTTACTCTATAAGCTTCAGGAACAAGCTCATAGGCCTTAAGAATCAAGCTCTTAACTACATCATAATTATCAGACTGATCCTGAGGCAAAGATGCATAAGTTACTTGAGTTTTACCGGTGAGAACAGTTTGAAGGAGTACTGGCCAATACTCCTTAGGCCAATTAAAACCTGTAGCTACCCTCCCAAACAACTGAAAATACTTTGTTAAATCAGATTCATTAAAAGGAGGGACAAGTTTAACATTTTTAGCCACATCAAAATCATCAGAGCTAGATGATCCAGTTCCACCTTGTTTCATGCGATACTCATGGTCTGCCTGAATCCTAGCAATTTCAACTTGTGCCTCAGCCTCCTTAGCTTTTGCCTGAAATTCAGCCTCCTTAGCCTGTGCATGAAATTCAGCTTCCTTCACACGAGCCCCCTGCAGGGCTAGCTGTAACTTAGCTAATTCAATCTGCGTTTGGTCATTTGGAGGAGTTACATTAAACAAGCTTTCATTAATCATGTCAACAATTTGATCTTTAGAATGATGAGAGCGAACAGCAATTCCCAATTGAGCAACAAGCTTAAGTTCATTCTTTGTTCTGTTTTCTACATCACACACTGTTTGCACATTTGACAATAAATCTTTGGCTTCATCAAGCGTAGTAATAGTAGACATCATGAATAAGTAACAGTCACAAAATATCAAGCAATATCCTTATGATAATATCCTGAATATCCTGATGAGAGGTCGCCAAATTTATGTTACGGAACAGAGAAAGATAATGTACACTTTAAGTGAGAATACTAAAAATCACTAACTGTCCCGCAAAGTTCCAGGTTCAAAACAAAGAGTTAGGTAAAATTACAAGTTAAAGTTTAATGCTCAAACTAACAAAAAAACATTCAGGACTCATAAGGATAATGTAATGGCAAATAAACAGGTTAAATATATGGTTAACTGCAATAGCCTCTATTAACACGAAATTAGCAAGAGTAAATTTATCTAAGTCAGCCCTGATAAAATGAGATACCAGATAATACTCAGTGAATGCCAGATATATTATTACAGATACAAAATAATATTAAAACTGATGGACATAAAGATCCCTTCATGAATTACAAAAACTTCAACAGGCCCACAAACTAAACCCATGCTATACAGTACAAGAAAAAAATACAACAGTTATACTCAAATTACACACAGCTGCTAGATGTTTGGAGATTTCTTGAGCACTCACAATAATAATATCTGTACAGGGGAGGACAGAGATGTGAACAAAATGAGGAGCAGATCTAAGTGGCAATGATGCAGAGACTGAGCTCATTATATAGGGGCCGGCAGAGCTTGATACAACTTGTAAGAAGGACGCGCAAATGAAGCCATGGGGACAAAGAGTTGACAATCCTGGTCTGAACTCCAGAAATGACGACTTACTCTACTATAACGGTAGAAGGGGGGAACTGAGGCAGAACACGCTCATGATCAAACATGCAGCATACTGTGCGTTAAAATTACACAAAGGATGATGAAATCATAGGCTATGTAACAATATGAAGTTCTTATTGCTGGGTAGGTGGTGGTGGTGGTGGTAGGGAGTGGGAAGGGCGGTGGTGGTGGTAGGGAGTGGGAAAGGCGGTGGTTGGGGTGGTGGTGCTGGTGGTGGTGGTGGTAGGGAGTGGGAAAGGCAGTGGTTGGGGTGGTGGTGGTAGTGGTGGTGGTAGTGGTAGGGAGTTGGAAGGGCGGTGCATGGGGTGGTGGTGGTGGTGGTGGTGGTAGGGAGTGGGAAAGGTGGTGGTAGTGGTAGGGAGTGGGAAGGGCGGTGGTTGGGGTGGTGGTGGTAGGGAGTGGGAAGGGCGGTGGTTGGGGTGGTGGTGGTAGGGAGTGGGAAGGGCGGTGGTTGGGGTGGTGGTGGTGGTGATGGTGGTGGTAGGGTGTGGGAAGGGTGGTGGTTGGGGTGGTGATGGTGGTGTGGTGATGGCGTTGGTAGGGATTGGGAAGGGCGGTGGTTGGGGTGGTGGTGGTGGTGGTGGTGGTGGTTTTGGTAGGGAGTGGGAAGGGCAGTGGTTGGGGTGGTGGTGGTAGGGAGTGGGAAGGGCGGTGGTTGGGGTGGTGGTTGGGTTGGTGGTGGTGGTGGTGGTGGTGGTAGGGAGTGGGAAGGGCGGTGGTTGGGTTCGTGGTGGTGGTGGTGGTAGGGAGTGGGAAGGGCGGTGGTTGGGTTCGTGGTGGTGGTGGTAGGGTGTGGGAAGGGTGGTGGTTGGGATGGTGATGGTAGTGTGGTGGTGGTGTTGGTAGGGAGTGGGAAGGACGGTGGTTGGGGTGGTGGTGGTGGGGAAATGGTAGGGGTTGGGCAGGTTTTGGTGTCTGCTAGTGACTGGGGACGGGAATTCTTGGAACGCTGGGAACTCCGAGGGTGGAGGCGAGGTTGGCTGGACTTTACTGACGGCAGCACAAGAGGTATGGGATGGCCAGACTGATGTACCGTAGGCTGATTGTAATATTTTATTTTCTTGTCAGAGCTATCAACGTGATCAGTGTAACTAATGAACCTATAGGTTAACTAGCTCCATTACAGGGACTCCAGATATATTTTTGTTTCCTGATAATAGACTTTGTATTATTTATAATTCATTATTTGTCAGCATAAGCTGTGTTTTTTAGTTAATATAAAAGGTTGATGTATACGCTAAGGGGTTGGTGGTCGGATAAAATAGCTGAGAAAGAAAGAGAGAGAGAGAGAAAGAGAGAGAGAGAGTATAGTTGAAAGAGTAAAGTTGCCTGAAGCATGCCTCACCTGTGTCCATCGTAAGTATGAATGTTGTTAATGGTGGTGATGTTATTTTGTCTTAATTTAATCCATTCTGCCCAGTATTAGCGTAGAACTGTCCGGGGAGCAGGGTAATCGGTTCTGACATTTAACGTAAGGGTGGCCAGCCTCGCTTATCCCTGAGTGGAATTTTGTGAGCAGTAAACCCCAACTCTCCCTCGGATATCAATTTTTGCAGGATCCAACCGTTTGGTGCACCTTATCCCACTAAACACCCAGGCATCATTATGTTATATGGCCACCACTCAATGTAGGTTCACTTATCTTTCAGTGAAGAGACACTTGAAGGTGCCATTACGCTGAGTGAATGGATGCTGGGTTTCCCTATCAAATATAGTTATTCACTAACCATTAAACTTAGCCATGGCACTGGTTTGTTACTTCTGTGTCAATTGATAAAATTCATCCCTCGTTCCCCGCCCCGCCTCCACTGCCCCATCTCTCCACCCACTGCCCCACCTCTCCACTCACTACCCCACCTCTCCACCCGCTGCCCCTCTCCACCAGCTGCCCGACCTCTACCCCCCACAACACTTTCCCTCCATTCCCCTATTTCTCCCCTCGCTGTCCCACCTCTCCCCCCACTGCCGCACCTCTCCCCCCAATGCCCCACCTCTATCCCCAATACTCCACCTCATCCTCCACTGCCTCATCTCTACCCCAACTGCCCCATGTCTCCCCCCACTGCTCCACCTATCCCCCCAATGCTCCACCTCTCCCCCCAGTGCTCCACCTCTGCCTCCACTGCCCCACTTCTGCCCACACTGCCTCATCTCTACCCCGGCTGCCCTATGTCTCCCCCCACTGCTCCACTTCCCCCATTCCCCTGCCTCTCCCCCAACTGCCTCAGCTCTCCCCCAACTGCCTCAGCTCTCCCCCCACTGCCCCACCTCTCCCTCCACTGTCCCACCTCTCCCCCTACTGCCCCACCTCTCTCCCAACCTCCCCACAGTTCCCCCCACTGCCCCACATCTCCCCCAACCGCCCCACCGCTGCCCCCACTGCCCCACCTCTACCCCCACTGCCTCACCTCTGCCTTCACTGGCTCACCTCTCCCACCACTGCCCCACCTCGCCCCACAACTGCACCTCTGTTGTCTAATAGTGCTCTTTCATTTGCTGTTTGTCTTCTCCGTTGCTTCTCTTCGATTTAAAATATACTTTAACCATGCCATAAAAACGTATGTTATAAAGAATGTATCATTCTCCATAGCAGGTAAGAACTGAATGGATGCCAGTGAGGGGCCAACTCTAGGTATGTATGAATATATTATTTATTGCTTATGTAACATTGCAGAAATATAATTATTCATGTCCAGTAGTGAATATGTTGGCATTGTACATTACATTTGTTTGTTTTACTTTATGTGAGGGTGGGGAGAAGAAAGGTAAATATGTGGGTGGTGGGGTGGAGACGGTAGGGTCTGCAATATCATTTAGGTTGCAATAAGATCGATGAGTGTTGCAGCGGTACGGCAAAGGTGAAGTGATGTATGTAACATTGAAACTTGAAAGTGTCAGGTTCCGTCAAGATGGTTTAACTAAAGCCTTCACACTGTGGTTACATGTATGCTGTTGAAGTTATAGCACAAGCATGCCTGATGTAGTATGTGTGGTGTATTAGCTTCAGATAATGCATACTACATGTACATAGCCTGTTTTGACTAAATGACTCGTTTATGAGTCGGTGCCAAACGTTGTGCTGCTTCACCCGCAAAGGTATCACCAAAAACGAGACTGTCTGCCTGCACTGACGGGACTTATTGTTTGGCTTCAGGGATACGCGTTGTATTCACCAGTTTTTGACAGCCTCCCTTTGTTGTACTTCAGTATTTGGCAAAGATACAGAAGTAGTATACAGTACATATATTGGACGTCTCAGTGAACACGTCACATATTACAGGTTAAATCCTTCTTCTGGAATTCAGAATAGGTAAGTAATATCTTACAATCTGGTGAATATGTTTACTTGCGGTATACCGTTATGGAACAGGCGGCCATCACTTCTCCTGGGTACATGAAGTTGGGTGGGAAAGTTTCTGGATTGCAGAGGGTATGATACATGTGTATGATGATACATTTCTCGTTAGAGTGGCAGTGACTGCGATTACACGAGATTGTACATATTATCGAGGAGAGGTTGAACAAGGGTGTGAATATGAAAAAAAAAAAAATACAGCAGGGTAAGCATGTCCTGCTGCACCACTTGTCTGTATACCGGATGTAAGTATATGGCAATGGAATATCTGTGTTGTCATCAAAACTTACAGCTGTTGACTGAATATCTCATGGCACAAACCTTTTCACCTTAGTAAAGAGGTGGCAGCCGCCTCCTTCCTTTCCCCTAACTACTCTCTTTTTTTTCCTCCTTCCAGTCTACGTCCTGCTTCGTCTTGCCTCACCACAATTCAACTTCATAAACTTAGTTATTTTCCAAAATCTCTTTTTGCTCCTTTTGCCTACAACTTCACCATCTCCCACACATTCATTCTCTTATCCAAGTTGTTTTCTCTCTCTGTCTCTCTCTCTCTCTCTCTGTCTCTCTCTCTCTCTCTCTGTCTCTCTCTCTCTCTCTCACACACACACACACACACACACACACACACACACACACACACACACACACACACACACACACACACATTCAATTGTAAATACATATACGCACGCACGCGCACACTTCCCTACACACACACACACACACACACACACACACACACACACACACACACACACACACACACACACACACACACACACACACACACACACACACACACACCATAGCTCCAACTTGTCATAAAAATACCTAATAACGCTGCCCATTTATTACAGAAACTTACTATAATCACCACCTCCTTCCTGGCTCCCTTCCCACTCCACCACTGTTGTCTGCCCTCCCTCCCACACCACCACTCTTGTCTGCCCTCCCTCCCACACCACCACTCTTATCTGCCCTCCCTCCCACACCACCACTCTTGTCTGCCCTCCCTCCCACACCACCACTCTTGTCTGCCCTCCCTCCCACACCACCACTCTTGTCTGCCCTCCCTCCCACACCACCACTCTTGTCTGTCCTCCCTCCCACACCACCACTCTTGTCTGTCCTCCCTCCCACACCACCACTCTTGTCTTCCCTCCTTTCCACACCACCACTCTTGTCTGCCCTCCCTCCCACACCACACTCTTGTCTTCTTCCCTCCCACACCACCACTCTTGTCTGCCCTCCCTCCCACACCACCACTTTCGTCTGCCCTCCCTCCCACACCACCACTCTTGTCTGTCCTCCCTCCCACACCACCATTCTTGTCTACCCTCCCTCCCACACCACCACTCTTGTCTTCCCTCCCTCCCACACCACCACTCTTGTCTGCCCGCCCTCCCTCCCACACCACCACCCTTGTCTGCCCTGCCTCCCACACCACCACTCTTGTCTGCATTCCTTCCCACACCACCACTCTTATCTGCCCTCCCTCCCACACCACCACTCTTGTCTGCCCTCCCTCCCACACCACCGCTCTTGTCTGCCCTCCCTCCCACACCACCACTCTTGTCTGCCCTCCCTCCCACACCACCGCTCTTGTCTGCCCTCCCTCCCACACCACCGCTCTTGTCTGCCCTCCCTCTCACAGTGACGGATACATTCAGGGTATGCCGGTGTGTGAGTATACTGTACTTCGTCAGGTGTGTAGTTACAGTATTGTTAGTTATACATAGTATTGTATGTATCGCTGGACATACATGTGTTTAGTATCCGGTTGATTGTTTTTGTGTATCAGATGTTGAATTTGACTTCACTGATGAGTTGTAGTCTGACCATGCTTTAGCCACTTTTGGACTTCTTGTTCTGAGACCGTCGTTTTATATCAAAATTATAAATATAAGGAGCTACTGGAGCGTCATCCTGACCTCTTTTCCCATAAAAGGGTGAGTTGAAAGTAATTACTGAATTTCGTGCTCATAAATATTATATGCCACTGTACTATAAAGCATAAGTTAAGGTTATATCACATATGATGGTAATTATCCAACATTTTATTATCGTTACACACAATGAAGTTAACAAAAACGATGGCCTTAAGTTCGCTGTCAATTTACCGACCTTTTAAACTAGACACACTACATTTTTCTCGTCAATTCCTGAACGTAGTGGACGCATTAATTTCTGTCCATTAACTTGTTGATGATATGATGAAGTACAATTTGGAAGCCTTGACCAAACTTAGGTAACGTTGCAGTCGGAAAAGTTCATAATAATTTATCTTTATCATGATGACCCTGTTTTGCTTTATTAAAAATAGGATGGGTAGGATCCAGAAACAGACAAGGGAAAACAGCAACATTGCTGGACACTGTCCCTAACAGCCTTGATAACAACTGCCAACAACTTTCAGGAATTACTGTGATCATCATAATACATGATTTTATTTGTCAGTGTAGTGTCGCATACTTAGGAGGAAGTTATAGTTGCAGTTGTGGCATGTGCAATGTATCAAGAAAAACAACGCCGTCTTCACCGTTTATGGGACTGTTCGATTTAATAAAGCAATAATAGAAAATAAATATTACCATCACATCAATCATTCCCTTATCATTACTGTCATTACTATCCACCCCATCATCAAACAGAGGAGCTTTGAGAGATGAGAGGGGAAGTATGAGCGGTGTGAAGGAGGGAGTAGGATCCCGAGAGTAAACTTATTATTAAATTCCATCTGCTGTCGTACCCATCGTCTAATACCCATAACATTCCAGTTCCTTCAAATTATTTTCTTATATTGTACCATCTAATCGTCTGGAATCGCCTCCCAACCACATCGTGTCATTTGACTTATTTATCCACTGTATTTCACCATCAGAGGTTCTTTCATAAACTTTTCAATCCCATATAAGTACCAATCGTCATCCCTGGTGGGAGGAAGAGGGGTTAGACTTACGGGTTCCGGGGCGCTTTCAGCCTGCAGCACTATATTGTCCAAAGCAGGTAGGAGCACATTATCTACTCCAAAGTGGCCCAAAGTCAGTATAAACTCAGGTGTCCCATTATTATCTTCTTATTCCTGTGCCAGTTTCTTTACAGACTCCTCAGCGCCCAACTTTCTAACTGATAACATCATTACTGGTACAAACTTCATGATAGTCTCCAGTCTTACTGTTCACCCCTTCATCCTCTCTGAAAAGCCTCATTACAACTTCAAGACAATTTCGTCCATCTAACTTGAAGTAATTCACTGCATGATTTCACCGATGCTCCCGGCGCATCACTGTATATTGCTAATTCCACTACATCCTCTCTCTCTTTCTCTCTCTCTCTCTCTCTCTCTCACCCTTTTCAGCATTATTTATCTCATTTACAACATTTTCTCTCTTATCCACAGCATCCCCCATGTCATCCACATCATCTTTTCTCTCATTCACAGCATCCCCTCTGTCATTCACAGAATTCTCAGGCTCATTCAAAGCATCCTCTCTCAATAACACCATCCCCTGTCATCCACGTCATCCTCTCTCTCATCCACACCATCCTCTTTCATTCAAAGCATCCTCTTTCATCCAGAACATCCTCTCTCATCCACAGCATCCTCTCTCTCGTCCACAGCATCATCTCTCTCATCTACAACATCCTCTCTCTCATCTACAACATCCTCTCTCTCATCTACAACATCCTCACTCTCATCTACAACATCCTCACTCATCTACAACATCCTCTCACTCGTCTGCATCATCCTCTCTCTCATTTACAACATCCTCTCACTCGTCTACGGCATTCTATATCTCATCTACGACATCCTCTCTCTAGTCTACAGCATCCTATATCTCATCTACGACATCCTCTCTCTCGTCTACAGCATCCTCAATCTCATCTACAACATTCTCTCGTCTACAGCATCCACTCTCTCGTCTATAGCATCCTGTATCATCCACAGCATCCTTTTTCGTATCCACTTCATCCTTTCGTATCATCAGCTTACCGTTACTGTATCTCCCTCTCATCCGCATCATCTCTCTCATCCACGCTTTCTTCTTTGTTCTCTTATTTAGAATTAATGTTATAGTTCTAGACTTAGTGTTTTATGAAAAAAAAAATGTTCTTACAGAGCATCAGGTAAGGAAGTTTAACTAAATTAGGTTGCAAGTTGTCACCTGTCCCAGCTCTGGTTTATATGAAGACCTCAGTGTCAGCAGACCACTTCTCTACCACATGACCACAGCCTCCAATACTGATACCCCAAAATACCGACCGGCAATGTTGTGATATGCCAGGAATGTCACAATCACAACTGGCACACTATTTTATTATTAATGGACTTTTTATGACATGGTGATTGTCTCCTATGGAGGTGTCGCGAACACAGTCATATGAAATTAAAATATTCCCAGTAATAGTTGGAATAGAATCCCAAATCCCACATACCCCAGTTCGCCTTCTGTCTCCTTATCTCTGCCGGGATCAAAATCATGGAATACTGTTGGACAAGGTTACTGTCTTTCTCAGTCCATACCGGTATATGGTCCACTGCAGGACCAGACTGTCTCAAACGAGGGACAGTGATCAGCCAGAATTAACCCTTCCCCATGTTGTACAAATACACATCGGGAAGTGATGTCTACAAGCAGATCACTGCCTGTACTGTAGGTGTCGAACCCAGGCCCGGGGTATCATAGAAAGGGAATCGACCGCAATACCATTAATCTTGTGGCTTCAGACAAGAATACAGAAGGACCCAAACTACAGACAGTGGCATCTGGTGGATTTAAACAAAGGTTTCCATTTCAGCTGTCATATCATACCCCTCATTCCTCTTGCGTCCCATCCATCATTCCTTTGTGTAACTAGTGCTCCCATATCCCGTCCACCCTCCCTCCGCCTAATTAATGTTGCCATATATTACCCCTGCCGCCTCCCTCCCTCAGTCGTTACCAAACATGCCGCCCTTCAGTCTCTCCACCTAATCCCTCATCAAACTGGGTTTTTGTGGGTAGGACGCGTCTGCATGCTAAAAAGCAAGCAAGGCAAATGGTGTAAGTAATCTTCTCTCGGGTAATATCTCTTCCTGTTAACCACAACCCTAGTTAATATTGTTTTATTTTTTTGTCTATCATATGTTGCTTCATTAAAAATCGACAATGAGAACTTTACCCTTTACCCCTTCAACACGATGACATGATTTATATTTAAATCTTTAAAAAAAAACTCTGTGATTCAGGGCATTAAAAACCTTCAGCTCTTACACAGTATGAGCATTTTTCTAAATTATTTTCTTCCACCACCAGACGAATTTATTAAGCACAGAAAGGACTTCGCACATTAAAAGTGTTAAAGGAATAATATCATAGCCTGTGAAGCAGTGTGGTTGGCAGGCTGTGGTAGAGAACGAAGAGGAAAATGAGATGAGGACGAAGCAAAGATGTCTTTACACAGTAATTCCACTCCCCCCCCCTCTCTCTCTCTCTCTCTCTCTCTCTCTTTCTCATTATTTGTTGCCCCCCCCCCCCTTATTTCTCAGTTTGACTCTGCCTCTCCTTCTCTTTCTTCAGAGTTTACTTCTGCTTCCCCGTATCATTCCCTACCTTGTCAGTTTACCTATGTCTCCCTGTATCTTCCCATGCCTTCCCAGTTTGCCTCCCTGTTTCCTCCCCTGCCTTCCCAGTTTGCCTCCCTGTTTCCTCCCCTGCCTTACCAGTTTACCTCTGCCTTCCTGTTTTCTCCCCTGTCTTTCCAGTTCACCTCATCTTCCCTCTCACCGTCCCCTGCCTTCCCTATCGCCGTCCTCTGCCTTCCCATATTAATCGTACTGTTAGGCTACTTCGTCCCGTTACATCAGACTGCCACCCTACGTCACCCCAGCCCTTCAGTCTTTCAAACTACACACATTATTTCCTTGTGTTGGTTATCGATATAAAAGCTCCATTTATTGGATTATATTGACCCTCTAGACCCTTCCTTTGTTGTTGTGTGAGTCTCCTCTTGGTCCCGTCAGTACCTCCCTTCAGCCCTCCCTGTTGCATTCCTTACTTATCGTAGTCAGTGTCTTCTTTCATTAGTGGTATCTCCCTTCCTTCTCTTAACTGCTACACCATCTCCTTTTAGTTTATTTGCTCCTTTCAGTTTATTCTGTTTGTCCCATGGATTTGGCTGTACCGCGTTCTCCCTCACTTTCTTCTCCCATTTACCTTGTGAGTAACCTAAGTTTCTTCCTGCTGTTTTGTCATCTCACATTTTCTTTCCTTCAGTCCTCTTTCATCCTTTTCCTGCCATTATCATCGTCTTGATACGTATCCTTTCTCTAGTTTCCTGCAGTCAGACCAGCTCCTCTCTTCCTTTTCCCCACTTTCTTTTATCTGCTTCGTCGTTACCCTTCTGTCCCCTCTCTTTCATCTTACTTCCGTTCCCTTTGACAGTTTCTCCTCGTATTCAGTCTCCCTCTCCGCTCTTGAACATTCTTCTTAAAACAGAAGTTTGAAGTTAGAGACTGGGGAAACCTTTCACTTATAATCTCTTATGATTCATAATGTTATCTCTGAAGAGCTGGTTTTCTCTCTTGTCCTCCGTGTCTTGTTTATACTGCAGTTCACTGACAAAGTTGTTATGCTTTTTTCTTCATCGTAGGGTTTTCAGTAACTTATAATGACTGGATCGAGATATTTAAAGCATTTTGGGAAGTCTGGGTTCGAGTCTATGGTGCTGTGTAAACTGAGGTGGACACTGATATTCTGCCATCTAATTGTATGCAATGCTAATCCGTCGCCCCAATTTACCCTCTCCACACTCATCTTTATTGTCTTCTCCTCTCCCCCACGTTCACTTTCTCCCCTTCCGCACCTCTTTACCTCCTTCTTCCATTTTTCACGTTCTTTTCCCGCTCTTCGCTTCCTCCCTGTTATCTTCCAGTCTTACTGTCTTAACTCTCCTGTTGCACTCCTACTTTCTGCACTCTTTTCCCACTTCCTCACTTCATCTCTTCCCACTCCTCCCTTCCTCATTCTCTTCTTCCGCTTCTCCTCTCTTGACTCTCTTCTCCCACTCTTCCCCCCTTTCATTATATTCTCCCAGTCCTCCTTCCCCTTTTTTATTTCTTTATTCTTCTGCCACTCCTTTTTTGCTCATTATTTTCTTTCATTTCCCTCGCTTCATTATTTTCTCCCAGTCCATTATCCTCTCCCACACCTCCTTTCCTCATTATCTTCTCCCGTTCCTCCCCTCTTTACTTTCATTTCCCCCTCCTCCAAAACTTTACCATCTTCCATCACTCTTCTTCACTCTCCTCTCCTCACTTCACTGTCTTCTCTCTCCCATCTTCTTTTCGCTATTTTCGCCCCTCATTCACCATCTTCTCGCCCCTCTCCCCTTTCCCCTCCTAGCTCCATCAACACCATTATTGCCCAAACACCATAATTCAGCTCTGCCTCCTAACATCTTGCAAGTGATCATTTCGAGAGGCAGCAAAATCAGCAACTGTGAAAGTGCGGTTTTGGGGAGAAGATGAAGTGGCTGTGTGTGGTGGTGTGAGGGTGTGATGGGGGCCCCTCCTCCTTCCCTCCCTTGCTCTTTCTCACCGCCTCATTAACGTCCTTCCGCCAGTCTGCCTCCCAGACACTGCCATTTTTATGCCTTAAAGAAAGAACCAAAGGTTGCCAGCCTGCAATATATTGTGCCATCAAGAGAAAAGTGAACAGCACATAAAGCCAAACTCAAGACCCATCCATTTTGATATTCCCAGTTATGATGCTTTCAAGAAAATTAAATCCTATATAAGCAGAGATGAAGACTGACTGGAAGAGTGGAAGATTTGACAGGTTGATTGAGTACCTGATTGGCTGGAGATTGTAACTGTGTGTACAAAGGAAAGGGTGATGCTCTGGAAAGAGGAAATTATTGAACCATAAAGGTTTTGGATCGGATAATTTAGGTAATGGGGAGAGTTCTAGAAGGTTTGATTAGAGAAAGAGTGAATATTGATGAGATGCAGTTTGGGTTTATGCCAGACAGAGGGACAACTGACGCCATATTCATTGTTTGACAGCTTCAGGAAAAATATATAGGAAAGAAAATGGACCTGTACTTTGTTTTTGTTGTCCCTAGTGAGGTAGTGAAGTGGGCAATGAGAAAGCTTGGGATCGAGGAGTGGCTGGTTAGGGTGGTTATGGCAATGTATATGAGTGCTCGCATCCAGGTGAGGGTGAATGGAGATTTGCGTGATGAGTTTTTCGTGAATGTTGATGTGCATCAGGGTTAGTCTTGAGCCCCGAATTGCTTATCATGGTACTGGAACCCCTCTCACGTGGCTTCAGAAATGGACTCCCGTGGGAGATGAATAGTGATGTACTGGTGCTGATTGCAGAGAATTAAAAGGTGGCAGAGGAAAGACTTAAGAAGTGAAGAGATGGTATAGGGCAAGTAAATGCAGATGAAACAAAAGTAATGGTATCTAGGCCTGATGGCGGTACTGTCAAAGAAGAGGGGGAGTGGTCATGTGTGATTTACCACAAGGGCGTGGGAATTAATTCCATCTTGTGCAGTGTTTGTGATAAGTGGGTGTATACGGACTTAGTGGTATTAGAGGTAGACTGCGAGATAATGCTGATGCCGTAGTGGTATTTGAGGTAGGCTGCAAGATAATGCTGATACTGTAGTGGTTTTAGACGTGGACTGCGAGATAATGCTGATTTCATGTATGCTGTGTGTCGGGGAGAAGGAAGGATTATCTTGCTCGTGAGTCTCTTGAGTGTGAGGGAGAGTTGTTTTGTTATTAGGGCGACATGTTATGTTCTGAAAGTGGGGCTGGAGTTAGCTCTGTGACTAGAGTGAGGAGTGGTTGGAAGTTCAGGGAGCTGTTGCCTCTCCTGACATTGAGAGGGCTCTCCCTCCGTGGTATGGGATCTTTGTATGCGTATGTGTTAGGAGTGTCATGCTGTATAGTAGTGAGATGTGGGCCGTAAAGGAAGAGGATACTTGCAGGCTCAAACGTACAGAAATGACAATGATTACGTGGATGAGCAGTGCGTCCCTGAGTGCAAGGCCTGGGGGGATTAGGTTTACGATGGAAGTGTTGGAAGTAGGATGGGACTGGCATGTATTGGCGTTGTGATGAGGAGAGGTATACTGAGGTGGTCTGGCCATGTGGAGAGGATGGAGGATGATAATTGGGTGCAGAAAGTGAGAAGTGTTAACTTTAGGAGTAGGGTTGCGAGAGGTAGACCGATAAATACCTGGGATGAAGTCATCGAGTTCAGAGATAAGTGACTGAATAGTGAAGCTGCCAAAGACCGAGCAGCATGGAGAGCCGCCATTAGGTGACCATGTCCGACGGATGCAAGCATCTTGGAGCCTTTAAAAACGAAACGAACAAAACGAATTAATTCCTCTATTATAGCGTTGAACTGAAAGTAGAGAGAGAGAGAGAGAGAGAGAGAGAGAGAGAGAGAGACGGAAGGAGGGGAGTTGATAAAAAGAAAAGCCATTGACTTTACAATCGTTAACAAAGCTATATGGAGAACCTCTAACACACTCTCTCAAATGAGATCTTAGTCAACACTACGTGAATAACGCCCCGTACACAGAGGTCGCCGACTGATGAGAACACGCCCATTCACCCTATACTACACACCCCTCCACCACACATCCCTCCACCGTACGACATACCCCTCCACCACACATCCCTCCACCGTACCACACATCCCTCCACCGTACCACACATCCCTCCACCATATCACACATCCCTTCCTAATGCCACACACCACACACAAAATCCCTATACTACACATCCCTCCACCACAGTGCTGTAAGAAGTTGCCCTCCACAGCACCACACATTCCTTTCACCATGCCACACACATCCACCACAGTGCTGTAAGAAGATGCCCTCCACCGTACCAAACATTCCTCCACCATGCCACACACCTCTCCACCACACAAATCCCTCCATCACACACTTCTCCACCACAATGCTGTAAGAAGCTGCTTATGTTGCCAGCCAAGAGTAAGTAAAGCCACATCTTTCACCATCAGTTTTCCATCGCGTTTTTCTCATATCACTTTTCTCTGTATTTCCCACCATCCTCCATCTTTTGTCTCTCGCCCTGTGTCCTGTCGCTGTCACTGAATTTATGGACATATTTTGTTTTCTTACTAGTATCATATTGCAAAGAAAAAACTTTCAGTCACGAAGCATAATATTTCTTTTCAGTCGCCCTTTCATCATATATTTTATTCAGCTTACAAGCTATGCCTCATACCAATTAATCTGGCCAGGCATGTATGGCAATACTGTTCCCGTCGAGATTCTGATTGGCTGGAGGTGTTTGTTCGATTTCGTTGTTGCTTAAACCGATACTCTCTTTATTATCAGATGTGATGCTGAATTTGTCGACAATACAATCGTCAAAAGCAATAAGAAATCCGTTATATATTTTAACAACAACGAAATTTGCGTAGGAAAATAGAAATATGAGTCAACAAAGTAGTATAACAGTCCAAGTCAAGGTCAGCATTCGAACAAGTCCTTTAAATCTCCGACGCTCGGTAATATAACAAAAAATTAAGGAAACCTGCTTAATCTAAGCGTTGGTATAACACATTTAAATTTTAAGATCAGTCCGTACTGTGATAATAGAGGAAATATAATGAAATAGTTTTCCTTTAGCCTACTTTGAATTTCCCAATTTTTTCAAACCTCCCTCCCCGCACAAGTCGTCTTTTCATTAGAATTTTTAATTATTCAGAGTTGTGGCAAGATTTAAGGTGCGGAGTGATCTTAAAATTTAAAAATGTGTTACACCAGTGCTTAGATTAAGCAGGTTTCCTTAATTTTCTGTTATATTATCGGGTGTCGGAGATTTAAAGGAATTGTTCGAATGCTGACCTTGACTTGGACTGTTATAATACTTTGTTGACTCATATTTCTATCTTCCTACACAAATTTCATTGTTGTTAAGTATATAAAGGATTTCTTATTGCTTTTGAGATTGTATTGTGACAAACTCAGTATCATATCTGATAATAAAGAGAGTATCGGTTTAAGCAACATCGAAATCGAACAAACACCTCCACCCAATCAGAATCTCGGCAGGAACAGTATTGCCATACATGCCTGGCCAGATTAATTGGTATGAGGTATAGTTTTGGAGCTGGAGGAATTAGATATAGTTTTAGTAAATCCCTTGACTACTGTTGTTGAATAACAGCACTGAATAAAATCATTTAGTGGTGCCTTGATAGAAATGGAAAAGTCATTTTCTTCCGTAACCCTATTTAATATTGAGATATAACACAATAATAAAAAAAATGATTATCATGCCAGAAGCAGCCAATGAGAGAACAGAAAGTTCATTTCACCCACATATTTTATTTAGTCAGGTTTAACTGCAGGCGTCTGGGTAACGTAAAGGGACCGAACGTAAAGAAAAAAAAGAAAGAAAAGAAAACGTAGTAAGCATGTATGGTAAAAGCTAACCAAGTGCTGATGGTTTTTACTGATGAAAAATTAGAGTGCAGGGATATCCACTGCAAGACTGTTGTGCATCACTGTATGTGTATGGCTAGCTGCCCGACAGTTTTCGTATACCATCCAAACCCCATCTTTTTGATGCCGGTCTTCTCTTTTGCCTTCCTTTTTTTTTTTTCTTTTCTCATCCACTTTTCATTTCCTAGTCCCACCATTTTGGAGTCATCTTCCACATTTACTCATTATTTCTGCTTCTACTTTTCCAGGAAAAAATCATTTTTAATTACGCTGTGCCTTGGGATGCCATCTTGCGAGACTGAATGGGATTCATATTAATTTTTCTACCTACCCCTCTTGATTTATGGAGATGGCTGTACTGAGTTGAGAGGTAGAGGTATTAGACTTTGTAAATGGGTGTCTGAATGTGAATGAACTATGTAGTGTTGAGTCATCTCCTTATGAGTGGATGGGATTAAGGGTGACAGATAAGAGATCATTAATATGAACCAGGAATAGGGTTGGCGCCAGAACTGACCCCTGTGGCACACCGGCGTTAATTGAGTGGAAATTGGAATATACATCATCTGCTTTTACTCTTATTTTCCTGTCGCTAAGATAAGAAGAAACCAAAGGAACAAAAGACTTAGTCCATAGCAAGGGAGTTTGGACAGCAGGGAACGATGCCATACTCTGTCGAAAGCTTTAGAAATATCAAGAGCTACTGCATGAGTTTCTCCATGTAGATCAATTGATTGATGGATGGTATGAGTTAAGAGATTGAGTATGTCAATGGTGGATCTTACGTAGCGAAAACCATATTGTCTATCACTAATTAAGTTGTTGCATTCAAGATGTTTAACAATGTGCTTATTAGTTAAAGTTTCAAATACCTTACCAAGAGAAGATGTGACAGCTATTGGTCTGTAATCAGAGGGGTCAGAGTAACTTCCTTTCTTCGGAATTGGGTGGATATTGGCTTCTTTCCATGAATTTGGGAATAAAGAAGATTGAGACACAGATAGGCAGACGGACATTTATATTAATGGACAGTTAATATTCTTTTACTGTCTTCGCTCTGCCTTCTCACCCCAGACGCTGTTCAGTGTTATTCTCGTCCATCGTTCGTGTGTTAAATATTTACGTTCATTAAGCTCTCTGCTTCTTAATCTTCTTTTTTTGGAGCATCATCGCTCTTATTACTCTGTGACTGCCGCCTTCTTCTTAGTCCCTACTTTTGTCAAGGACGCAGCCAAGCTATTCTCATGAATATGAAATCGTCCTTAAAACAGAGAGCCTCCTGAGTGAAATAGTCGACTTTTTCAGACTATAATCTCCATTTGTGAAAGAGTTCCTCGTGACGTGATGTGCGTGGCGTCCGGATCGTCACAGATGCTCACAAGGAAAGTAAGTGTCCTCTGCTGGAGATTCCAAGGGTGCTTCAAGGGTTCACCAAGTTCTGAAGGGGAGGGATTATCGCCCCATTCGTCGTCCTTCCCCTTTCCTCTTCCTCCACTTACCTCAACTTCTTGCTCTGCCTCCAGCATTAATCATCATAAAGTTGCACAGAGTTACAATAGGCCATTGAATTAAAAACAGTCCATTTATTTATTGCAAGTAAGAACTAAGTGGATGCCGGTAAAGGAAGCTCTGGGTAACCTAGGCCTGTGTGTGTCAGTAAAATGAACTGTGACTTGATCACATTACTATTCACACTGAAGTTACACATACTAAATTATATTACTACTGCCATATTGTTGTAGTATTCCCCTGAAATCTTTCTTCATATCCCACTCTTTATGTTTACTTCTCATTAATGCCCACCATCAATGTCTCTCATCCATGTATATTCTTCATGTATGATTTTTCGTTGTTACCTCTTTTGTTTTTTTAAGTTTTTGTTCTCTCTCACATCTCCGCATTCTTTCATCTCATCAGAGAGACAGTCTTCCTTCGTCAAGTCTCTCAGAATGATAATCTAAACACCGTTACCCGTTGGCCAACGCAGTGAATTATAACAGGGAGTCACTGCTGTGTTAAAATATTGACAAAGGTTACAGTAAACAGTTTATATATATTTGGGTAAACAAATGCTTTAGTTATTGTGAATCGAGTACAAAGATCTATCAGCACACCATCATCCTCCATTATCTATATATTTTGAACACGAATATAGCCTAATTCCACAAATATAAATGTGCACAAAAGTAACATGACAAGGCTCTCTCTCTCTCTCTCTCTCTCTCTCTCTGTAAACTTAAAAGTCATCCTGTTGATGGTCCAAGTTTAGTGGCCAGGTGGATAAGTTGGTCTGTTGATGGGTAGGTTGGGTTGGTGGCTGCACAGGTAGGGTGGGTCGGGTTGATAGAGAGGGACGGTTAGATGAAATGGTTGAGTTGATACAGTGAGTAGGGTGGGCGAAGAGAATGAGGCGAGTTGGATGAGGGTGGGCGAAGAGAAAGAGGTGAGTGGGTGGGGTGGGCAGAGTTGTAAGGCAAGTGAATGGGACAGTGGTGTGGGGTGTGTACGTTGGTGGGTGGGTAGGGTGTTTGAGTTGGTTGGTGGGTAGGGTGAGTTGGTTGGGTTAGGCAGGTTGGTTTTGTGATTGAGTTGGTTTGTGGATGAGGAGGATTGGTTTTGTGGGTGGGTGGGTGAATGTGTGGCTTCCCAGCAGATAAGACAGGATGTGGGTTTAATATACTGGGTGAGTTGACAGGCATATGGGTTGGTGAGGGGTGGACGGGTTAGGTGGTGGGATATATGGGGTAATTGGGTGGACCGGTTAGATGGTGGGATATGTGGGACAGTTGGGTGGGGTGGGTTGGCTTGTGGGTCCTGGTGAGAGAGTGGTGTGGGTTGGCTTGTGGGTCCTGGTGAGAGAGTGGTGTGGATGGCCTTTGCGGGTGAGTGGATATGTGGTTTCCCTGATGAAGGCCAAATGCTGTCTGACTCCACTGGATGAAAAGATAGGTATATAGGTGGGTGGATGGATGGATGGATGGTGATATTTAGGTTCATGAGGTAAATAAGTCCATTGCTGGAATAGGTCTGTTGGAAAATAGGTCCATGTGGATACATCCTTAGGGGAAATGGGTCCAAGTAGAAACATAGATCCAGTGGGTTAAAAAGGTCCCTGGATGCTATAGGTCCATGGATGAAATAGGCTGATGTGGAGATCTGGTTTTACCACGTGGAAAGTAGGTCAGTGGGGGAGGGGGATTCATCGGAGGAAAATAGACATGAGTTGAATAGACCATTGTAAGGAAAATAGGTCCATGGTGGGAAAATATCTTCACTGGAAAAAAAGGTGGTCTACAGAGGAAAAGTAGATCAGTGGGAAGAAGAGATTTATGGGAGAAAATAGATTAATGGAGGAAATAGGCCTGTGTGAGAAAAATTGGTTCATGGGGAAAAAATACTGATCCATGAAGGGAAGTAGGTTCATGGATAAAACTGGGTGCATGGGGTGAAAGTAAGTCCATGGGGGAGCATCTTTGGGTGGGGAGACGACTCTTGGGGAGTGTAGCAGGAGACGGGTTTATGTGGTAGTGACCCAGGTGTCATCTATTCCTCGCTCAGGTTTATCATCCCCACAAGTTCCACCATCTAAGTAGTCTTGTAACTGATAGTGCCAGTGGCAGTGTTTTTAGTTACCCCTGCCCTATCCCACCCTAACATGCCTTGCCCAGCCATCTAGCATTTTTCATTTCGTTCTCGTCCAGTAATCCCCCTGCCTTTCCCCTTCCCATTTTTCTATACCTCCCACACTAATCCTTTAATCCCTCAGCAGCCCCCATCGCTATTCTGCTGACTGATTTGATATAGGAGGCGGCGTGGGGTGGCAGGGTGAGTGGGAGAGGGATTCTGGATGGGATGGAGAGAGAGAGAGAGAGGGGGGAATTAGACCTCTGAGGGTGAGCCTATTATCCAGAATAGGTTTTTCCAGTACCGAGACCAAAACTCTTTCATAGTCAGCATAGATAAGTTGGGCACTTTCTGCCAATGTTCCTTCAGTAGTTTATGGTTTTCCTGGCTTGTTCTCCGATGTTCAGTACAATAAAATTTTTTACACTGTGGGGGAGTCCAGTTGTCATGGCAACCTCTTCTATGTTCTCTTTTTCTCCGTTAATCTCTTGGGTTCCTTCATCCTTTTTTTTCTCCCTCCATATTAATAAAACATGTCCTTTTCGACGTCACGTGGGTTCACATCAAAGGTGGGAACCCGCTCCTTGTCGCACACCCCGACAATGTCACCAGCGTCCTTCTGTGTCACATTTGTGCTTTATATCCTCCTCCTTCTCATCACAGCCACGCGCCATAGCTCACTATCTCTGGACAATGACCCCCCCCCCTTTTCCATAAAAAATGTAAACAGTGGGGCACACAGCTGCAAGGAAAAGTTAGGACAAAAAATTATAAAATTCAGAGAGAGAGAGAGAGAGAGAGAGAGCAGTACCGTACTATAATTATTGTAAATATAATCTTGTTTTCCAATATTAGCGTATGTGATGATGATGATAATGATGATGATGGTCTGATACTCTTCCATTCCCTCATCTTCCCCTGCCCCTCCACTCTCTCCCCCTTCCTCTCCACTCTCTATCCCCCAGCTCTCTACTCCTTCCCCTACCCTTGCCACTCCTCCGCCATTACCTCGCCACTGAGCCTCCTTCCCGACCACTCAGTATTATAATATGCTCCCATACCTTGCTTTCCATCATTACTCTTGAAGATTATTTCCTTGCTCAGCATTTTTCATCATTTTCCTGCCTCGCAATTTCTGTCTTACACTCTTTTCCATCTTGTGTTCTTACTCCTCACCTTATTTCCTTTTTCCAACTCTTCCTCCTTTTTCTCATTTCCTATCTCCCTCATATAGGCCCCCACCCCTTCCTATAGACCTTTCTACATTTTTACGTTTGGATTCCTCCTTCTTTAGAGTCCTCTCTTCCAGGTTTTTTTGCATGCATCCAACACAGAGTGTAGGCTTTAACAGCCTTTTCTCGGAAGCCCTCCAGTACAACGTATCATTCACCTCCAAATGTCACCACTTCGGCGCTAACACTCACCGTCCATATCGAATACATGAGTGTTCTTAGGCTATGTCGACAGGTCACATGGTAAATTGATAAAGTCTACGCGGCTTTGAATCCCTGCCCCAGCCGGGAATCAAACCCGCGTCCATTGCGACAGCCGCGGCCCAGTCAGACCTCGCTACCAACTCGGCCACCACCCTCCCCTCCCCCCCCTTCACTCCCTGTCAGTCCCTATCAGCAATGAATAGTCTTCTCAAGACTTTCATAATTCGTCTTATTCAATCACGGCCTCGCCATACTAATCCGCTTACCCTCCTCCCTTCACTCACTCCTGCCTGTATTGGGTATGTATTACTATATTAAGCTCTGCTGCCACACTACTACTCATGAAGAGGCAGTGGAGGGGGGGATATGGTGAAGGAAGGGAAGGGTGAGAGAAGAAGTGAGGAAGGAAGGAAAGAGTGCGGGATGCAGCGTGAGGAAGGAAGAACAAGGTAAGGAAGAAGAGGATGAGAGGTATTTAAGAAATGGACGCAAAGTAAGAGAGAGAAGGGTGAGGGAAACAGAGTGAGGAAGAGAAGGAAGGTGATGATTGCAAATTGGAGGAGGGAGGGTGAGAGACGGACTAAGGGAGGGCAAGGGAGGAAGAGATGTGTAATGGAGACAGGGTGAAGGTGATGAGGGACTTATAAGAGAGCAATATTACCCAGGCAAAGTTAAGTGAAATTCCTGTCCTCCCATTTTATGACCATTCTCCATATCTCCCTAGTCATCTATTCTTGAAAACAGTAATAACCTCTCATCTCCCATTCTACCATGCTTCACCTCATAAATCTTGCCATAGTCTTTCATTCACTGTTATAATACCCAAGCTACTTTTCATCGATCATGACAACTCTGCTTATCAGCCATCCAAGTTCCTTGCCTCTGATTGCATATTTTCCTCCATCCGTCTCTCTCCATCCCTTCCTCAACATCTTTCCTTTCCTTTCCCAGTGCTTCCACCTCTCAGGTTTTTGTGTCCCGCCCTCTCCCTGCATATTTTTTCCTTCCATCTCTCATTATCCCTTCCTCACCATTTTTCTCTTCCCCTATTCCTCTCACTACCTCTCATTTCCTGTGTTACTCCCTCTTGCTAAATAATTAAGTCCCTCCATCTCATACTATCTCTTTCTCCTCAGCTAACCCTTCGACCGTCTCTCTTCCTACTGCTCTTCATCTGCTTCCTACTCCACCAATATTTTAAGCCAACATTTTCTTTTACCATTAATCCAGTCTTTATTGCACTGACAGAAGTTTCTCATAGATATCCCCCGGCCAGTTTGTTACGTCCCATTTAACAAGGGAAGTGTTAAGGTACAAAAGTCGCCAGTGAGGTCGGTGGTGATACCTTTAAGTTATTGCAGGAGAGTGTTTAGAGTCGCTTTAAAACGCACGAGGAGGTTGAATGATGGAGTGTTGTAACAGCGTGGTGGGGGAAAAAGATGTCAACAGGATTGATTGGCTGGCCTAGTTATAGGAAACGCTAAGAAAACACCCATACCAGGCACCCACACCCTCACCCTCACCCACACCACAGTCATCCACACCCTTACCTTCACCCACACCACTGTCACTCACACCCTTACCATCACCCACACCTCTGTCACGCACACCCTCACCTTCACGAACACCACTGTCATCCACACCCTCACCTTCACCCACACCACTGTCACCCACACCATAACCTCCCACACCACTGTCACCCACACCTTCATCTTCACCCAAACTACTGTCATCCACACCCTCACCTTCACCCACACCACTGTCATCCACACCTTCACCTTCACCCACACCACTGTCATCCACACCCTCACCTTCACCCACACCACTGTCACCCACACCATAACCTTCTCCCACACCACTGTCACCCACACCTTCATCTTCACCCACACTACTGTCACCCACACCCTCACCTTCACCCACACCACTGTCATCCACACCTTCACCTTCACCCACACCACTGTCACCCACACCCTCACCTTCACCCACACCGCTGTCACCCACACCCTTACTTTCACCAACACCACTGTCACCCACACTCTCACCTTCACCGACACCACATTCACCGCTGTCACCCACAATCTCACCTTACTCACACCACTGTCACCCACACCCTCACCTTCACCCACACCAGTCACCCACACCCGCACCCTCATCCACACCACTCTCACCCACACCACACTCACTGCTGTCACCCACATTCTCACCTTATTCACACCATTGTCACCCATATCCCCACCTTCACCCACACAAATGTCACCCACATTCTCGCCTTCGCCCACAACCTTGTCACCCATACCCCCACCTTCTCCCACACCAGTCACCCACACCACCTTCACTCACATCGCTATCACCCACACCACTATCACCCACACCCTCACCTTCACAAACACCACCGTCACCTCCATCCCCACCTCCACTAACACCACTGTCACCCACACCCTAATCTTCACTCGCGCCACTGAACTCACACCCACCTTCACCCACAGCATCACCCATCCACACCGCCATTCATTATTCTTCCCACGTTTTCCATTCCTTTCGTAATGAGCTCCTCGTCCGTAACAATTCCCTTCCCTCGTTTCTTGATTGGCCAAATTGTTCCTAATCCATTTTAACTTTCCATGTTTCACTCTAGTCATACTCTGGTAATTCATTTAATTCCTTTTATATTTCCTTCCTAAGCATCATACCTTCCCCACCTAATACTTTGTACAACATTTCGTGTCCCCTTTCCTCTCACACAACTTACTAAGGCGTCATACATGTTAGATTGTTCCTAACCCAAGATGAATTTGCTTCGCTGATAACAGTTTTTTCCCTAATTCCTCCATTACCAGTAGACTCTTCTGAACCTAGAATAATTGCCCAGTACCATCAAGAATCATAAATAATCGATATATTTTGGCTGAAGGGTTTTAACATGAATGTTCAACACGGTTGGATGAAAATGCAATTCAGTGTTTTGGAAGGTTAGTGTTGTGGTGAAGGTGAGGAAAGGAAACTTTTAAAACAGCGTTGTGACACTGTTTTAGGCTAAAAGATTTTCACAGTATTGGAATATCTGGATAAAGGAGAGCACAAATTTGTTTTGATTTTAATACAGACCGTACTTTAGTCATTAGGATTTTTACACTGGTGGAAATCATCCAGTAAATGATGATAAAGACGGCTGCAAATTAGAAGTCGGGTTGAATGGCTGAGTTGGGTGGGGAGGGGAGGACGAGGGAGCAGTTTCATGAAAATCTGGAGCAGGAATTAGTCGACGAAAACAGGTTAACTCTGTGATGGTTATTTTTGCATTAAAGAATTTTATGTTAGCGAATGCTAACGATCCAGTTCAACCGAGGGACCCTTAACTGAATGAACATATGAAAGTGGGAGGATAAAAAACGCATTTAGAAAAACAAGCTGGACGTGATGGTGGCGTCATCTACCTTTCGCAGATGGACTGGGAGGTGGGCAGTCAGTAGTGAACAATATCGTGGATAATGTTAAAATATCCGTTTACTAGTATGTAACTGTAATTATACGTACATTACCTAGCCCTGTATCATGCACGGAGCTTAAGGTCGCTATATAAACAAAAGCGCTTGATATAAGTTTGAGCGCTGATGTTTACCAGGTCCCTGCCTGTTACTGATATAACAGATGTTTCTATCTTCACTTATGCCCCGGTACTCTGCCTCTGCCACTCAGTTCCCTGTCTCACTATCTTACCTTCATTCCAGCAAACTTAGATCCTTCTTTACCCATTCTTCCCAGCATCCTTCTCCCGGATACCAACTTTCTCCCTTCCTCCTCATCGCACGCCTCACTCTTCCACAGTCCTGCCTCAACCTTCCTCAGTCGTGCCTCATCCTTCCTCAGTCCTGAGTCAACATTCCTCAGTCCAGCCTCATCATTCCTCAGGCTTGCCTCAACCTACTTCAGTCCTGCCTTACCCTTTCTCATTCCTGCCTCACCCTTCCTCAGTTCTACCTCATCCTTCCTCAGTCCTGCCTTACCAATCCTCACCCTTGCCTTACCCTTCCTCAGCCAAGTCTCATCCTCCATTATCCTCCCTAAGTCTTGTCATACTCACATCACTGTCGCCTCACGACAGAATATAGTGCCAAAGGAGGCTGCAAGACCTCCTGAATAGGGCTGAAATAAAATCGGAGAATTGGGAAGAATAATATCAAATCTGTGAAAATGCAAGTTGAAACTAGAAACTGGAAAGGAAATGAAACGCTGCGTGGAAGATTGGAGGGGTTGAGTAGGAGGATAAAACCTGGTAAAACAAACAGTTTTAAACAAATGCCACTTTTTCTGTAATTGTCCTTTATCACTAGAAAATGTTACTCATAGAAATGTGAGTGAGATTTTATTGTGGTTTGTTGTGTTCTGCCAAAATCTGGCATCCCGGATATTGAAGTCATAGGCGATTTGGTTCTGAGACAGACATCAAATTTAGAAGGGATTAAAAAAAAAAAAAAAAAAAAAAAAAAAAAAAAAAAAGAGCTCGGGGATGGGACAGAGGGAGGAAAGGTTGTGTTGTGGGCAAGGGAAATAAACACGTTTCCCGGATTTATTGCTCTGTACACTTAGGATGCGTTCACAGAGTTCGGAACCTAACATTTAGATGCAAACTATTTGATCGTGAAGGCCAGGATAAAACCTTAAAGTGTTGCGTCTCGTTTCACGCACCACGTACTACACACATTGTTTCTTTTTGCCACACGAGATAGCCTACATCTGTCACTGAGAAACGAAATGGCCAAACAGTGACCTAATTAAATTATTTCTGTCATTGAGATTCTGTCACTGAGAAATGGAATGGCCAAACAGTGATCCAGTGAAATGATTGCCCATTTTTTTTTTTCACTCTATGTGATCGGACAACTTGTTTCATAAAAGGTACTTCTTGGCCTCTGTGTGAATGCTCCCTTAGACAGTGTACTATACAATTCTCTTCCGTCATTTGCACAAAGAAAAAAATTAACATTGTCTTTCTGTGTTGCAGGTAAGAACCGAGTGGATGTCAGTGCCAGGTGCGGTCTGGGTAAACCTGTGTGAGTGTACCGTGTTGGTTTTTGGTTCCAAGTTGCCACTTTATGCATTTACCTCGTTTCCTAAATTGCTGATGTGCCACATAATTAGTACTACTCGCAGACAGTACATAGATTGAAGGTATCCTGGTTAAGTAAAATTGGTACAAACTCTCTGACTGAAGTTATAGTCACGTGCACTGTTAATGACGCAGGACAGCAGTGGACAACAGAACCCATGGCAGCTTTGTCACCCTAGTATTCTGATTACTTTGGTAGACATGTTTCTGATCTTAATCTTGCGTTAAACTCTCGCCGTTTGGTAAAAGATGCTGACACATCATTTATCGCCATTTCTAATAATTTTCATACTTATTCATATAATTGACTTCATTGTACAGTGAAGTCAGTCTTTAGCCGAACGCCATAATTACATAAGGGGTTGCCGTTTGTCTTTGAGTTAGGTTCTTTACGGGTAGACACTACCCCTCCGCCATCCCTTTTGTTGACGCGTAGGAAACACGTACGGGCTGGTTATATGATTACCATCTAGCTTTGAAAATGGTTTCCTGGCTTACAGGAAATCATTAGCCTTGTCACTCATTGTAAAGCCACCTGGAAAGAAAAGAAGAGTAATAAAAAGTGACAGGAAAGATGGGAGCAATAGGAAGAGAGGAAGGCAAGCACAGAAAAAGAGCGAAGGAAACAGTAGATATCACTTGATGTATGAGGTCACTCTTAGTAAATTAATTATATGCTTTATGTCACTTCTCCCTACGTGTCAAGTGGGGTTGGTGGAGGATTAGTGCCCCTCCCTGTAAAACAATTAACTCAGCCCTTGGCCACCCCGTTTGGGATACATGGCGTCTGGCAATGGATGAATGAATGATATCACTTGATTCTGGTACAGCATGGAAGAAGGGGAGAATTTCAACCAGATTTTTTTTCTAATTGTTGTCGTTATAAAAGTAAGAGTAAAAATCAAACTGCCTTATAAACTATGAATGTGGTTGTGGTGGAGCTACGTCTTGTACGGTACTTTGTTGTGCTGTGTTGAGTTGTGTTGTGATGTTTTGTGAAATGTTAATGTTATGGCGTGTTGTATTTTGTAGTTACATGTTGTGTTGCGTCTTGTTACAGTACATTGTGTTGCGTCTTGTTGTAATGTGCTGTGCCGTCCTGTATTGCGTTGTGTCGTGCTGTATTGCGTTGTGTCGTTTATGTTGTGTTGCGTTGCTCTGTGTAGGGTTCTGCTGTGTTGTGTTGTTTGTGCTGTGTTGCGTTGCCTTGCGCAGAGTTGTGTTGTGTGAGAGTCCTTGTTGACAGAACTGGCAGACTAGGTGAGGGAATCCCTTGGAGTACGAGTTGGCTGGAAAGTTGGTCGGTAGACAGTGTGATTTTCTGTGAATCATTTCTTACCTCCCTCCCGTCATTTCACTCTTGTCATTGTTCACACCTACGGTTCTCTGTTTCTCTCTCATCTCCTACCTCCATACCTCTCCTTTGTAACTGCTCCCCGCCAGGCTTCTATCTCTGTTCCTTTCCCTCCCTGTGTTTATATTCAACCACGTGTCATGAAGTAGAAAACATCATTCAGCTCTCACCATGGTTTTGCCCCCTTTCTCTCACGCATATTACCCTCTTACACTTTCCAAACCAACCTAAGACTTCTTATCTTCTACCTCATATTCCATCTCCGTTTTCCGTCGTCTCACACGTTACCCACCAGATTTCACCATCCCTGCTTCGTTTACGCAGTCTGACTTCCTTCTGCTCTCCCTCATGGCACCACCAGACTGCCATCTGTACTCACGAGCCAGACTCGTTGATGTTCCTCTTCCACTGTCAACTTGGTATCTTTTTATGTAACTCTGCATACTTCTTGTTTCTTGTGTCCTTCCTTTTACAATAACCAGACATACTGTCTCCGTCGACAAGGCTCGAGATCTGATAATGTCTCATATTTTTGGTTCACCACCATCATTATGTCTCCTCTTTGCTATTAAATGCTGCAGACTGTTGCTCTAGTTCTGGTTTCGGGTTTCTTCAGCTTTTATTTTTCTCATCCGTCGATTCTTTGTCATGTTGATCGTGGCGTGGCAAAGGGACCCTTCTCTCAGGACGGTGATGTTGTTTTCTGAGAACTCTGTTGGGTATTTTTTTTTTTTTTAATAACAGAACAGTGGAAGGAAAAACAAATAAAAAAAATAACCCATACACCAGACTACTGGCATCCCCCATTCATAAAATATCTGTAACAGTTGGACTTGAACAGCTGCAGCTTGAAATTTGGGGGGAAACAACTCCGGGGAAGCGAGTTCCAGAGAGATGCAGTTCAGGGAATATGTATGTTGGTTGAATCTCATTTCCTGATTAAGCTTTCTTCTCAGCACATTACATATCATCTCATCTTGCTGACACTGCGTTGTATAGTGTTTGTAAGAGTAGCATTGGTGTCTCTGCTGAATATCACATCATGGGATCTGTAGACGTTGAGATGCCCTTCAACAACGAGCCTCTTCACCAACATGCTCGTTGATGGAACTAGGAAATTCATCTTGGATCGTGTGTTTAGGTGTGACAGAACCCCAGCACTCAACATATCTGAAGCTGTCCACCGCACTCTACTTGCGCTCTGCACTAGGAAAACCTCGTCCATCTGCCCCCGAGGAAAGATGTATCGATAAGTCGGCAGAGTGGTATGGGAAACCCCCTGAGGTTTCTGTTTGGTAACTTTTTTATGGGAACCATCGAAGCCAAGGTCCTAGTCAACAGTGCCCTCGTAAGAGTGAAATATATCAGTGAACCTGTAGCCTTCAGACACTCAACCAAAAAATGTATGTTTACGCAGGTGATTGCTGGTTTCAAAATGAACATTTTTACTGTTGGCATTTTCTTCCAAAACTAAATACATCTCATTGGTTGTGTATTTCACATTTTGTAAGAACTTCATGTTATATGATTTGTTAATAATAATTAAAGGAATACGCAGAAATGAGAAGTGAGTGGAGAACATTTTTAAATAGTTCGTCCAATATTTCAAAATGTAAAGAGGGTATACGAGCAATCTAAATATTGTTGTGTCCCAGTCCCACACTGCCACAGGCACCAACAGCAGTAGTACAGTATAGGAAGGACGTTGCCCAGTGAGTTGTTCTTCCTATGGTCAGCCTTCAGGTGTGCGGTACACAAGATCAGCTGAGGCGAAAATAAACACTGGCTCCATAAAGTTCACTGTCTGTATTTTCCAAGTAATACCACTTAATGCTTTCCACTTCACTGTTCTCACAAGCACTGGAGTCATACACCGTTTACTAATTGCAGTTACACTTAATGCTGAAAAACACTTCACAGTTATTACACTTAATGCCTGACACTTCACTGTTTTCTCACAAGCACTGGAGCTGTACACCCTTTACTAATTGCAGTTACACTAAATGCATAACAACACTTCACAGTTATTACACTTAATGTTTGATACTCCACTGTTTTCTCAGGTACCAATGATATACAATCTTCATCAACCCTTCACTGTATGCCACTGTTTACACAAGTACCAAAAATATACAGTCGTCACTGACACTCGACTAAACTCGTAATAATCTCTACCCCATCATATATAAGCTTGCATTGTTCTAGACTGATCCACACTCCACGAGAACAACAGTTGCCAATTCGGAGACAACCAAAACATGCAGAATTGTCTCACATTACATACACTCTAAATCATTTACCATAAGAACTTAAATTACATAATTTAACGAGCAATCAATTAAAGAAAACATTATAGAGAAAAAGAGCACAAAAATTAATGCATAACTTACGAAATAACTACGCTTACAAACACCAGACAAACTGGCAACTCTGACCACTCGTACCGGAACTTACGGTACCAGAAACGTCTCGAAGGTACGAGACTACCTAACTGGCAAATCCCCCTTCATAACAATATTTTTATTTGATCGTGTGTACACTAATTAGTTTTTTTTTTTTTTTCACTGAATCAAAAGCTCAGTGTACAGTTTGGGCACCATGGCTATGTGTTTTCTAAATATTTTTTTTATAATTTTAAATCTCATCCCGCCTCCCTCCTCTCATTTCTTCTTCAGCCTCTCACTCTCCTTTGTACCATTCAATCCTCCCTCCCTTCCAGTCATTCTCCCGCCATTCCAAAATTTTTTCCTCTTGGTGTCAGTGGGACTGGAAATCGAAGGTTGAGAGTTGTTTCTTGTGCCACCTGTTTTCCTTGTAATTTTTCTTCCTCCCCCTCCAAGAGCTTTGTGTGGTCAGTTCTCTGCACCTTCTGTTCACTGCCTCATCTTCTCGTCCCTTTCCCCCCCGTCCATCATACTCTCTCCACAGCTGCCTTCTCTGCCGCACTCTCTTGATCCATTCCTCCTCCTCCATCATACCCTTCCCACGTCCGCCCTTCGCCCTCCTCTTCACAGTCTCACCCTCGTTTTCCATGCCTCCTCCTCGGCCATAATGTCTCCACCTCGTCCTTCAGCCAGTCTGTCATCATCTTCACTGCCTCACCCTCGCGTCCCATCCCTCCCACAGCTTTCTTTATGCTTGTTCCTCTCACGCTTCCACACGTTTTCTCCTTCCCTTGTACTTCCTTCCTATTCTTTTGCCCCTCTTCACCCATAATTCCTCCTCCACCACTGTCATACGGTAACCATTGTTATCCCCATCAACCCTCCTCCACCACTGTCACCACCAGCCATATCCTCACCAACCCTCTCCACCACTGCCACTACCAGTGTTATCCCCACGAACCCCCTCCACAACTGTCACCACCGTTGTTATCCCCAACAACCTTCCACCACTGCCACCACCAGTGTTATTCACACTATACCCTTCTCCGCCACTGCCACCACCAACGTTATTCCCACCGGCCCTCCACCACTGCCACCGCAAGTGTTATTCCCACAACCCTCCATCACTGCCACCACCAGTGTAATTCCCACCGGCCCTCCATCACTGCCACCACCAGTGTTATTCCCATCGGCCCTCCACCACTCCCACCGCCAGTGTTATTCTCACAGCCCTTCATCACTGCCACCACCAGTGTTATTCCCACCGGCCCTCCACCACTGCCACCACCAGTGTTATTCCCACCGGCCCTCCACCACTGCCACCCACACTGTCCCGAACGAATCATCTCTCCACCTCGGTCTTTTCCACCTTTCCACTACTGTCGAGTGGCAGGGCAGTTGGTAGTACTCTGTAGTGTAGTGATACAATTTTATCCTTTGGTGTTATGTAACATGCGCCAGAAATTCGATTAAAATTTTTTTCATTGTATTTTTACTGCTCGCGTAGCGCCAAGCTGTTGTTTTGAGTGACGTTTGTGTGTGTGTGTGTGTGTGTGTGTGTGTGTGTGTGTGTGTGTGTGTGTGTGTGTGTTTCAGTCCAGTACTTTTTAGAGACAAACACAAATCTGGCTAGATGAGAGAGTGGGGAGGGGGAAGAGGGTTCCCATCGTAATGTTGTATTGTTTATCATATATATTTATGTGGCCGTAAATTCAGAACAGTGACTGCGGGGCATTTTCATTTTCACTTGGAACAAATAAAAATATGTCTCTTTTAAAATGCATCATTAATACTCCGTGTTTATTTTCTATGAATAGTAAAGATTGACTCAGAGAAACAATGTGTGTTTTGTTTACCTGTAAAAAATAATGTAGGTTCTTTCTGCACATAGCATTTTTATACATGGGTAAATGATTGTTATTTCCTGGACCCTATGTTGAAAATACAGATATTACCCATAGCATTATTAGCACTTTAAATTATATACAGCAGCACGATACAGGAGCAAGCTTTAACATGTGCTTTACAACAGCTACTTGATTAATATATCCATCTGCATCTGGGTACACTGCTCGTTTTCATAACCATTATATCCGTGTGGACCCGGTACTTTCTTTGGTGTACAGTACTTGTGTGTGTGTGTGTGTGTGTGTGTGTGTGTGTGTGAGAGAGAGAGAGAGAGAGAGAGAGAGAGAGAGAGAGAGAGGTGATGACACAGAGTATATGAGGTGGAGAGACAGTGTATGTGAGGTGGAGAGACAGTGTATGTGAGGAGGAGAGACAGTGTATGTGAGGTGGAGAGACAGTGTATGTGAGGTGGAGAGACAGTGTATGTGCGAGGTAGACAGTGTTTGTGAGGTGGAGAAACATTGTAGGTGAGGTGGAGAGAGATTGTATGTGCGGTGGAGGGACAGTGAACGTGAGATGTATGGACATTGAACGTGAGGTGGAGCAATGTATTTGGAGGTGCAGTGTATTTGAGGTGCAGGGGCGGTATATGTGAGGTGGAAGGACAGTGTATGTGAGATGGAAGGGCAGTGTATGTGAGGTGGAAACAGTAGCTCTTTAGGCCTACTATTATTTGCTATAAACATTTCGTTTTTTTAAGGTTATTAGGACCGTTATTATGTTAGAAGAAGAATCAGTGTTTCGTCCTTTTTTTTTTTTTTTTTTTTTTTATAAGCCGACTCGCTCAAAGGCCGCCTTCGGTGGCCTTTCCACTTGATGTCAAAAAGGCCGTGGTACGGTAACTTCAATGCCCACAAAGATAGTGATCCGTCAAAAGGCCGCCGAAGCCGCTCGATCTCAAAAGGCCAGAAATGAGTTATAACTCGGGAACCGGTTGCCCGATTAGACTGGAAATTGTTTTATTCTTCACGTTAGAACATTTTAGCAGTACCTTGTTCTGACAAAAATTGCGCTACAATGCGCCGTTTTTGCTGTGTTACGGCAACAAATGGATGGAGAAACCAGCAAACGTACAGAAAACGGATCAATATAATACGGATGTGCCAGAGAGAGAGAGAGAGAGAGAGAGAGAGAGAGAATCACTAGCCACTTTACATAAGCAGTATCAGCATGTTTTTTACACAACATGAACAGGTGTATTTGTCATGTGTCAGAAGGGATGACACCATCACGCAATTTTATGAAGCTTTGGTGAGACTTGGCTTATAGTGATTTTTTTTCTCTGTTTACATAGTCATCCCTTCTAGCATTTTAAACTTTTCTCTCTATGATTTCACGCAGCTTTAAGCACTAGTTTCGTAGTGCTTACTGTCCGTCATCAGCGAACTGCGAGATATCTTGAGCATTTTTGGTCTTGAAAATGATCATCATCATCCGGATCTCCTTTCCCACCCTACGGCGGAGCGAGGAGTGGCAGTGTCCATACAGCCCAAATTTGCCCACTCCAATGAGCCACGCTTCCGTTCACTCATTATTCAAGCCCCCGGAATCCTGGCTCTGTCTGCTACGGCCAAAACATTCACCACGTTTTGTAGCTTCACATAAACATTTATATTACGCAAGTAAAAACTTAATC
This sequence comes from Coenobita brevimanus, assembly GCF_032717465.1. Lineage (NCBI taxonomy): Eukaryota > Metazoa > Arthropoda > Malacostraca > Decapoda > Coenobitidae > Coenobita > Coenobita brevimanus. Next base: position 24,477,845 of record NC_137026.1, read on the forward strand.
TGGTTGGTGTCCGTTTCGGATACATGTCGTCTTCGAATTTTCGTTCTTACCGTGTACGCGTGAAGTACATAACTGCATTTTGTATGATGATGTCTTCATTATTTTCGCCCTTCTGTCAGACAAGTAACGTTACGTAAGACCTTTCGTAATGAAGGTGTCTTTTAGTACAATAATGGGTCTGTTCGTTGAGTAAGGTACGGTAATATCTGATGTCTGATGTTGGCCCGTTGGGAGGAGAGAGACGGATGAAGTATTTGTGCAGAACATAAGCACCGTAATACCAAGAAGACGGGAAGAAATAGGGAAGATAAATATATGAGTGTTACCAAAAGTCCGTCACCCCGTGCTTGTTGAGGGTTCAAGGGAGTCCATTACTTGTTGTTTGTGTTGATGCCACATTGGTTCTCTGTAATTTTCCTCCCTTCTCTGTCCCTCACCTTCCACTGATGTCCTGATGCGCCTTTCACCCGACCCTCACTCTCACCGTCACTCTAAATCACTGTCGCCATACATATCAGATAACGATGTAAAAATGTACACCAGTCTTTCATCGTGCAGGTATTCATTATTATTTTTTTTATATGTCCGACTCTGGGCAAAAGCTTCAAGGCCTATATCTCGGGGGCAGTAGCCTATCCCAAGGCCCAATAGTTCTCCTATACCTCCACATGTCACCACTTCGGCGCTAACACCCACCGTCCATATTGAATACATGCTAGGGCTGTCTCATACAGGACTGTTGTATTTGTATTACCGGGGGTATTTTTACGACATGTCGGAGGGTCATCAGGTAGATCAGGAAAGTCTGCTTTTTATGAAATTCAAATCCTTAAACTGTTCCCTGCTCCAGCCGGGATTCGAACCTGGGTCCATCAGGACTGCAGGCCGCCTCTCTACCGGTTCAGCCACCGCCTCCTCCTGCTGCTGAAATCGTTTAACTAAAGAACACTTAAATTTTTCGTCAATGCCTTGCCCTCCTCCATCACTGCCACCACCAGTGTTATCTCCACCAACCCTCCTCCATCACTGTCACCACCAGTGTTATCTCCACCAACCCTCCTCCATCACTGCCACCACCAGTGTTATCTCCACCAACCCTCCTCCATCACTGCCACCACCAGTGTTATCTCCACCAACCCTCCTCCATCACTGCCACCACCAGTGTTATCTCCACCAACCCTCCTCCACCACTGCCACCACCAGTGTTATCCCCACCAACCCTCCACCACTGCCACCACCAGTGCTATCTCCACCAACCCTCCTCCATCACTGCCACCACCAGTGCTATCCCCACCAACCCTCCTCCACCACTGCCACCACCAGTGTTATCCCCACCAACCCTCCTCCATCACTGCCACCACCACTGTTATCCCCACCAACCCTCCTCCATCACTGCCACCACCACTGTTATCCCCACCAACCCTCCTCCACCACTGCACCACCACTGTTATCCCACCAACCCTCCTCCATCACTGCCACCACCAGTGTTATCCCCACCAACCCTCCTCCACCACTGCCACCACCATTGTTATCTCCACCAACCCTCCTCCATCACTGCCACCACCAGTGTTGTCCCCACCAACCCTCCTCCATCACTGCCACCACTAGTGCCACCCCCACCAACCCTCCTCCATCACTGCCACCACCATTATTATCCCCACCAACCCTCCACTACTGCCACTAACAGTGCTATACCCACCAACCCTCCTCCACCACTGCCACCACCAGTGTTATCCCCACCAACCCTCCACTACCACTGCCACCACCAGTGTTATCCCCACCAACCCTTCTCCATCACTGCCACCACCAGTGTCATCCCCACTAGCCCTCCTCCATCACTGCCACCACCAGTGTTGTCCCCACCAAACCTCCTCCATCACTGCCACCCACCGTGCTATACCCACCAAACCTCCTCCACCACTGCCACCACCAATGTTCTACCCACCAACCCTTCACCACTGCCACCACAAGTGTTATCCCCACCAACCCTTCTCCACCACTGCCACCACCAATGTTCTTCCCACCAACCCTTCTCCACCACTGCCACCACCAATATTATCCCCACCTCTCCACCTCGGTCTTTTCCACCTTTCCACTTCTGTCTAGTGGCAGGGCAGTTGGTGGTACTCTGGAGTGTAGTGGTACAGCTTTATCCTTTGATGTTATAAAACAAACTCAGAAATTCGATTGAAGTATTTTTCACTGTAATTTAACTGTTCGCGTAGCGCCTAGTCGTTGTTTTGAGCCACGTTTGTGTCAGTTCGCGCTCGCGCGTGCGTGCGTGCGTGTGTGTGTGTGTGTGTGTGTGTGTGTGTGTGTGTATGTGTGTGTGTGTGTGTGTGTGTGTGTGTGTGTGTGTTTCAGTCCAGTACATAAAGACAGAAAACTGGCTAGATGAGAGAGTGGGGAGAGGCAAGAGGGTTCTCATCGTAATGTGGTATTGTTTATCATACATATTTAAGTGATCATAAATTCTTAACAAGGATTCCTGGAGTTTTTCATTTTCACTTGGAATTAATTAAAATTTGTCTTTTAAAAATTGTTTCATATACACCTCATGTTTATTTTCCATAGAGAGTAAAGATTTACTCAAGGTATCAATGTGTGTTTTGTATACCTGTAAAAAAAATTGTAGCCCTTTTTCCACATAGGATTATTATACGCGGATGAATAATTGTGTTATGTCAGGCACCCTATGTTGCAAATTCACATACTGCTTTTGCATTTATAGCACTTTAAATTATACACAGCAGCACGATACAAAAAAAAAAAAAAAAGGAGAGGAAAAGAAGTGTGTGATAATCAGAGGGGCATTTATCTTCTTAGTATAATAGGAAAAGTATATGGTAGGATACTTACTGACAGAGTTAGGGATATAATAGAGGAATTAATTGGAGAACAGGGAGATTTTAGGAAGGGAAGAGGTTGTGTACGTAGATCAGATATTCATTCTTAGGTCTTTAGTGGAAATGATTCTAGAGAAGGGAAAGAAGTTGTATGCGGCTTTCATGGGTTTAGAGAAAGCATATGACAGGGTGGATAGACAAGGATTGTGGAAAGTATTAAGAATGAATTGGAGGGGGGACAGGGTGACATGGAGGCGATTTGTTTGTGGCCACCCCTGACGGGGTTAAGGCGTCTGCCAGTAGATAGAAAGATAGATAGCACGATACAGGTGCAAGGATGGAGAGTGACAAACTCCATATTATGGAGTAGATGGGAAGTTGCTGAAGGCCGTGAAGAGTATGTCTGAGGGTGCTAAGGCTGCAGTGCGTGTGGATAGTGAACTGAGTGAATTTTTCTGTTTGAAGGTTGGATTGAAACAAGGTTGTGTCATGTCTCCATGGTTGTTCAATCTGTATATGGATGAGGTAATAAAAAAGATACAAGGTAGAGCAGTCGATGTTGAAGCAGCCCTTGTGAGCGAGGGCAATGTATGGATACTCCTTGTACTGTTGTTTGAAGATGATACTGTGTTGTTAAGTGAAGACGAAGGGGAGCTGCAAGGCTTGGTGGATATGTTTGGGAGAGTGTGTAAGTAGCGGAATCTAAATGTGAATGTAGGGAAGAGTAAGGTTATGGTCTTCGAAAGAAGTGAAGTCAGTGAATGTACAGTGAGGCTGGATGAATAAGAAATGGAAAATGTGAATGCATTTAAGTATCTGGGTAGTGTGATGAGTAAGGATGGAAGTTTGGAGGGTGAAGTGCTTGAAAGGGTGCAACAAGGAAGAAAAGTTCCTGGTTCCTTGAAAACAGTGATAAGAAACAGGGAAGTGAGCATTGAGGGAAAAAGCTACTACGTGACACTATTGTGATACCAACTCTAACGTATGGAAGTGAAGCTTGGACCTTGTTGGAGGGACAGAAGTCATGAGTGAGAGCAGTGGAAATGAGTTATTTGAGAGGAGCATGTGGAGTCACATGGAGAGACAGACTGACAAATGAGGATGTGAAGGAGCGTTGTGGTGTAGATGTGGATGTGATAGGAAGCGTTAAGAGAAACACACTGAGGTGGTTTGGCCATGTGGAGAGGATGGAGAGTGAGAAACTGTTGAGGAGAGTGTATGTGAGTGAGGTGGAGGGGGGGAGAGGGAGGGGGAGGCCATGGATGAGATTGAGGGATGGAGTGGAGAGGTATATGAGAAAGGGTGTGTGTGAGCTGGGAGCAGGGCAATGAATTGGCGGGGGACAGGGTGACATGGAGGCGATTTGTTTGTGGCCACCCCTGACGGGGTTAAGGCGTCTGCCAATAGATAGATAGATAGCACGATACAGGTGCAAGCTTTAACATGTCCTTTACAACAGCTATTTGATTAATGTATCCATTTGCATCTGGGTACACTGCTCGTTTTCATAACCTTTATATCCGTGTGGACCCGGAACTTTTGGGTGTACAACGCCTGTGTGTGTGTGTGTGTGTGTGTGTGTGTCGCTTCTTGTTTATCATTTTAGCTCCTCTTCCGTCGTACCCTACTCCTCTCTCCCTGCATATTTGTCCACATGGCTTCTGTCCCCTCCTCTCATGTGCTTCATCTGTGCCTTTGTAGTCTTGTTAGCAGCGTATTAACAGAGTCCTCGTCTCTAAGCTGCAGGCAGATATAATCACATTGTTGCCAGGCTATTACACAGAGGCCGCCCTGATACTGTACAGGCTATTGCAGGTTGTCTCTGCCTTTTTGATTATCAGTGGTCCCTGCCCATTCTGAACAAAATCCATTAGTCAGAGGCAACAACAATACACACTGTTACATAGCCTATGATTTCATCATCCTTTGTGTAATTTTAATGCACAGTATGCTGCATGTTTGATCACGAGCGTGTTCTGCCTCAGTCCCCCCTTCTACCGTTATAGTAGAGTAAGTCGTTCTTTCTGTTGCTCAGAGCAGGATTGTCAACTCTTTGTCCCCATGGCTTCATTTGCGCGTCCTTCTTACAAGTTGTATCAAGCTCTGCCGGCCCCTATATAATGAGCTCAGTCTCTGCATCATTGCCACTTAGATCTACTCCTCATTTTGCTCACATCTCTGTCCTCCCCTGTACAGTTGTTATTATTGTGAGTGCTCAGGAAGTCTCCAGCCATCTAACTGCTGTGTAATTTGAGTATGAGTGTTATTACATTTTGTTCTTGTACTGTATAACATAAGGTGTTAGTTTGTAGGCTTAGTGAGGTTTTTGTGCTTGGTGTAACGTTTTACTATCAGCCATCATTAATAATATTTTGTATCTGTAATAATATATCTGGCATTCACTGAGTATTATCTGGTATCTCATTTTAACAGGGCTGACTTAGATAAATTTACTCATGCTAATTTCGTGTTAATAGAGGCTATTGCGGTTAACCATATATTTAACCTGTTTTTGCCATTACATTATCCTTATGAGTCCTGAATGTTTTGTTGTTAGTTTGAGCATTAAACTTTAACTTGTAATTTTACCTAACTCTTTGTTTTGAACCTGGAACTTTGCGGGACACTTTTCTCTGTTCCGTAACATAAATTTGGCGACCTCATATCAGGATATTCAGGATATTATCATAAGGATATTGCTTGATATTTTGTGACTGTGATTTATTCATGATGTCTACTATTACTACACTTGATGAAGCCAAAGATTTTTTGTCAAATGTGCAAACAGTGTGTGATGTAGAAAACAGAACAAAGAATAAACTTAAGCTTGTTGCTCAACAATTGGGAATTGCTGTTCGCTCTCATCATTCTAAAGATCAAATTGTTGGCATGATTAATAAAAGCTTGTTTAATGTAACTCCTCCAAATGAGCAAACGCAGATTGAATTAGCTAAGTTACAGCTAGCCCTGCAGGAGGCTCGTGTTAAGGAGGCTGAATTTCAAGCACGTGCTTAGGAGACTGAGTCTCAGGCTAAGGAGGCGAAGTCTCAGGCTAAGGAGGTGAAGTCTCAGGCTAAGGAGGCGGAGTCTCAGGCTCGTATTCAGGAGGCTGAATTTCAGGCAAATGCTCGTATTCAAGAGGCACAGGTACAGGCTCAAGCACAAATTGAACTTGCTAGGATTCAGGCAGACCATGAGTATCGCATGAAACAAGGTGGAACTGGATCATCTAGCTCTGATGATTTTGATGTGGCTAAAAATGTTAAACTTGTCCCTCCTTTTAATGAATCTAATTAAACAAAGTATTTTCACTTGTTTGAGAGGGTAGCTACAGGTTTTAATTGGCCAAAAACTATTGGCCAGTACTCCTTCAAACTGTTCTCACTGGTAAAGCTCAAGTAACTTATGCATCTTTGCCTCAGGATCAATCTGATAATTATGATGTAGTTAAAAGCTTGATTCTTAAGGCCTATGAGCTTGTTCCTGAAGCCTATAGAGTAAAGTTTAGGACAACTTACAAGCAAGATAAGCAATCCCATTTTGAGTATGCAAAAATCAAAGAAGATCTGTTAGAGCAGTGGTTAAATTCTAAGAATGTGGATTCTGATTTTGACAAATTTAAGCAGATGATTTTGCTGGAGGACTTCAAAAGGTGTAGTAAAGATGTAAGCCTATATCTTGATGAGAGAAGAATAGATAATTTGTCTGATGCTGCAGTTTTAGCTGATGAATATGTTCTCACTCACAAGAGATATTATAAAGAAAAAAGGAAACCTGAGAGTAAGTACGTTGCCTCTACTCAGAGTACAGGTAACAGGAAAGAGAATAAAGATGATGTTTCTCAGGAAGTAAATACCAGCTTCACCTCTAGATTTCAGAAAAGTAAATGTACTTATTGTAGTAAGCTTGGTCATACTACGGAGAAATGTTTCAGGAGACAGCGTGATGTGAACAAAAAGGAGTCTTTAAATATTCAGTCAATTGGTCTAGTGTCCACTCTTGAGAGTTCCCAGAATTCTTTAACTGAGTTAACTGAACCTGCTTTGAGGGGTAACTTAAATTCTCATGATGGAGCTCCTCTTTTGAGCAGTAACGTGGGTGACACTCTCAAGAGTTCATGTGCAAATTTCCTGTCTCATGGTTTTGTCAGTCCTCTGGACAGTAATGACAGGAAATCAGTTCAAATATATCGTGATACAGGTGCTTCCCAATCCCTTATGCTGACCAGTGTTCTAGGCTCTAATGTTAATTCCTCTGATGAAACTGTAATCTTACAAGGTGTAGGGAATAATCACTTCTCTGTCCCTCTGTGCAGAGTGAATTTAGAGACTGGTTTTGTTAATGGTTCCGTTATGGTTGCGTTGGTTGAGACACTTCCAATGTCAGGTGTAACTTTCTTGCTTGGAAATTATATTGGTGGATGTCAAGTGTGTCCAGCTCCTCAGTTGTCTAGTGAGCCAGTGGCTGCGGCCCGGGATTGTGATGTCCCTGATGTGTTCCCTGCATGTGCTGTCACTAGGGCTAAGTTTAAGTTACTGGTGACTTAGAGGATAATGATGATGATGATGTTATCCTAGCTGACACTTTTCTTGCTAATTTGGACCACTCACCAGATGAGGCAGTACCGCGTAGTGTTAATAATTTGTCTCGTCAAGAGTTGGTTGAGTTGCAGGTTGCTGACCCTGAGTTGAAAGGCCTAGCTAACTCTGCTTGCAGTGAGGAAGAGTCAGCTGGTGCTTCTACTTGTTATTATATAAAGTCAGGAGTACTTATGAGGAAGTGGAGACCCCCGAACAGCATCAGCCGACTGTGAGTGGGAGGTTGTACATCAAGTTGTCATCCCTCGTGTTTGTAGGCAGGATATCATTAGAGTTGCTCATGATTCCAATTTGGCAGGACACCTTGGAGTGAGGAAGACTGTGGCACGCATTTTGAAACACTTCTACTGGCCAGGTATCTTCAGGGATGTTTCCTGGTATTGTAAGTCTTGTCACACCTGTCAAGTTGTGGGGAAGTGTAATCAGACTGAAAAGGTTGCACCTCTAGTTCCCATTCCTCCTTTTGAGGCGCCTTTCACCCGTGTGTTGATGGATATTGTGGGCCCTCTTCCTAAGACTTCTTCAGGATTTTCTTATGTGTTGACCCTGATTGATATGGCAAATGTTTTCAAGCAGTCTCTGAAAGAGTTGGGCATCTCCCAGATCACGTCTTCAGCTTACCATCCCCAGACCCAAGGAGCGTTGGAGAGATATCATCAAACACTCAAATCGATGCTCAAGAAATACTGTTTGGAACATCAGAAAGACTGGGATAAAGGTCTTCCATTCGTTGTATTTGCCGCAAGAGAATCTCCAAATGAATCACTGGGTTTCTCACCTTTTGAACTACTGGTTGGCCATGAAGTAAGAGGACCCCTTAAGCTACTCAAGGAATGCTGGCTGTCGGAGGAAGATGACGTCAACCTGCTGGAGTATGTGATGAAGTTCAAAGAGCGGCTGTCCACTGCTTTACAGCTGGCGAGAGAGAATTTAGGAGCTGGTCAGGAGAAGATGAAGACTTGGTATGATAAGAAGTCCAGGTTATGCCACTTTCAGCCAGGAGATCAGGTTTTAATTCTGCTACCGGTTCATGGGCAACCTCTTCAAGCCAAGTTTAGTGGTCCTTATTTCGTGGAGAAGAAACTCAGTGATGTCAACTATGTCATCGCCACCCCAGATCGTAGAAAGAACAAGCAACTTTGTCACATCAACATGCTAAAGTTATATCACAGGCGGGACGAAAATAATCCAGTCTGCACTGTAGCTGTTCCACCCGAGTCTGCAAGTGAAGCTCTCCCATGCAGTATGAGCCTGAGTGATAGTTTGGGGAAGAATCCTGATATCATGAACGATCTCCAGACTAAGCCTTCTCATCTAGCTCCCGAGGAAAGGCAGGAGTTTTCGGCATTACTGCAGGAGTACCCGCAAGTGTTCCGTGCTACTCCAGGAAGAACCACTGTGTTGATGCATGATGTCGATGTTGGAGATGCAACGCCAATTAAACTGCCTCCTTACCGTGTGAACCCAGTGAAAGTTCCTCTCATCCAGAAGGAGCTTGGCTACCTGTTGGACCACAAGATGATTGAGCCCTGTCAGAGCGAGTGGAGTTCTCCTGTCACTCTAGTCCCTAAGCCAGGTGGGTCACAGTGGCTTTGCATCGACTACAGACGTGTTAATCAGATAACCAAAACAGACACTTACCCTCTCCCTCGCGTGGAAGATTGCATTGACAAGATCGGAAAGGCTAGGTACATAAGTAAGTTTGATTTGTTAAAGGGATACTGGCAAGTACCTATGACTGAACGTGCTAGGGAGATCTCATGTTTTGTAACACTAGGAAAGACTTTTGCATGTTCTGTAATGCCATATGGTATGAAGAATGCACCAGCCACATTTCAGAAGCTCATGAATGTTGTAACAGAGGGTTTGGCAGGGTGTGTTGTTTATATTGATGATGTATTAATCTTCAGTGACAACTGGAAAGATCACCTATGCCATGTCAGCAAATTTCTTGAGCGTTTGGTTCATGCTAATCTTGTAGCTAATTTATCAAAGTGTGAGTTTGGTCAAGCTAAAGTTCAGTATCTTGGGTATGCAATTGGTGATGGACATGTTGCACCACCAGGAGCTAAGGTTCAGGTTATAAGTGATCTTCCCAGACCTAAAAGTAGGAAAGAGCTACAAAGATTTTTGGGAATGGTAGGTTATTACAGGAGATTTGTTCTTAACTTTTCTATTCTTGTATCACCACTTACAGACCTACTGAAAAAGGGAGTTAAATTTGTCTGGACCGATAACTGTGAATCCTCTTTCAGCAAACTTAAAGCTATCCTATTAAGTCAGCCAGTGCTCGCTACTCCAAATTTTGCTAAGCCTTTTAAGATGGCTGTTGACGCAAGTGATACAGGAGCTGGGGCTGTTTTGCTGCAAGAGGATGATCAGGGTAACACCCTGTATCTTATTACAGTAAGAAGTTCACTCCACCTCAAAAGAACTACTCAACTATTGAGAAAGAGCTTTTGGCCTTGATTTTGGGTTTACAGCATTTTTCATTTTATTTGTGTTCTGGTTTTGACCCCATAGTCATTTATACCGATCATAACCCACTGAAATTCCTTAGTAAGTTTAAAGATAAAAATCAGAGATTGACAAGATGGAGTCTACTTCTTCAGGAGTATTCATTAGACATACAACATGTCAAGGGGAAAGAAAATGTTATTGCAGATTGCTTATCTAGACTTTAGACAGATTGTTTTAGAGTAATAAGAAATTTCCTTTGTAAATTTCTTTTTCTTTGTGGGGAGGTGTTACATAGCCTATGATTTCATCATCCTTTGTGTAATTTTAACGCACAGTATGCTGCATGTTTGATCACGAGCGTGTTCTGCCTCAGTCCCCCTTCTACCGTTATAGTAGAGTAAGTCGTTCTTTCTGTTGTTCAGAGCAGGATTGTCAACTCTTTGTCCCCATGGCTTCATTTGCGCGTCCTTCTTACAAGTTGTATCAAGCTCTGCCGGCCCCTATATAATGAGCTCAGTCTCTGCATCATTGCCACTTAGCTCTACTCCTCATTTTGCTCACATCTCTGTCCTCCCCTGTACAGTTGTTATTCTTGTGAGTGCTCAGGAAGTCTCCAGCCATCAAACTGCTGTGAAATTTGAGTATGAGTATTATTATATTTTGTTCTTGTACTGTACAACATAAGGTGTTAATTTGTAGGCCTGGTGAGGTTTTTGTGCTTGGTGTAAAGTTTTACTATCAGCCATCATTAATAATATTTTGTATCTGTAATAATATATCTGGCATTCACTGAGTATTGTCTGGTATCTCATTTTAACAGGGCAGACTTAGATAAATTTACTCATGCTAATTTCGTGTTAATAGAGGCTATTGCAGTTAACCATATATTTAACCTGTTTTTGCCATTACATTATCTTTATGAGTCCTGAATGTTTTGTTGTTAGTTTGAGCATTAAACTTTAACTTGTAATTTTACCTAACTCTTTGTTTCGAACCTGGAACTTTGCGGGACAGTTTTCTCTGTTCCGTAACAACACACACACACACACACACACACACAGACACACACACACACACACACACACACACACACACACACACACGCACGCACGCACGCACGCACGCGCGCGCGACAGATATATCCTTCTTTGTATGTCTGTTCCCTCGCATTCTCGCACTTCCTCTCCTTGTCTCCTCCATTATTCCGATTTTCACATGTCCCTTCTCCTTTTTAGCCATCATCTTCCCTTCCTCTCTGTCTTACCTCCTTTCCCTTCTCTTCTCCCTCCCGTCCTCCCATCCCATGTCCTCCCTCCCTCTCCCCCCTCCTCTTCGCTGTCCCATTCATTACTCTCACCCTCCAACCTAATCATCACCCACCACCACTTTCTCATCCACTTTTTTTTTTGTTAGCCATCATTACTTTACCTTCCCTCCATCCCTTCTCTCTCTCTCTCTCTCTCTCTCTCTCTCTCTCTCTCTCTCTCTCTCTCTCTCTCTCTCTCTCTCTCTCCCTGCCTGCTCTTTCCCACTCTGTGCCCCTCGTCCCCTCCTTGTCATCCCTCTATGTATTCATCCCAACTACAATTTTTTTTAAGGCTAATCGCCCTCTCAGCACCACTTCATCACATCGTGCATTTTTGCCTCCCATTTTCTCCAACATTACCACGGATTATCCCCATCTCCTCCACCCGCTCCTCACTTTTCCCTGCTTTCCCTCCTCTCTCCGTCCAAACTCTCTGGGTTGCCTGGTCTCTTCTCTCTCTCACTCCCTGTTCTTCTCTCCCACTCTTCATTCCCTGTCGCTCTCCCCCCTCACGCCGTGTCCCTCTCCCCCCTCACTCCCTTTCCCCCACTCACTCCCTGTCCCTCTCCCCCTCTCTCCCTGTCCTTCTCCCTTTCACTCCCTGTCTCTCTCCCCCTCACTCCCTGTCTCTCTCCCCCTCACTCCCTGTCTCTCTCCCCCTCACTCCCTGTCCCTCTCTCCCCCCCGTCAGTCCTCCCCCTCACTCTCTGTCCCTCTCCCCCTTCACTCCCTGTCCTTCTCCCTCCTCACTCCCTGTCCCTTTCTCCTTCCCGTCTCTCCTTCCTCTCACTCCCTGTCCCTGTCCCTCTCCCCCTCACTCCCTGTCCTTCTCCCCCCTCACTCCATTGCCCTCTATTCTCCCTCTCCCCCTCACTCCCTAGCCCTCTCCCCCCTCACTCCATGTCCCTCTCTCCTCCTCCTCACTCCCTGTCCCTCTCTCTTATCCCCTCACTCCCTGTCCCTCTCTCCTCCCCCCATCTCCCTGTTCCTTTCTCCTTCCCCTGACTCCCTGTTCCTTTCTCCTCCCCCTGACTCCCTGTTCCATTCCCTTCCCCCTGACTCCCTGTTCCTTTCTCCTCTCCCTGATTCCCTGTTCCTTTCTCCTCCCCCTGACTCCCTGTTCCTCTCTCCTTCCCCTGACTCCCTGTTCCTCTCTCCTCCCCCTCACTCCCTGTCCCTCTCGCTTTCCCCTCACGCCCTGTCCCTCTCTCCTCCCCCTGACTCCCTGTTCCTTTCTCCTCCCCCTGACTCCCTGTTCCTTTCTCCTCCCCCTGACTACCTGTTCCTTTCTCCTCCCCCTGACTCCTTGTTCCTTTCTCCTCCCCCTGACTCCCTGTTCCTCTCTCCTCCCCCTGACTCCCTGTCCCTCTCTCTTCCCCCTTACATTCTGTCGCTCTCTGTAACCAAGTGCAACTCTTCCAACACCCATCATAATTAATCTCATTCAATCACTGCTCCTCCATGCTAATTATCTTACCCTCCTCCCTTTATCCCTTATGACTACGTATTATTTAGCTGAGTCTCTGCTGATAACCTGCTTTTCAGTGAAGATGCAAGGGGACGGTGAGTGAGGAATAGGAGGGTAAGGGAGGAAGGAAAGGGAGAGAGAGGCGAAGGGAGGGAGGAAGGGACGATTGAGGAAGAACGGAAGTGATTGTAAAGGAGAGAGAGAGAGAGAGAGAGAGCAATGTACCACTGAATAAAGTGAAACACATGCCTCACTTTCTACCCTCACTTCATCTCCATTCGTTTCCTACAGTTACGTTATCATCAGCTGCATATCCTACCACTTTATCTGCTTGCTGCACCTCACAGGTTGAGGCGTCAGGCACTGAATGAATAGATACACCGATAAATTACTGTTGTGTCTCCTGACCTGCCTTTCCCTTCTGTGCACGGCTAAGTAGCTAGCTTCGTTAGTAAATACAGACCCTCGACCTACCAGTTGTTTTCATAGGTAGATAGGTACTGTATATTAGAATTGGCGCACTGCATCTGCCTCTTACTTCTAGAAATAAATAGACAGACAGATAGAAAGGTAGACATCATCATCTCAGTATATGCTGTTGTTTTTCTGCTTCTTCATCTATTCTCAATTTCGTCTCATCTGTGCACCCTTGTACTTTCTTCTCTTGATCATTCTTTCCTTTCATCCGAATTATATCATGTTGGCCACTCAAATATTACTGCAGTGTTGGCAGTAGATCAATTTCGTCTCATCTGTGCACCCTTGTACTTTCTTCTCTTGATCGTTCTTTCCTTTCATCTGAATTATATCATGTTGGCCACTCAAATATTACTGCAGTGTTGGCAGTACATCATTGTTGGGTCAGTAATGGCCACACGTAGAATGCTATGATATTAACAGCTTCATTAACAGAGTTCTTAAAAAAAATAATAATAGCGTTAGTGGTAGTGAACATGATGAATACGTCACAGTGTCGAGAGGGTTAATGCAAACAATACAGAGCTACTGAAGTTAAGAAAGACGTCGGCCCACACATTTCTCATGATGAAGGAACGAAGCTGTTGATGAATTAGGAATGTGTATTGATGGCGAAAAGAGGAGACTCCTGTTGAAGTTGTTATGGAAATAAGGATGAGTTAGACTGGAGACTGTGTTCAGGTTGTAATGATAAAAGTTAGTGCGGGGATGGGTGCGGGAGTATCTATAAACAAGCCTTTTGCCGTTTTTTGTGTCTGACATTTTTTCTGAGTTATAACAGTTATACCGGTATTGTGTGTGTGCAGCTGAGTAGCATATTACAGTATTACACACCATAATTATTTAGTATTACCAGCCACATTGGTTGCAGATGATGCTAATGTTATTGGCGACTTCCTCACCACTAACTCCACCACCTCTTCTGTCTTCTGTTACCACTACCACTTACCATCACTACCCTCCTCTGTTACCTCTACCACTCACCACCACAACCCTCCTCTGTTACCACTGCCACTCACAATTACATTATAAAGTTCGCCATGCCCACCACCACCTTTTGTCATTTTACTCATAACACCACCAACACCATCATCAGCAATATTTTTCCCTTCCTGTCATCTCTACCACACACACACACACACACACACACACACACACACACACACACACACACACACACACACACACACACACACACACACACACACACACACACACACACACACACACACACACACAAATTAGAAGCCTTGTCGTAAACTTCTTGAGCGGATTTGCATTTGTAATAAGCCAAGCGTAATTATGTTCAGCGTTCGCAGTGTTTGATAAAGCCAGATGATGGTGTGGTGACGGACGGTGGACCCTCATCAATAGGAGAGTTTGTTACACCCTGCAACCTGTTTATTTATGTATGAGGCACGTTGATAATCCCGTTTATGATGTGTATGCAAGCTGTTAAAAAATATATTATAATAAGAGAATGTTGAGGTGTAAAAGGCATGATAAACAGCAGATGAAGACATGTTAGAACGCCTTCTAACCCCAGGAATTTTTGTGTCCTTTTGTCTCTATACTTGATTCACAGTAATAGAAGGACTTGTTGACTCGAACGCATGTAGCCAGTATATGGTGACAACAATGTGAATGTTTTATTGTAACTGTGAACTTGTTACCATTATTTTACCTTTGACTAGTACTTGTATTGTGTGTTTGTTGGGGAGGGCAGGTGCTGGGGTGCTGGGTGTGTGGGAGGGGAAGGGGAGGGTGGGTGTGTGAGTGGGACTGCTTGCTTGGTAGTGGGAGGGAGAAAGTTGGGCATGTCGGCAGGCGAGTGAGGTGGAGGAGAGAGAGTCCGCAATATCAGTCTGGCTGCAACTGAATCGATGAGCACTGGGGCAAATGTGTGGTGATTATAGTAAACACTGAAAATTAGAAATGGCAGGTCACATCATGACAGTGTAATCCAAACTTTCACTTGATGACTCCAAGTGATAGCATATTTGACAATGACTTTACCGTACAAGTTAAACTTTATGTAATGTGTGTGTTTTGTTGAAACAGAGATGATGCGTAGTACGAGTTTATAAGCGATACTGGTCAAAGGAATTGCTTGTGAGCCTTTGCCATTCGGTGTACCAGGTCATTCTTAAAGGTAACACTAAACACTTGCCTGCCTGCTTTTACTGATACCAAAAGCACTATCTGCAAAGTTTGCTGTCTGACTTAAGGGTTGCGGGTTGTTGTTTATGTGTTTTTGGCAAACAGTGCCTTTTTTGTACATGGTATATGCTGCTGAATGCCTTGTAAATTCATGTAATAATTTATTGATCATAGGTCTCTTCAAATCCAGCTACTATTTGTGGCATATTTTCTTTAGTGTACATCAAATGTGGCGGGCGTCTCGGGGAACACGTAGAGTATTGCACAGTAAATCCTTCTTGTGCGAGACCAGAAGAGCAATTAATATCATACTGTGAAGGATTACTTCATATGCCGGAAACATGAACACAAGTAGGAAGAGTAAATATCATACTGTGAAGGATTACTTCATATGCCGGAAACATGAACACAAGTAGGAAGAGTAAATATCATACTGTGAAGGTTTGCTTCATATGCCGGAAACATGAACACAAGTAGGAAGAGTACAGGAGCGCAGAAGGCATGGTGCATGCTTTGGATGAAACTCGTACCACTGGAGTGACTGTGAGAGTACGGATCTGTATATTTTTGTGTATTATTGAGGGGAGCGTGGACTGAGTATGAATGTGACACAACTACTGTAGGATAAACATGTACTGCAGCACCACTTGTATGTACTGCATATGGGTTCCCTGTAATTAAAGGACGAGGGAGTATTCCATTGTTAAGAAAGATTATTGCTGTTGACTGTATGCCCCTGGGGAGGAACTTTGTACATTATGGTAATATTATGCCCAGCTGCCTCGTACTCCCTTCCCCCACCTCCCCCTACCATACCCTACTGCACCATCATTGACATTTTTCACATCACTTCTCTCCTAGTCGTTTTCTAACTTCTCTTTCATTGAAACTTACGTCACCAGTTATTCTCCCTCAGATTTTCAGTATTTCTTTTCGCCTACCGCTCCTCCAACTTCCCCTCTCACCATCACACCCCCCCCTTACTCCCACTCCTCCCAGTCTGAGTAGTTCCATTTTGTCACAACAATAACTAATAGCACTGAAGGGCTGCCGCTGAAGCTTATAGTTACCTCCATCCCCTTCTTGCTGCCCCTCCCTCACCACCACTCTTGTCTGCCCTCCCTCCCACACCACCACTTTTGTCTGCCCTCCCTACCACACCACCACTCTTGTCTGCCCTCCTTCCCGCACCACCACTCTTGTCTGCCCTCCCTCCCACACCACCACTCTTGTCTGCCCTCCTTCCCGCACCACCACTCTTGTCTGCCCTCCCTCCCACACCACCACACATGTCTGCCCTCCCTCCCACACCAGCACTCTTGTCTGCCCTCCCTCCCACACTACCACACATGTCTGCCCTCCCTCCCACACCACCACTCCTGTCTACCTCACCCCTTCTAAACCACCACAATTGTCAGTCCTCCCTCCCGGACCACCATTCTTTTCAGCTCGCCCTCCCACACCAGCACTCTTGAATTCTCTCCCTCCCACACCACCACTTTTGTCTTCTCTCCCTCCCACACCACCACTCTTGTCAGCCCTCCTTCCCACACCACCACTCTTATCTGTCCTCCCTCCCACATCACCACTCTTGTCTGCCCTCCCTCCCACACCAGCACTCTTGTCTTCCCTCTCTGCTACACAGTTCGTCTCACTTTTATGTTTCACCCACACCCTCGCCTCCGTAGTTGGTAGGGTGAATCGGATTACTGACGTTTTCTATGGAAATGTAAAAAAATAAAAAATAAAACGCAGCATCCGTGTGTGTGTGTGTGTGTGTTTTTTTAAGGCCAAAGGATTTTTTGGTAAAAGATTTTTTTTTTTTATGTCGCAGTTAGAAATCGGGGTATTATCTGTTCAAAAAGAACATCACCTCCATCCTCACTCTTCCTAAATGACAATGTTCTTTCCGTCCATTGTTGTATATCTCAGTGTTGTGCCCAGGTTAAATATGTACGTATTTATGTATATCTGTATGCATGAATGTATTTCCATATGTATGCGATAGAATTCCTCCACATGTGCAGTATGTGCAGTACGTCACAACTTTGTTTTTCAAATATTGCGGATTTTTACTGCATTATCCCTCAGTTACTCTTCATTCCAGGTTATGCTTCTCCTTTTTATTCTGGCTTTGATTTCCTGTCCATACATTTCATACCTTTCCATTGCTTTTTATACCTCTCCATTCCCTTTTCTTACCTTTGCGCTCATTCCTATATTTTCTCTTACCATTCTGCCTCACCACCACCTTGTCCTCTCTCTTCTGAGGCTGCCAAATCCGCTTTCCCCTCCGCCTTGGATACATCTTACGATAAAAATCCTAATATCGCTGCCGGGTTGCCGCTCAGAATTATGATTATAGTCATAACCTGGAGGCTGGTAGTGGTGATGCTGGTTGTGGTGGTGGCCCCATAGAAGTATACTCCTGTGACCACCTCATGTTGTCTCTTTCCCTGTTTCTTATTGCCAGAGTGGTGACAGTAGTGAGTGGCTGGGTGGAAGGGGTGCTGTCAGCGTGGTACAATGCACCCGTCACAACTTTGACATAATTAATTGAGAAATAAGATGGCTTTACAAAATATATTTTTTTTAAAATAGAAAGTGGCAGTTTAGTTTGGTCTGGGTACATGAGTGGGATATAGAGGACTGTGTAGTTCAGAATTGTTGAACAAAACTTGCACATTTTGTCCATGTTAATATGCATTCCCAACCCCAGTGTGTCAGTTACTGAATTGATATCGGCTGTAGCAAATCGAGTAAAAACAATACCCGTCCCCGAGCCCCGTCCCCGAGCCCCTCTGGGGCGGGGACGTGTAAAAAAAATCTGCAGCATTCCGTACTAACAAACAAAATTCACACAGTTCCAAACTGAGTTCTAATTGTCCTGCAGTTGTTGTGTCGTAATAATTACTTAATTCCTCACATTTCACTCGACCCTCACCACCCCGTCCTTTAAAGGTTGCGATACTACCAATTTGTGGTTAGGTGCAGTCAGGAACATTATTTCCATCATGCAGTACAGAAGGCTGCTGCAGAGAAACGCCTTGATGTGGTGGGTTACCATGTGGCATCTTATCAAGTTATACAAACGTCCCGCAACTTTCCCCAAATCCCGCAAAATGAGGATGGTTGGCTATAGGGAAAGTGAAGCGTCAGTTTGCAGTGTAGCAGGTTTACCTCGACATCAGCCTCAGGCCAAAACAGCAACAGATACAGCAACAACAACAACAACAGAACAACCAAACCTACAAAGGGAAAGCCCAAGTATAACTTCGTTAGACTCCGGAAGTATATCAAGATTCAGACCCCTCAACTCTTCAGCACACACACACACACACACACACACACACACACACACACACACACACACACACACACACACACACACACACACACACACACACACACACACACACGAAGTAAAACCAATCTACTATAAACCCGTAGTGGCTTACACAACCCGTCCTTGAGGGTTTGGTAATTAACGTGCAACCTAATGTTCATGGTGTTGGGATGAGGCGCAATGACTGGTGCTGGAGGAGGAGGCTGGTATATTGATTGTGGTGATGTGGTGTTATTATGTGGCGCCATGTGGTGTGTGATAGCAGTGGTGATGTAATGCTGTGTAGTGTAGTGTGATGTGATGTGTGATAGTGACGTAGTGTAGTGTGATGTGATGTGTGATAATGACGTAGTGTAGTGTGATGTGATGTGTGATAGTGACGTAGTGTAGTGTGATGTGATGTGTGATAGTGACATAGTGTAGTGTGATGTGATGTGTGATAGTGATGTAGTGTAATGTGATGTGCGGTAGTGGTGGTGGTGTAGTATGGTGTGATGTGATGCTTGGTAACGATGTTGATGTAGTGTGGTGTGGTGTGTGTGGTAGCGATGGTGGTGTACTTTAGTGCTGTGTGGTGCTATTTGATATTTGACAGTGGTGGTGGTGTAATATAGCACTTCTGTTGTGTGGTGTGTGTGATTGTGGTGGTGGTGTAGTGTAGCGTTGTGTTGTGTGGTGTGATATGTGACATTGATCATGATGGTTGTGTTGTGCTGGAGACAGAAGCTGGTTGAAAGGAAGAGGTGGACGGGAGGGAAAGGGAAGGCAAGAAGGGAGCTGAAACACACCGTCACCTGCCACCACATCGGTGCCAGTGAAATACCAGCGGGTTATACTAACGCATGCCAAATCCGTCTCATTAAGGGTTGGTGGAGGAGTTTGACAGGGTTTCTATGTGTGATTTACTGTTGTTTTGTTTAAGAACAATATGTCAGGTTTGGCGAAATTCAAACCATCAGTCTGTCTCCCACCCAGGATCGAACTCGCCCCCTTTCAAAAGCAGATGATTTCTTTAATCTTGTGACCACCATTTTCAGCTTCAGTAACACAACAGCTGATTAATATATCCTCACAACATATCGTGTGAGCATCAGGTAACAGACTCCCATTTCAGTTATTTATGGTATTTTATGAGGCTTGTTATAAATTAGCATTGTCTGAAGACTATGTACGATTCCAGAGAGTGAGAGAGAGAATATATATGTCACTTTAAGCGGCATGGCCGCTAGGGATTTCAGAAAAATAGCACGGTACATATTAGTATAGCATATCATCAGTAACTGTGTTTGTTTTTGTTTCCAATTTTGTAGATTTAAAGTTTTTACTTCATCTGTAATTTGTGTTAACAATGTCAGTCTTATTCATTCAAGATAAGACTGAATCCTGGACATCAGATGATAATGACAATACCTAGTAATATAATTCTGGTACATGGTGTACATGGAATCTTATCAGTTACCAACCCATATTGGTATACGGCTATATGGTTTTGTTGTTGAAATAATGGACATACGAGGTTATCACGGGTCAGCTTAGTAAAGGCATGTGTTATTTAGCTGACAAAGTTCTTACTTGATGTATGTGTAAGATTTCGTGTATGTGAAACGGTTTTCACGAATATGAGATACTTTGAGCGTGTGTAGTTTCATTACTTTGATAAATTCTGCACCGCCCTTTGGTTCTTGCATTTGTTTTTTATCTGTTGACGAAAGGAATGCCATGTTCATGATACGATCAGTCATTGACAAGGGTTGAGGAGTTAGGAGGGAATTGAAGATGAAGGGAGATGAGGTAAACTAGTTAGAGATGTAAGAAGGAATCAGGGAGGGTTAGGGGAGAAAAGACTGTGAAATGTGGAGCCAGAGCGAATGAGAGTGAGCAAGTGGAAAGAGAACTTGAAATGAAGGAAATGTGGAATAACAGAGATATAAGGGGAACCAGTAAGACACATTGGAAGTAATGAACAGGTTCGAGAGTAGAAGATCGACACTGAATTATAAGAGAAAGAATTAGTCCCGCGGGGATTTCTTGACGTAGATGATATTACTTCCAGCTTTCGGGTTTATGAGAGAACCGCTTTTTCTTCTAAATGTCTGATTTCAGGCTCTCTCCCGTAAGAAATATTGTTTTAATTTTGTAGAGGTTGGGGCTTATGTTCTTATGGCCTGAGCCAAGATTAATATTTCAGTCTCCCCGGCCATTCATTCCCCCATTCTTACCTGACAGGGCCTCTCTTTACCGCTCTGTATTTTGCTCGCCTCTCCTTATTGAAGTAGAAGTAAATGGTTTGGAGTTTCTTCTTCTTTCTCTGAGTGTATCATTATATATACGATCGTATTATTGTACTTGACTTCCTTCTCTTCCAGTTCTTTCCCCCTGTTCGTCCTCCATAGGCCGTTAGGAACTGCAAATGACCCTGACTCTTGATATTTATATAAATAAAGCCGTTATTAGGGTGTAGTATCATTAAGACTTAATCTGATGGTGATGGTGATATCTGCTTCTGCCTTACCTCATGCCATGTTTCCAAACGTTGGAAGGTCTTCAGGTGTTTTGTATCAGCAAAATTCTTCCTCCCTGTTGGCCTCAAGCCTCGGTCGTGACAGTGTTATCCCTGTGCTCTGTTTCAGGTGTTAGTCTTGGTCGTCCCAGCGAGTTCCCTTGGCATCTGTTCTGGCACACACGACTGCAATAGTTTTTTTGCACATGCTGCTGTGGCCTTGGTTCACTCGTTCACTTGTTTAGCGTTAAAGGGCCAGACAGAGTAGCCTAGCCCCAGACTCCTGTGCTCTTATTGGAACAGGGAAGGATGGGTCCATTAGCCTTTCAAGTGCTTAGTTTCCTTCCAGTTCAATCATCTCCATCGCTTCTCGACATGTCATTGTTTATGTATGCTATATTCTCAGCCATTTTCAACATATTTCTTCCAAGTGCTTTTCGTCCGTCCTGATCAGGTGTTCTCATCGCTCGTCTCCCTAATATTGTTGTGTATGTTATGTTCACTGTCAAGATCAACATTCAGTACATCATTTTTTTCTCATAAACTGTAGAATTTTCGTCCTAACCAAATTTCTTCTGTTTCTTATTCCCCATTCTTGTTTTCTTGGCGATTTTAGCATGTGTCATTATAATCACGTTTAAACGAGATTCTTTTCTCTGTTGCAGGTAAGAACTAAAATGATGACAGTGAAGGATTTACTCGGTATACGTAAGTATGATTATTATTGTTCTTGTAACATTGTAGTGGAATCAGTTATGTCCAGTAACGAGCACGTTGGCACAACATGGGACAGTAGCGTGTGGTTGTTCCAACCAGGGAAATGTATTGCTTCATGATTAATACTGCTTTGGTCTCTAGTACAGATGCGGTTCTGCGTTAGAGTTGTGTTGTTCTGATAGAGGCCTTAGGAACAGTGATACTGACTGGCCATCAAACGAAGTTCAACGTTTTCAACAGAAGTCAATCCTTAATTTTTGCCTACCTTTTCCTCAGGCTTCTTGCTGGTCTCGTTTCTCATCACATTCCTTTCATTTCTCGCTCAGCCATTTGCACCTCCTCTTTACTACAGCCCCACCTTCTACTCCATTTCCTCCCTTTTTTATTCCTTCTTTCTTTTAAGACCACGCCTTCGCATCCATTTCCCCTCTTTTTAGAACTACTCCTACTGACTCCCTGTTCCTCTTTCTTTCCCCTCACTCTGTATCCTGTCTCCTTTCCCTTCTCCCTGTCCTTCTGTCCTTCCCCCTCTCCGTCCCCCTCTCCCTGTTCCTTTTTCCTTCCTCTGCTACTCACGGCCTGTTTCTCTCTCCCTTTTCTCATTCCCTGTCCCTCTCTCCGCCCCCTTACTCCACGTCCCTCTTTCCTCTCCCTTACTCGCAGTCCCTCTCTCCTTTCCATTCTCCTTCTCCGCACTCCTTCCCCTTTACCCTTTCCATCTCTCCTTCCCCCTCTCCCTGTCCCTCTCTCCTCCCCCTTGCTCCCTGTCCCTCTCTCCTCCCCCTTGCTCCCTGTCCCTCTCTCCTCCCCCTTGCTCCCTGTCCCTCTCTCCTCCCCCTTGCTCCCTGTCCCTCTCTCCTCCCCCTTGCTCCCTGTCCCTCTCTCCTCCCCCTTGCTCCCTGTCCCTCTCTCCTATCCCTTGCTTCCTGTTCCCCTCTCCTCCCCCTTGCTCCATATCCCTCTCTCATCCCCTTTGCTCCCTATCCCTTTCCTCTCCATTGCTCCCTGCCCCTCTCTCCTCCCTCTCCCTTCCTGTCCCTCACTCCTCCCCCTCCATCCCTGTCCCACATTCTTCACCCTCCCGGTCCCCCTCTCCTTCCTTTCCCTCACTCCCTCTCCCTCCTTCCTCCCCCTCACTCCCTGTCCATCTCTCTTCCTACTCACTCCGTCTCCCTCTCCTCCCCCGCACTCATTGTCCCCCACTCCTCCCCCTCACTTGCTGTCCCTCTTCCCTCCCCCTCTCTCCTCCTTATCACTCCCTGTCCCTCTCTGTAGCTTATGACTTTCCTCCCATATACTCCGTTTTACTTGTTCACTGATCCTCCATGCTAAGAGTCTCATCCTGCGTTGTGAGGACTGGACTACAAGTGAGGTGTGGTTGGCTGTCTTTTCCTCTCCTCCCTCCTTGTTCTGAATCATAGTCATTACTACTCCACCCACCTTCAGTTTGGTCGTGCAGTAAGACACGGTGTTTAATTTTGCTGCCTTGGAAGGTTTTAGTCAGGATATTAATGATAACTGGGTGTTTTTGAGTAGGAAGAAGTCTTATAGCGTAGGCATAATAGCATTCATTCTGTACGAGTAAATTTTTACCATCTTTTGTAAAGACGCTAATGAGTGTTATGGCGTCTTTCCTATTCTTCATGTTTGTTGGCTAACATCGTCGTTGTCGTTGCTGTTCGTCTATATCAGATGTTGCTGCATTAATGCACCAGTGGAGGAAGGCCACACCTAACTTCTCCTCTGACCATTACTTGTTACCATGTCTCATTACCCTTACAGAAAATTATGGATTTCTTCCCTACATCAGGTTCTTTGTCTTTCATATAATGTTACCCTCTTTCGTTTGCCACAGTAATACTCACCCTGTATTATAATTTTCTTGTATGTAAAATCAATTTACGAAAGATAGTGAGCTTCTCTCCCTCCCTCCTTATATGTAAATGAATCATTTTACGATAGACACTGAGCTTCGCTTCCACCCTCCTTATATGTAAATAAATCAGTTTACGAAAGATAGTGAGCTTCTCTCCCTCCCTCCTTATATATAAATAAATCAGTTTACGAAAGACATTGAGCTTCTCTCCCCCCGTTCTTCCCTCCACCACTTGCCTCTCCATCATCGTCTCCCCGCCCCCCTCCCACCGTCCGGCAGTTTTGTTTCCGATCATTAGGTAATTATCCACACTCGCCTGACGGCTGGGAGGGTTGCACTGAACTATGACCTTTACCACAGATATCAAGACCCTTGTGGCCCTACCAGGCATCCGTGAAGTGACACAAACTGTATGGTAGCTTTATAAAGTATTCAGAGCAACACACGTGACTGGTAGTGAGGCACCAGGTCCCACCATCAGGTAGGTCATACAACTCATACAAGGGTACAGCCACATCCTTTTTCCACTTCAGTGTTACAGCTTCACTCATACACAGTTCCTATCACTTCCTCAACCACTACTTACAGGACCGTTTTATATTCATGATATTTCCCTGTCATTTTATTCTGTTGAATATTTTATTAACTTTTAACACGACATGTCTTTCCGAGGTTGAAAAAAATTATCAGAAAGTAGAAAGTGTTATATATAAATAGACGTCGTCGGACTGTATTGTTTTGGTAAATAATTGCAGTCCCTTCACCACATTTTCACATTTCTGCACATAGCCTACCTAATCAACATTCACTGTCTTCCTTTCCTTTACATACAATATATTCATAGCATTCATCACTGTACAGTTGACGTACTCTAGGACATTACACTCCCTCTGTGTTGACCACAGATCTTAGTCACATCAACCATTCCTTCTCTGTTGTAATTCCTGTAAGGCAATGGTAATGGGCTGGATATTAGGTCAAGACATTCAGTGATGTGGAAGAAATTCTGACAAAAAATATTTTCTGGTCTGAGCATCAGCTGGTGGATATGGTTGTTGTGACATGATTTGATTTGAAGTCATGTGTAGCTGAGCATATTTTCCTACGAATACAAGAAAGAGCATTTGAGATTTGTTGACCAGAATTCCTTTATCTTGCTTAGAGGAACAGAAAGGAAGTTGGAGTTATGCCCTTTGGACTTGCCACGGCCAGCATAGGGGAGGAGGAGAATGGGAGCTAGACGGCACAGACAAAAGGATGAACGTTGGAGGAAGGGGAGGAGGGAATTTAAAAACAAGGAAAGTTTTTTTTTTTTTCCTTCTTATACTGACACTAATTAGGCAACGATATATACTGTAACAAAAAAGGAGTGTCCCTGACATGGTGTTTCATATCGAAAAAACAAATCCCATACTACCCCTTGCAGAGGAAGAAAGGAATGAGAACAAAGGAACTAGGGAGAAGAATGCGGCTAAGGGAGGAAGGGTGTGGAATTAGAGGAATTAGGGTTTGACGGTTGGCTGAAAGGGGTAAGGAACAAGAGGAACGAGACCAAAGGAAGATAAGTATAGAGCAGAGAGTGAGTGATGCTTCATGTTAGGTTACAGTATAGCATCACAGCGGTGTGGAAAAAAAATCAGAGTGCTTTGTATTCAGTCGGCTTCGTATATTATAACAAAGTGTTCCAGACCTACCGTATGCAAATTTCTGTTGCATTTTGCAGTTCCCTGTCGCATACTCTGTATAAAAGTTCCCTTCCCCTCCCGCCATCCCCTCTCTCACAGTGCAGAACGCTGAATTGTTAAACTTCAGTACAAGACTAAGCACACCGGGGAACGATTTTACTGAAAGCATTGCAGGAGTGGGTAGAATATGGCAAGAATAACCGACACTGACAAATAGAGCGTGAAATAAATATTCACACGCACAGTATGTCAGAGCAATGATACAAGACACTGTAACATAACGGGTTCACAAGGGAATACATAGGGATGGGGAAGTGGAAATGAATATTAAAACAAATGTCTGAGTGACAAGGAGTCTGAGGCTAAGGACATCCGGCAAGAGGATGCGACTGTCCCTCAAAACACCATGACGAGCAGTTAAGTATTGACATAACCCTGTAATTAATAAACGATGCGGTCTGAACTGGACTTTTAGTGGACAAGCTTCAGTATGATAGCAGAAAGGGTGAGATGTGAAAATGTTACCTTACAAATTTTCATAGATTTCTTTTGATAATTTTTGGGTGTGAATACATACCGTGACCACAGCTGGATGGCAGTTCTGTTGCTTCACAGGTCCCTCTTTTAGAGTTTATTATCTCTTCCTCTCTGACAATATTTTTGCCACATATACTTGTCATTGTACTCGTATATCATCCACAGGTATTTTTGTGCTGTATTCCAATTTCTATTCATTACATTTTCCAGCTTTTCCTGGATGGATTCCACCTTACATAAGTGCTGGTCAATCTTTCCGGCCTGACAGGGATTATTTTTGTTTTAGTCTCTGTTCCCCACCTTGCCTCACCATGCCTCCCAGTACCCCTTCTCTACCTTCCCGTTTTACTTCCTGTCCTTCGTTTTACTTCATTGCACATCTGTTTTCTCTTTTCATATCCTTCTTGAAGACGGATATTTTCTAATGGCCCCGGTGCCAGAAGTCAAGAATGATATCAATGGCAA